>NC_079393.1:29614404-29946748 GCF_029220125.1 Pseudoliparis swirei
CGATGTGCTTCTCACGCTGAGACGAAGAGCACAAGTTATGGAATCAGCTAGCCGCTAGTTAGCCAGCATGCTAACTCCCCCATGCTAATGTTACACTGGCCACAGATGATGCGGCGGCTAACGGTTCCTCTTCCTTCCCGCTCGGAGGAAACGTGTGCAGAATGTTCTGGACACTTGAATCTGGATCCATGTGACGAACTATCCGCCGTCTTCAGGTCTCTTGTTCTTCATTCTTTTCTTCCTCAGACCAACTCAGAGATCTGTTTCAACAAGCTGTGCACCGTCCCCGGCCTGAAGCCCGTGATGCCTTCAGGAGCCATGTACCTCATGGTGAGTATGTGGTTCACCTCATTTATAGCTGGAGTTATATCTAGAACAAACAAATCTCAAAATTGATATAAATAAGTGGAAGAAATCTGTTGAGTTTAATTAGGATGCTATTAGTATGTATTTCTCCATGGAATGATCTTTTTTATACTTCCACACTATTCATAGAGCTCCTCTGCCTCTAGGGGGCAGTGTTCCCAGTGATGTCATCCAAGTACCCGATAACCAGCGCGAACCTTTGTGGTTGAAAAAATAAAAATGTTTACACGGCGCTGTGCCATATGATTTAATATAGAATACATATCATTGTGTTTATGATCTCACACTTATATTTGAGTGAATATTTAGGAAATTACTATTTTAAAAAGATTTTTGAATTGATGCTACATTTTTTTATATATATTTTGTAATATATATATATATTTAAATATATATAATTTTAATATATATTAAAAAAATATATTTTTAAGTTTTAAGTTTATTACATATAAGTTTATTAAACATTCATTAGTTTATTACACGTTGGTTTGAATGTGAACTACATGTTAACGTGTTCCCGTCGGTCCAGGTCGGGATCGACATCTATCACTTTCCAGAGTTTAAGGACGACGTGGACTTCACCCAGCGGCTGGTGACGGAGCAGTCGGTGTTCTGCCTGCCGGCCTCAGTAAGAACCGCCCCCCCCCCCCCTGCACTCAGCATAAAGCTCTCCATGACCAGCGGTCCTGTGCCCCCCCCCCCCCCCCCCCCAGGCCTTTGAGTACCCCAACTTCTTTCGCATCGTGGTGACGGTGCCGGAGGAGATGATGGTGGAGGCCTGCGATCGGATCGGGGAGTTCTGCCAGCGCCACCATCGGCCCCGCAGCCGGGACAGCAACGACCTGGACCAGTGACGGGACCGGACCGCGACGGGACCGGACCCCGAAGAGGCCGGACTCAATGGACCTGACCGACGGACCGGACTGGACGGACCCTGACCTCAAGAGGCCGGACCCCGACGGGACCGGACCCCGAAGAGGCCGGACCCCGATGAGGCCGGACCCTGACGGGACCGGACCCCGACGGGACCGGACCCCGAATCAGCCGCTGCGTGTCCGGGGTCAGGAGGTCAGAGGGGGAGGAGCGACTCGTCCTTCAGGTGTAATTATTCTGCAATACCCAATATTTATGTTTTCTACAGGCAGCGTATAGATGTGACTTGTTGGTGTGTATTTATATGATGTGTGTGATGTCATCACAGGGCCCCGCCTGCTTCGCGTTCCCCATTCCAGGAAGTGAATATATGTATTTTAATATTCATTTTCATAAACAATAAGACGGTCGGCTGCATCGGCCTCCTGGTCACGTGGTGGTCCTTGTGTTTCATGTTACTGTCGGATTGAAACACACAGGTGTGTAAATATATATACACACATGTGTGTATAAAACAACAACTGTGTTTACTTTGTTCCTACCCAATAAAATCATGTTGACATGAGTACCAGAACACAGCGTGACGCGTGGCCATAGATCCAGAGATACATAGATCCAGAGATCCAGAGATACATAGATACATAGATACATAGATCCAGAGATACAGAGATACAGAGATCCATAGATACATAGATACATATATACAGAGATCCAGAGATACATAGATACATAGATCCAGAGATACAGAGATACAGAGATCCATAGATACAAAGATACATAGATACAAAGATACATAGATACATAGATACATAGATACATCGTTACATAGATACATAGATCCAGAGATACAGAGATCCATAGATCCATAGATCCAGAGATACATAGATCCATAGATACATAGATACATAGATACATAGATCCAGAGATACAGAGATACAGAGATCCATAGATACAAAGATACATAGATACAAAGATACATAGATACATAGATCCATAGATCCAGAGATACATAGATACATAGATACATAGATCCAGAGATACAGAGATACAGAGATCCATAGATACAAAGATACATAGATACATAGATCCATAGATACATAGATACAGAGATCCATAGATACATAGATCCAGAGATACATAGATCCATAGATACAGAGATACATAGATACATAGATCCAGAGATACATAGATACATAGATCCATAGATACATAGATCCAGAGATACATAGATCCATAGATCCAGAGATACAGAGATACATAGATACAGATACATAGATCCATAGATACATAGATACACAGATCCATAGATCCAGAGATACAGAGATACATAGATACATAGATCCATAGATACAGAGATACATAGATACATAGATACAGAGATACATAGATACATAGATACATAGTTCCAGAGATACATAGATACATAGATCCATAGATACATAGATCCAGAGATACATAGATCCATAGATCCAGAGATACAGAGAAACATAGATACATAGATACATAGATCCATAGATCCATAGATACATAGATACATAGATCCAGAGATACAGAGATCCAGAGATACAGAGATCCATAGATACATAGATCCAGAGATACAGAGATCCATAGATACAAAGATACATAGATACATAGATCCAGAGATACAGAGATCCATAAATCCAGAGATACATATATCCATAGATACATAGATACATAGATCCATAGATACAGATACATAGATACATAGATCCAGAGATACATAGATACATAGATCCATAGATACATAGATCCATAGAGCCAGAGATACAGAGATACATAGATACAGAGATACAGAGATACATAGATCCATAGATCCAGAGATACAGAGATCCATAGATACATAGATACATAGATCCAGAGATACATACATCCATAGATACATAGATACATAGATCCATAGATACATAGATCCAGAGATACATAGATCCATAGATCCAGAGATACAGAGAAACATAGATACATAGATACATAGATCCATAGATACATAGATACATAGATCCAGAGATACAGAGATCCAGAGATACAGAGATCCATAGATACATAGATACATAGATCCAGAGATCCAGAGATACAGAGATCCATAGATACAAAGATACATAGATACATAGATCCAGAGATACAGAGATCCATAGATACATAGATCCAGAGATACATAGATCCATAAATCCAGAGAACATATATCCATAGATACATAGATACATAGATCCATAGATACAGATACATAGATACATAGATCCAGAGATACATAGATACATAGATCCATAGATACATAGATCCATAGAGCCAGAGATACAGAGATACATAGATACAGAGATACAGAGATACATAGATCCATAGATACATAGATACATAGATCCAGAGATACATACATCCATAGATACATAGATCCATAGATACATAGATCCAGAGATACATAGATCCATAGATACATAGATACATAGATCCATAGATCCATAGATACATAGATCCAGAGATACATAGATCCATAGATACATAGATCCAGAGATACATAGATACATAGATCTATATATACATAGATCCATAGATACATAGATCCATAGATACATAGATACATAGAAACATAGATCCATAGATACATAGATACATAGATCCATAGATCCAGAGATCCATAGATCCATAGATCCAGAGATACATAGATCCAGAGATACATAGATACATAGATCCAGAGACACATAGATACATAGATCCATAGATCCATACATTCATAGATCCATAGATACATAGATACATAGATCCATAGATCCATAGATACATCCATAGATCCATAGATCCATAGATACATAGATCCAGAGATACATAGATACATATATCTATATATACATAGATCCAGAGATCCATAGATCCATAGATCCATAGATACATAGATACATAGATACATAGATCCATAGATACATAGATACATAGATACATATATCCATAGATACATAGATACATAGATACATAGATCCATAGATACATAGATACATAGATACAAAGATCCATAGATACATAGATACATAGATACATAGATCCATAGATACAGAGATACATAGATACATAGATACAAAGATCCATAGATACATAGATACATAGATACATATATACAAAGATCCATAGATACATAGATCCATAGATACATCCATAGATACATAGATCCAGAGATACATAGATCCATAGATACATAGCTCTATATTTACATAGATCCATAGATCCATAGATACATAGATCCATATATACATAGAGACATAGATCTATATATACATAGATACATAGATCTATATATACATAGATCCATAGATACATAGATATATATATACATAGATACATAGATCTATATATACATAGATCCATAGATACATAGATCTATATACATAGATCCATAGATACATAGATCTATATATACATAGATCCATAGATACATATGCTGGGTTTTTCTGTCACTCAGTGGATCGGCCTCATGGAGGACTGTTGGTGCTCCCCTCACCTTCCCTCTAGCGCCACCATGAGGTCGACATACGTGGTCTCAGGTAAATATACATATACATATATATATATATATATATATATATATATACATATTTATATATATATTACATATATGTATATATATTATATATATATATTATATATATATATATATAAATGTATATATATTTTTAAATGCTCCGCTGGCTCTGATGTCTCCGTAGCGGTTAAACATGAGATATAATTCATATTAAACATGAGATATAATTCATGTTGAACATGAGATATAATTCATATTAAACATGAGATATAATTCATATTAAACATGAGATATAATTCATTTCAAACATGAGATATTATATTATAATATAATATTATTTATTCACAGTAACGTTACATAAGTTTGACTGAGGGTTCCGATTCATAACTTCATATTTTAATTCAACTTTAACGTTGAACTCATGGTGTCTTTTTACTTTTGACCGAATTGTTTGCAATTACATGTGAAATATAACTATATATACATACAAATATATATCTAAATATATATGTATGTATATAACATATTTATATATAATCTAAATATTTATAAACAATATATATAAATGTTTCTATTTTGTACACAATATTAATACAATTATTGTATGATTATTTTATTTTGAATTGTGTGTATATAAATAAATAAATACACACACATATATATATTATACATATAAATATATATATATATATTTATATGTGTATATCCACACACACAATTCAAAATAAAATAATTATATTTAAAGCATAATAAAGCAGGGTTGTCATATTTTGTTTGACTAAAGAAATACTTCACAGTGAATAATTGGAGTAAACTCAGGAGCAGAACAGCTGATGTGGTGACGTCATCAAGTCAGCTGCTGAAAGAAAGACCCTCCTCCATCCTCTGGACTCCCAAGACCAGACTCCATAGAACGAAGGCCCGGCCGCCAGACGCCCGGCGGCGACCTCCCCTCCTGGATCTGGCTCCGGGAGGGGCCCCGGTCCCCCGGTCCGGGCGCGGTAGCTTCAGTCCATGGGCCGCCGTTCACCAGGGTTTGTAACCGCCTGGGCCCCGAGACCTGTTGGCCTTGGGGGACCCTTAAGGGCCTCAGGCCCCGGACGGCGAGCTCCAGGGTCACCTCTCAAACTCCTCCCACGTCTTATTTTAGTTGAAGATTGATTAGCGATGATCAAATCCTCCTCCGGTACGGCATCTAAGACCAACACTGCCCTCTAGTGGTGGACTGGAGACATTACACCAGGTGCTTTCATGACGCTGCCACCCGGCCTTTCTGTGTGTGTGTGTGTGTGTGTGTGTCTCTGTGTGTGTGTGTGTGTGTGTACACACTCCCACCCCTATGAGAAGAGTGACCTTTGCAACAGGCCCCTCCCCCTCACTTGTAGACATGCTGGTGAAGTGCTCTGTGTTGTCCAATAATTAACCACCAGACTGATAGAGCAACGAGAGCGAGCTCGGAGAGAGACAGGTCAGACAGACGAGCTCAGAGAGAGACAGGTCAGAGAGACGAGCTCAGAGAGAGACAGGTCAGACAGACGAGCACAGAGAGAGACAGGTCAGACAGACGAGCTCAGAGAGAGGAACAACGCTGACTCAGCAGAGTCAGGGGAGCAGAGGAAGTGTACGAGTGTGTGTACGAGTGTGTGTACGCGTGTGTGTATATGTGTGTGTACGAGTGTGTTTACAAGTGTGTTTACGAGTGTGTGTACAAGTGTGTAGCCACCGGCTGCTCGTCGTCTCCATGGAGGACGTGCAGGGCTCCAGGCGGGTGGAGCTGAATGACGGTACCTGGATGCCTCTCCTGGGTCTCGGGACGTGGAAGGTACTGCGACCTCTATCCGACCTCTACCCGACCACTATCCGACCTCTACCCGACCACTATCCGATCTCTATCCGACCTTTATCCGACCACTATCCGACCTCTACCCGACCACGATCCGATCTCTATCCGACCACTATACGACCTCTACCCGACCACTATCCGACCTCTACCCGACCACTATCCGATCTCTATCCGACCTCTATCCGACCACTATCCGACCTCTACCCGACCACTATCCGATCTCTATCCGACCTCTATCCTATCTCTATCCGACCTCTATCCGACCATTATCCGACCTCTACCCGACCACTATCCGATCTATATCCGACCTCTATCCGATCTCTATCCGACCTCTATCCGACCACTATCCGATCTCTATCCGACCTCTATCCGATCACTATCCGATCTCTATCCGACCTCTATCCAACCTCTATCTGAGCTCTATCCGACCTCTATCCGATCTCTATCCGATCTCTATCCGATCTCTATCCGACCACTATCCGATCTCTATCCGACCACTATCCGACCACTATCCGATCTCTATCCGATCTCTATCCGATCTCTATCCGACCACTATCCGATCTCTATCCGACCACTATCCGATCTCTATCCGACCAGTATCCGATCTCTATCCGATCTCTATCCGACCACTATCCGATCTCTATCCGATCTCTATCCGACCACTATCCGATCTCTATCCGACCACTATCCGATCTCTATCCAATCTCTATCCGACCTCTTCTCCACCGCGTTGATCAGTGTGTTGTTGCTGTGAGACTCTTTGTTCTTAAATGTGTCTGCAAGTTCATGTAGAGGGAATGAGTCTTTACTGAATGAGTCTTCACTGGAGGAGTCTTCACTGGAGGAGTCTTTACTGAAGGAGTCTTTACTGAAGGAGTCTTTACCGAATGAGTCTTTACTGAAGGATTCTTCATTGGAGGAGTCTTTACTGGAGGAGTCTTCACTGGAGGAGTCTTTACTGAAGGAGTCTTTACTGAAGGAGTCTTTACTGAAGGAGTCTTTACCGAATGAGTCTTTACTGAAGGAGTCTTTACTGAAGGATTCTTCATTGGAGGAGTATTTACTGGAGGAGTCTTCACTGGAGGAGTCTTTACTGAAGGAGTCTTTACTGAAGGGGTCTTTACTGGAGGAGTCTTTACTGAAGGAGTCTATACTGAAGGAGTCTTTACTGAAGGGGTCTTTACAGATGAGTATTTACCGGAGGAGTCTTTACTGAGGGAGTCTTTACTGAAGGGGTCTTTACTGAGAGAGTCTTTACTGAGGGGTCTTTACTGAATGAGTCTTTACTGGAGGAGTCTTTACTGGAGGAGTCTTTACTGAAGGGGTCTTTACTGGATGAGTCTTTACTGGAGGAGTCTTTACTGAGAGAGTCTTTACTGAGGGGTCTTTACTGAAGGAGTCTTTACTGAGAGAGTCTTTACTGAGGGGTCTTTACTGGAGGAGTCTTTACTGAAGGGGTCTTTACTGGATGAGTCTTTACTGGAGGAGTCTTTACTGGAGGAATCTTTACTGAAGGGGTCTTTACTGAGGAGTCTTTACTGAATGTGTCATCAACCAGAACTCACCAGTACAAAAATGATTTATTTCTAAACTGACAGATGTCCCCAGTGAGAGGATATGAAGAAGAGCATGGTGCCCCCAGCAACTCCACCCAACTCCACCCAACTCTACCTAACTCCACCCAACGCTACCCAACTCCACCTAACTCCACCCAACTCTACCTAACTCCACCCAACTCCAACCAACTCCACCCAACTCCACCCAACTCTACCCAACTCTACCCAACTCCACCCAACTCCACCTAACTCCACCCAACTCTACCCAACTCCACCCAACTCCACCCAACTCCACCTAACTCTACCCAACTCTACCTAACTCCACCCAACTCCACCCAACTCCAGCCAACTCTACCTAACTCCACCCAACTCCACCCAACTCTACCCAACTCCACCCAACTCTACCTAACTCCACCCAACTCCACCTACCCACCCAACTGCAGCCAACTCCAACCAACTCCACCTAACTCCACCCAACTCTACCCAACTCCACCCAACTCCACCCAACTCCACCTAACTCTACCCAACTCTACCTAACTCCACACAACTCCACCTAACTCCACCCAACTATACCTAACTCCACCTAAACTATACCTAACTCTACCCAACTCCACCTAACTCCACCCAACTATACCTAACTCACCCAACTATACCTAACTCAACCAACTTCACCTAACTCCACTCAACTATACCCAACTATACCTAACTCCACCCAACTCCACCCAACTCCACCTAACTCCACCCAACTATACCTAACTCCACCCAACTCCACCCAACTATACCTAACTCCACCCAACTCCACCCAACTCCACCTAACTCCACCTAACTCACCCAACTATACCTAACTCCACCAACTCCACCTAACTCCACCCAACTCTACCTAACTCCACCCAACTCCACCCAACTATACCTAACTCCACCCAACTCCACCAACTCCACCTAACGCCATCCAACTCCACCCAACTATACCTAACTCCACCCAACTATACCTAACTCCACCAACTCCACCTAACTCCACCCAACTCTACCTAACTCCACTCAACTCCACCTAACTCCACCCAACTATACCTAACTCTACCCAACTCCACCTAACTCCACCCAACTATACCTAACTCCACCCAACTCCACCTAACTCCACCCAACTATACCTAACTCCACCCAACTCCACCAACTCCACCTAACGCCATCCAACTCCACCCAACTATACCCAACTCCACCAAACTCCACCCAACTATACCTAACTCCACCCAACTCCACCTAACTCCACCCAACTATACCTAACTCCACCCAACTCCACCTAACTCCACCCAACTCCACCTAACTCACCCAACTATACCTAACTCCACCCAACTCTACATAACTCCACCCAACTCCACCCAACTCTACCCAACTACACCTAACTCCACCCAACTCCACCTAACTCCACCAACTCCACCTAACGCCACCCAACTCCACCCAACTATACCTAACTCCACAAACTCCACCTAATGCCATCCAACTCCACCCAACTTTACCCAACTGTACCCAACTCCACCCAACTCTACCCAACTCCACCCAACTCTACCCAACTCCACCCAACTCCTCCGAGGTATTTCATTGAGTGAGTGACCGTGTTCACTGACTCCAGGCCCAGTTGGATCTTCAGTGACGTGTCTCAGGAACAGGAAGTCACTCTAAGGGTCCACAGGTTGAGAGTTCGATACAATGATCACCTCATAGAACATATTCTCACCCGCACTGCCACTGTCATAATAAAGATGCACACAGACACACAAGGGTTCTTTCAGGGTTCTTTAAAGGCTTTGTGGTTCTACGTAGAACCATCACCTACTGAAGAACCATGCTTTCTTTTGAGACACCTTGATAGGTTCTTTCAAGAACTCTTTAGGGACATGGTTCTTTAAGCAACCCTGGTTTGAAAGGTTCTATGTGCAACCAGAACTGGTTCTTCTCTGGCATCCCTCTGAAGAACCTTGTTTGTATCTCCATGGTCCTGTGTGGTTCTGGGATGGGCCCATGTGATCAAATCGTTGGCTTCTTGCAGTCCTCCCATCTCCCCCGCACCACCTCGGTCCAGGGCGCGGTGGAGGCCGCCATCGCGGCGGGCTATCGCCACATCGACACCGCCCACAGCTACCGGAACGAGGTGGACATCGGCAAGGCGCTGCGCTCCAAGGTGCAGCAGGGCGTCGTCCGGCGGGAGGACATGTTCGTGGTCAGTAAGGTGGGTCGCAGCACGTCAACCTACAGGTCCGGCTCGGCGTGAAAGGACGCGCACACCGGCCTCCGGGGTGAAAGTCCTGTGTTTGTGTGACAACTCGACTCTTGACCTCGTCACATGCTCCCCCACTCACTCTCTCATGCTCTGTTCTCTGAAGCCTCCTGCCCCTCTGTGTGTATGTGTGTGCAGCTGTGGTGTACCCATCATGCCCCAGAGGACATCCCAAAATGCCTGGACCAGTCCCTGAAGGACCTCCAGCTGGACTACCTGGACCTTTACCTCGTGCACTTCCCCGTTGGCCTAAAGGTGAAGCGGCACATCCACACTCACACAGTCACGACTCGGACACACACAGAGCTCCAGTCCAGAGGTCAACATGTGCCAGATCTTCTCGCTGAACAAAACAACGGTTTCCCTCCGCGTTCGTCGGCGTTTTTGCTTTTCAAAAACAACATTTCCCCTTCTGTTAACGGAGCGTTGTTCATTCTGAGTGTTTCACCACCGGTCTCCAGAACTTTGTACATTGACAATATTCCCAACATATCCCTTCATTCAATGAGTATTTTCAGTTTCTTTCTGTGGCTCTAAAGTCTGAAGCCCCTGTGAGGGGCATCGAGTTATGTCACAACATGCCACATCTCAAGAAGCTTCTGTTGGACTCTTCTCAGAATACGGGAGACGAGCTTTTCCCAAAGAAGGACGGCGTGATGCTGACGTCTGACATCGACTACGTGGACGTCTGGAGGGTGAGGGCCGTCACGGGGAATCATGTGACGGAGAGGCGAAGGAGATGAACCACTAGTTCTGCTCTGTACTTGTTGAGGACACACAGACGCCCTGGTGTTTGTGTTCATGACACGATATCGTATATTTATATTGATAAAACACCCCTCACGGCTCCTCTGTGTGGCTGTCTCCAGGGGATGGAAGCCCTGCAGGCCTCGGGCAAGGTGAGGAGCATCGGGGTGTCCAACTTCAGCACCCTGCAGCTGGAGAGACTGCTGGCTCTGTGCAGGGTGCCCCCTGCTGTCAACCAGGTGCTACTGCATGCTCGTCCATTCATCCTGATGTACCCTTTATGAGCATGACCCAGACTTCTGTTTTGGTACAAGTAAACACGAAGTGGGTGGTTTGACCTCGTTTAATGTTTAAACAATGAAAGATTTTAAATGTAAGATCGTTTAAATGTCATTTAATAATTCCCCTTGTGTTTGGTGTTTTCTGATCCGTAGGTTGAGCTTCATCCCTACTTGGTGCAGACGGAGATGATCGACTTCTGTCACTCCAAGAACATCGCCCTGACGGCCTACAGCCCCTTCGGCTCGCCGCAGAGACCCCCACAGATGTGATATATATATATATATATATATGGTTTTATATTTCTATATAAACATATATATTTCTATATGTTTATATATTTCTATGTATATATATGTTTAAATATTTCTCTCTATATTTATATGTATATTTATATATATATTAATATATTTATTGTATATGTTTTTATGTTTATATATTTATATACAGTATATATAAATATAGATAACAAATATATTTATATGTTTATATCTTTTTATAAATATTTATATATTTATTTACATATATATATTTAGATATAAATATATCAACATATATATAAAAATATATCAATATACATATATAAACATATGTATAAATATATAAACAAATATATATATGTTTTTATATGTATAAATATATAAACATATATATGTTTTTATATGTATAAATATATAAACATATATATATATGTTTGTATATTAAAATGTAAACATGTGTATAAATATATAAACAAATATATATATGTGTTTTTATATGTATAAATATATATAAACATGCATGTATGTGTGTGTGGCCCTTGTAAAGTGCTTGTAACGGTTTCTGTCTGCCTGGTGTGATCTGGTCTCTGGTCTACAGGTTCAGAGGAGACCTGGATCCACATCGGCTCCTGGAGGAACCAGTCGCAGCCGGTATCGCCCAGAAGCATCGACGCAGCACTGCACAGGTGAGTGTGTCTCCTGTGGTCCAGGTGTGTGTGTGTGTGTGTAACAGCGGTGTTCTCCCAGGTGTTGCTCAGGTACCACGTGCAGCAGGGCATCGCCGTCATCCCTAAGAGCGACAAGCCTCATCGCATCCTGGAGAACACAAAGGTGAGCCCCACGAGTTGTGGATGTTTGGAACTTTGCAACCAACCAATGAACAGAAGTTATGATGTGTGGAATGTGAAGGGGTCACGTAGAAACAACGCATAGGACCCACAGTAAGCCCCGCCCCCAAAGCACCCCCTGCTTCATGGTCTGTTTGACTCCGGACCATCAGGTCTGAATCCATGTCTACGACTAATTATTCATCATGTCATATTCATTATTTATTTATTTATCTGGTCACATGACATCTATTGTTCATCTGGTCACATGACATCTATTGTTCATCTCGTCACATGACATCTATTGTTCACCTGGTCACATGACATCTATTGTTCATCTGGTCACATGACATCTATTGTTCAACTGGTCACATGACATCTATTGTTCACCTGGTCACATGACATCTACTGTTCATCTGGTCACATGACATCTATTGTTCATCTGGTCACATGACATCTATTGTTCATCTGGTCACATGACATCTATTGTTCATCTGGTCACATGACATCTATTGTTCATCTGGTCACATCTACTGTTCATCTGGTCACATGACATCTATTGTTCACCTGGTCACATGACTGTTACGATCTCAGACACTTAGGAAGTAGGACCCAATTGCACGACCCGGGAGACAGAGATAAAGTATTTGTAAGTACTTTATTTTTCGGTTCTGCCGTGAACAAAATGAAAGCGCTCACGTAGTGAGGGATCAAAAACTTTTCAAGAGCACAACATAACCCGACCTGATCATGGCAAAAGACCAGACGAACTGACAAGGAACACTGGGAGACAGGGGAATTTAAGCACATGGTAACAAGACACAGGTGGGACCAATCAGGGACGGGGCTGACACTGATGAGCATAGGAGACAGGTGTGATGACAGGTGAACACAATCAGGAAGCCTGGAATGAGAGAAAGCGAACATAAATGTCATGAACCTCTCTAGCATATCTGTCGGTGCACAACAATGACATCTATTGTTCACCTGGTCACATGACATCTATTGTTCACCTGGTCACATGACATCTATTGTTCATCTGGTCACATGACATCTATTGTTCATCTAGTCACATGACATCTATTGTTCATCTGGTCACATGACATCTATTGTTCATCTGGTCACATGACATCTATTGTTCATCTAGTCACATGACATCTATTGTTCACCTGGTCACATGACATCTATTGTTCATCTGGTCACATGACATCTATTGTTCACCTGGTCACATGACATCTATTGTTCATCTAGTCACATGACATCTATTGTTCACCTGGTCACATGACATCTACTGTTCATCTGGTCACATGACATCTATTGTTCATCTGGTCACATGACATCTATTGTTCACCTGGTCACATGACATCTACTGTTCATCTGGTCACATGACATCTATTGTTCACCTGGTCACATGACATCTATTGTTCATCTGGTCACATGACATCTATTGTTCACCTGGTCACATGACATCTATTGTTCATCAGGTCACATGACATCTATTGTTCATCTAGTCACATGACATCTATTGTTCATCTAGTCACATGACATCTATTGTTCATCTGGTCACATGACATCTATTGTTCATCTGGTCACATGACATCTATTGTTCATCTGGTCACATGACATCTATTGTTCACCTGGTCACATGACATCTATTGTTCATCTGGTCACATGACATCTATTGTTCATCTGGTCACATGACATCTATTGTTCATCTGGTCACATGACATCTATTGTTCATCTGGTCACATGACATCTATTGTTCATCTAGTCACATGACATCTATTGTTCATCTAGTCACATGACATCTATTGTTCATCTGGTCACATGACATCTATTGTTCATCTGGTCACATGACATCTATTGTTCATCTGGTCACATGACATCTATTGTTCACCTGGTCACATGACATCTAATGTTCATCTGGTCACATGACATCTATTGTTCTTCTGGTCACATGACATCTATTGTTCTTCTGGTCACATGACATCTATTGTTCACCTGGTCACATGACATCTAGTGTTCATCTGGTCACATGACATCTATTGTTCACCTGGTCACATGACATCTATTGTTCATCTGGTCACATGACATCTATTGTTCATCTGGTCTCATGACATCTATTGTTCACCTGGTCACATGACATCTATTGTTCACCTGGTCACATGACATCTATTGTTCATCTAGTCACATGACATCTATTGTTCATCTGGTCACATGACATCTATTGTTCATGTGGTCACATGACATCTATTGTTCATCTGGTCACATGACATCTATTGTTCATCTAGTCACATGACATCTATTGTTCACCTGGTCACATGACATCTATTGTTCATCTGGTCACATGACATCTATTGTTCATCTGGTCACATGACATCTATTGTTCATCTGGTCACATGACATCTATTGTTCATGTGGTCACATGACATCTATTGTTCATCTAGTCACATGACATATATTGTTCATCTGGTCACATGACATCTATTGTTCATCTAGTCACATGACATCTATTGTTCATCTGGTCACATGACATCTATTGTTCATCTGGTCACATGACATCTATTGTTCACCTGGTCACATGACATCTATTGTTCACCTGGTCACATGACATATATTGTTCATCTGGTCACATGACATCTATTGTTCACCTGGTCACATGACATCTATTGTTCTGCAGATCTTTGACTTCCGCCTGACGGAGGAGGACTTGGGGGCCCTCAGGGGCCTGGACCGCGGCTGGAGGGCCTGTGTGGTGGAGGAGTAAGTGGCCCTGATGCATGTTGCTCAGACAGCCGTTCCCACGGTGACCGCCGATGTTCCGTTTTCAGGACCAAGTCTCATCCGTACTACCCCTTCGGATGAGGCCGTCAGGGGGCGGAGCCTAGAGACGCCACAGCGGATGCACTGCTGGACTCGGGGCGACACGGTGTCTCCCTGGAGCCCGGAAGAGCAGAATGTGAAGATCTTTCAAATGTGACCTCATGGACCCATGAGCGGTGAGGAGTGTGTGTGTGTGCATCTGCATTGTTGCGTCACAATTAAAGACGAGTCGTCAGGCTGAGACTCACAAAATGATGTTTTTTTTATTACAACACACACCATCCTGGTGGAGGGGCCTCCACCCGGACACACGACCGTCTCCAGAGGTCACGTTGAAAATAAAGATAAACAGGAGGAAGTGACATCATCTCAGGAACACCTGGAGGAGGAACTTCCTCTCAAAGGTCAAACTGATCACAATGTGGAGGTCAACTGCAACTTGACTGGCTTTGGGGGGGTGTGTTCTCCTCTCGGAGGTCTGGCCCCCAAGGTATCCTCTAGGTCTGTACATGTTGGTCTGGAGGGGTCAGCCCACTGGAGGTCTGTACATGTTGGTCTGGAGGGGTCAGCCCACTGGAGGTCCTCTAGGAGGTCTGTGCATGTTGGTCTGGAGGGGTCAGCCCACTGGAGGTCCTCTAGGAGGTCTGTACATGTTGGTCTGGAGGGGTCAGCCCACTGGAGGTCCTCTAGGAGGTCTGTACATGTTGGTCTGGAGGGGTCAGCCCACTGGAGGTCCTCTAGGAGGTCTGTACATGTTGGTCTGGAGGGGTCAGCCCACTGGAGGTCCTCTAGGAGGTCTGTACATGTTGGTCTGGAGGGGTCAGCCCACTGGAGGTCCTCTAGGAGGTCTGTACATGTTGGTCTGGAGGGGTCAGCCCACTGGAGGTCCTCTAGGAGGTCTGTACATGTTGGTCTGGAGGGGTCAGCCCACTGGAGGTCCTCTAGGAGGTCTGTACATGTTGGTCTGGAGGGGTCAGCCCACTGGAGGTCCTCTAGGAGGTCTGTACATGTTGGTCTGGAGGGGTCAGCCCACTGGAGGTCCTCTAGGAGGTCTGTACATGTTGGTCCGGAGGTGTCAGCCCACTGGAGGTCCTCTAGGAGGTCTGTACATGTTGGTCCGGAGGGGTCAGCCCACTGGAGGTCCTCTAGGAGGTCTGTGCATGTTGGTCTGGAGGGGTCAGCCCACTGGAGGTCCTCTAGGTCTGTACATGTTGGTCTGGAGGGGTCAGCCCACTGGAGGTCCTCTAGGTCTGTACATGTTGGTCTGGAGGGGTCAGCCCACTGGAGGTCCTCTAGGAGGTCTGTACACATGTTGGTCTGGAGGGGTCAGCCCACTGGAGGTCCTCTAGGAGGTCTATACATGTTGGTCTGGAGGGGTCAGCCCACTGGAGGTCCTCTAGGAGGTCTGTACATGTTGGTCTGGAGGGGTCAGCCCACTGGAGGTCCTCTAGGAGGTCTGTACATGTTGGTCTGGAGGGGTCAGCCCACTGGAGGTCCTCTAGGAGGTCTGTACATGTTGGTCTGGAGGGGTCAGCCCACTGGAGGTCCTCTAGGAGGTCTGTACATGTTGGTCTGGAGGGGTCAGCCCACTGGAGGTCCTCTAGGAGGTCTGTACATGTTGGTCTGGAGGGGTCAGCCCACTGGAGGTCCTCTAGGAGGTCTGTACATCAGATGTTCCTCTAGAAGACCTGACCCTGGTCTCTGCTGCTCCGTGGGTGACCTCCCCGCCGTCCCCGGTCCCTTCCTCTCCTCTGGAGGCGGTGGCGAGGGCCTCACGGTGCACTTGGGCAGGTCGGGTCCTCTGGCCCACGCGTCGCGGTCGGGGTCGTACACCTGCGTGGCCCTGGAGAACGCCATGCTCTCCCAGCTGTAGCCCCCCAGCACGTAGATGCGGCCGGCCCAGACGGCGAGCCCCGCCTCGCTGCGGTCGCAGGGCGCCGTCCGGGCTGCTGGGAGTCGTGACCGCGATGTAGAACCTCCACCGTAAAGGATGTCGGCGGGATTAAAACGCGCCCTCGTCGCCGAAACATTGTCGCTGCCCCGATGGGCGTGGCCCGTGGTCCTGCCTGGGGGTGGTTGGCGACCGGCCATGCGGTGCTTCAGTGGTCAACAACTGCTCAGGCGTTCGGCCTCGCTCAAATGTCTGGTGGTCGTGGCGTGCCCTTGCAGTGGTGCTCAGGGCCCTCTAGTGGGCGTGGTACAGGTGGGCGCCTGAGTGGTGGCAGTGGTACCACCGGGCAGGTGGGCGTGCAGTGGGAGTGAACAGCGCCTCTAGTGGGGGCAGTGGTACAGGTGGGGCGTGCCCTCTGGGGGGCAGTGGTACTACAGGTGGGGTATCCTCTAGTGAGGCAGTGGTACAACAGGTGGGCGTGCCCTCTAGTGGGGGCAGTGGTACTACAGGTGGGGCGTGCCCCAGTGTGGTACTCAGGTGGGGGGCAGTGGTACTGGGTGGGCGTGCCTCTGGGGGGCAGTGGTACTACAGGTGGGGCGTGCCTCTGAGTGAGGCAGTGGTCCTGGACAGGTGGGCGTACAGGTGGGGTGTGTCCCTCTGGTGGGGGCAGTGGTACTACAGGTGGGCGCAGTGGGCGGTGGGCCCTCTGGTGGGGGCAGTGGTCACAGGTCCCTCTAGTGGGGGCAGTGGTACTGGCAGTGGTACTACAGGTGGGCGTGCTCCTCTGGTGGGCAGTGGTACTACAGGTGGGGCTCCTCTAGTGGGGCAGTGGTCTACAGGTGGGCTCTAGTGGGGCAGTGGTACTACAGGTGGGTGCCCTCTGGGGGGCAGTGGTACTACAGGTGGGGGTGGGCCCTCTAGTGGGGCAGTGGTACTACAGGTGGGGCGCCCTCTGGTGGGGCAGTGGTACTACAGGTGGGGTGTGCCTCTGGTGAGCAGTGGTACTACAGGTGGGGCGTGCCCTCTGGTGGGGCAGTGGTACTACAGGTGGGCCCAGTGGGGCAGTGGTACTACAGGTGGGGCGTGCCTCTAGTGGGGGCAGTGGTACTACAGGTGGGCGTGCCCTCTGGTGGGGGCAGTGGTACGGCAGTGGTACTACAGGTGGGCGTGCCCTCTGGGGCGTGCCTCTGGTGGGGCAGTGGTACTACAGGTGGGGCGTGCCTCTGGTGGGGGCAGTGGTACTACAGGTGGGCGTGCCCCTCTGGGGGGCAGTGGTACTACAGGTGGGCGTGTCCCTCTGGTGGGGCAGTGGTACTACAGGTGGGGCGTGCCTCTAGTGGGGCAGTGGTACTACAGGTGGCGCCCTCTGAGTGGGGGCAGTGGTACTACAGGTGGGCGTGCCCTCTGGTGGGGCAGTGGTACTACAGGTGGGCGTGCCCTCTAGTGGGGGCAGTGGTACTACAGGTGGGGGGCGTGCCCTCTGGTGGGGGCAGTGGTACTACAGGTGGGGCGTGCCTCTAGTGGGGGCAGTGGTACTACAGGTGGGGCGTGCCCTCTAGGTGGGGCGTGCCCTCTAGTGGGGGCAGTGGTACTACAGGTGGGCGTGCCCCTCTAGTGGGGGCAGTGGTACTACAGGTGGGCGTGCCTCTGGTGGGGCAGTGGTACTACAGGTGGGGCGTGCCCTCTGGTGGGGGCAGTGGTACTACAGGTGGGCGTGCCCTCTGGTGGGGGCAGTGGTACTACAGGTGGGCGTGCCCTCTGGTGGGGGCAGTGGTACTACAGGTGGGGCGTGCCCTCTAGTGGGGGCAGTGGTACTACAGGTGGGGCGTGCCCTCTGGTGGGGGCAGTGGTACTACAGGTGGGGTGTGCCCTCTAGTGGGGCAGTGGTACAGGTGGGCCCCTCTGGTGGGGGCAGTGGTACTACAGGTGGGCGTGCCCTCTAGTGGGGGCAGTGGTACTACAGGTGGGCGTGCCCTCTAGTGGGGGCAGTGGTACTACAGGTGGGCGTGCCCTCTGAGTGGGGGCAGTGGTACTACAGGTGGGGTGTGCCCTCTGGTGGGGGCAGTGGTACTACAGGTGGGCGTGCCCTCTGGTGGGGGCAGTGGTACTACAGGTGGGCGTGCCCTCTAGTGGGGGCAGTGGTACTACAGGTGGGCGTGCCCTCTAGTGGGGGGCAGTGGTACTACAGGTGGGCGTGCCCTCTAGTGGGGGCAGTGGTACTACAGGTGGGCGTGCCCCTCTGGTGGGGGCAGTGGTACTACAGGTGGGGTGTGTCCCTCTAGTGGGGGGCAGTGGTACTACAGGTGGGGCGTGCCCCTCTAGTGGGGGGCAGTGGTACTACAGGTGGGGCGTGCCTCTCTAGATGGGGGAAGTGGCACTACAGGTGGGGCGTGCCCTCTAGTGGGGGCAGTGGTACTACAGGTGGGCGTGCCCTCTGGTGGGGAGCAGTGGTACTACAGGTGGGGTGTGTCCCTCTAGTGGGGGGCAGTGATACTACAGGTGGGCGTGCCCTCTGGTGGGGGCAGTGGTACTACAGGTGGGCGTGCCCTCTAGTGGGGGCAGTGGTACTACAGGTGGGGCGTGCCTCTGGTGGGGGCAGTGGTACTACAGGTGGGGCGTGCCCCTCTAGTGGGGGGCAGTGGTCCTACAGGTGGGGTGTGTCCCTCTAGTGGGGGGCAGTGATACTACAGGTGGGGCGTGCTCCTCTAGTGGGGCGTGCCCCTCTAGTGGGGGGCAGTGGTACTACAGGTGGGGCGTGCCCCTCTGGTGGGGGCAGTGGTACTACAGGTGGGCGTGCCCTCTGGTGGGGCCAGTGGTACTACAGGTGGGGCGTGCCCCTCTGGTGGAGGGCAGTGGTACTACAGGTGGGGCGTGCCCCTCTAGTGGGGGGCAGTGGTACTACAGGTGGGCGTGCCTCTGGTGGGGGCAGTGGTACTACAGGTGGGGCGTGCCCCTCTAGTGGGGGCAGTGGTACTACAGGGTGGGCGTGCCCCTCTAGTGGGGGGCAGTGGTACTACAGGTGGGGCGTGCCCCTCTAGTGGGGGGCAGTGGTACTACAGGTGGGGCGTGCCCCTCTAGTGGAGGGCAGTGGTACTACAGGTGGGGTGCCCTCTAGTGGGGGCAGTGGTCCTACAGGTGGGGCGTGTCCCTCTGGTGGAGGGCAGTGGTACTACAGGTGGGGCGTGCTCTAGTGGGGAGCAGTGGTACTACAGGTGGGCGTGCCTCTAGTGGGGGCAGTGGTACTACAGGTGGGGCGTGCCCCTCTAGTGGGGGGCAGTGGTACTACAGGTAGGCGTGCCCTCTGGTGGGGGCAGTGGTACTACAGGTGGGCGTGCCTCTAGTGGGGCAGTGGTACTACAGGTGGGGCGTGCCCTCTGGTGGGGGCAGTGGTACTACAGGTGGGCGTGCCCCTCTGGTGGGGGCAGTGGTACCACAGGTGGGTCGTGCTCCTCTAGTGGGGGACAGTGGTCCTACAGGTGGGCGTGCCCTCTGGTGGGGGCAGTGGTACTACAGGTGGGCGTGTCCCTCTGGTGGGGGCAGTGGTACTACAGGTGGGCGTGTCCCTCTAGTGGGGGGCAGTGGTCCTACAGGTGGGGCGTGCCCCTCTAGTGGGGGGCAGTGGTACTACAGGTGGGGCGTGCCCCTCTAGTGGGGAGCAGTGGTACTACAGGTGGGGCGTGCTCCTCTAGTGGGGAGCAGTGGTACTACAGGTGGGGCGTGCCCCTCTAGTGGGGAGCAGTGGTACTACAGGTGGGCGTGCCCTCTGGTGGGAGCAGTGGTACTACAGGTGGGGCGTGCTCCTCTAGTGGGGAGCAGTGGTACTACAGGTGGGGCGTGCCCCTCTAGTGGGGGGCAGTGGTCCTACAGGTGGGGCGTGTCCCTCTAGTGGGGGGCAGTGGTCCTACAGGTGGGGCGTGCTCCTCTAGTGGGGGGCAGTGGTACTACAGGTGGGGCGTGCCCCTCTAGTGGGGAGCAGTGGTACTACAGGTGGGGCGTGCCCCTCTAGTGGGGGGCAGTGGTCCTACAGGTGGGGCGTGCTCCTCTGGTGGGGGGCAGTGGTACTACAGGTGGGGCGTGTCCCTCTAGTGGGGGCAGTGGTACTACAGGTGGGCGTGCCCTCTGGTGGGGGCAGTGGTACTACAGGTGGGCGTGCCCTCTGGTGGGGAGCAGTGGTACTACAGGTGGGACGTGCCCCTCTAGTGGGGGGCAGTGGTACTACAGGTGGGGCGTGCTCTAGTGGGGAGCAGTGGTACTACAGGTGGGACGTGCCCCTCTAGTCGGGGGCAGTGGTACTACAGGTGGGGTGCCCTCTGGTGGGGGCAGTGGTACTACAGGTGGGGCGTGCCTCTGGTGGGGGCAGTGGTACTACAGGTGGGGCGTGCCCTCTGGTGGGGGCAGTGGTACTACAGGTGGGCGTGCTCTAGTGGGGGCAGTGGTACTACAGGTGGGCGTGCCCTCTAGTGGGGGCAGTGGTACTACAGGTGGGGCGTGCCCCTCTGGTGGGGGCAGTGGTACTACAGGTAGTGGTACTACAGGTGGGGCGTGCCCTCTGGTGGGGGCAGTGGTACTACAGGTGGGCGTGCCCTCTGGTGGGGCAGTGGTACTACAGGTGGGGCGTGCCCCTCTGGTGGGGGCAGTGGTACTACAGGTGGGGCGTGCCCTCTAGTGGGGGCAGTGGTACTACAGGTGGGCGTGCCCTCTGGTGGGGCAGTGGTACTACAGGTGGGCGTGCCCCTCTGGTGGGGGCAGTGGTACTACAGGTGGGGCGTGCCTCTAGTGGGGGCAGTGGTACTACAGGTGGGCGTGCCTCTAGTGGGGGCAGTGGTACTACAGGTGGGGCGTGTCCTCTGGTGGGGGCAGTGGTACTACAGGTGGGGCGTGCCCTCTAGTGGGGGCAGTGGTACTACAGGTGGGCGTGCCCTCTAGTGGGGGCAGTGGTACTACAGGTGGGCGTGCCCTCTGGTGGGGGCAGTGGTACTACAGGTGGGGCGTGCCCCTCTAGTGGGGGCAGTGGTACTACAGGTGGGGCGTGCCCTCTGGTGGGGGCAGTGGTACTACAGGTGGGGCGTGCCCTCTGGTGGGGTCAGTGGTACTACAGGTGGGGCGTGCTCCTCTAGTGGGGGCAGTGGTACTACAGGTGGGTCGTGCTCTAGTGCTGGGCAGTGGTACTACAGGTGGGGCGTGCCCTCTGAGTGGGGGCAGTGGTACTACAGGTGGGCGTGCCCCTCTAGTGGGGGCAGTGGTACTACAGGTGGGCGTGCCCCTCTAGTGGGGGGCAGTGGTCCTACAGGTGGGGCGTGTCCCTCTAGTGGGGGGCAGTGGTACTACAGGTGGGCGTGCCCTCTGGTGGGGGCAGTGGTACTACAGGTGGGCGTGCCCTCTAGTGGAGGGCAGTGGTACTACAGGTGGGGCGTGCCCCTCTAGTGGGGGGCAGTGGTACTACAGGTGGGGCGTGCCCCTCTAGTGGGGAGCAGTGGTACTACAGGTGGGGCGTGCCCCTCTAGTGGGGGGCAGTGGTACTACAGGTGGGGCGTGCCCCTCTAGTGGGGAGCAGTGGTACTACAGGTGGGACGTGCCCCTCTAGTGGGGGCCAGTGGTACTACAGGTGGGCGTGCCCTCTGGTGGGGGCAGTGGTACTACAGGTGGGACGTGCCCCTCTAGTGGGGGGCAGTGGTACTACAGGTGGGGCGTGCCCTCTAGTGGGGGCAGTGGTACTACAGGTGGGCGTGCCCCTCTAGTGGGGGGCAGTGGTCCTACAGGTGGGGCGTGTCCCTCTGGTGGGGGGCAGTGGTACTACAGGTGGGGCGTGCCCCTCTAGTGGGGAGCAGTGGTACTACAGGTGGGGCGTGCCCTCTAGTGGGGGGCAGTGGTACTACAGGTGGGCGTGCCTCTAGTGGGGGCAGTGGTACTACAGGTGGGCGTGCCCCTCTGGTGGGGGCAGTGGTACTACAGGTGGGGCGTGCCCTCTGGTGGGGGCAGTGGTACTACAGGTGGGCGTGCCCTCTGGTGGGGGCAGTGGTACTACAGGTGGGCGTGCCCTCTGGTGGGGGCAGTGGTACTACAGGTGGGGCGTGCCCTCTGGTGAGGGCAGTGGTACTACAGGTGGGCGTGCCTCTGGTGGGGGCAGTGGTACTACAGGTGGGCGTGCCCTCTGGTGGGGGCAGTGGTACTACAGGTGGGGCGTGCCTCTGGTGGGGGCAGTGGTACTACAGGTGGGGCGTGCCCCTCTGGTGGAGGGCAGTGGTACTACAGGTGGGGCGTGCTCCTCTAGTGGGGAGCAGTGGTACTACAGGTGGGACGTGCCCCTCTAGTGGGGAGCAGTGGTACTACAGGTGGGGCGTGCTCTAGTGGGGAGCAGTGGTACTACAGGTGGGACGTGCCCCTCTAGTGGGGGGCAGTGGTACTACAGGTGGGGCGTGCCCCTCTAGTGGGGGCAGTGGTACTACAGGTGGGACGTGCCCCTCTAGTGGGGGGCAGTGGTACTACAGGTGGGACGTGCCCCTCTAGTGGGGGGCAGTGGTACTACAGGTGGGGCGTGCCCCTCTGGTGGAGGGCAGTGGTACTACAGGTGGGGCGTGCCCTCTGGTGGGCAGTGGTACTACAGGTGGGCGTGCTCTGGTGGGGCAGTGGTACTACAGGTGGGCGTGCCCTCTGGTGGGGGCAGTGGTACTACAGGTGGGCGTGCCCTCTGGTGGGGGCAGTGGTACTACAGGTGGGCGTGCCCTCTGGTGGGGGCAGTGGTACTACAGGTGGGCGTGCCCCTCTGGTGGGGCAGTGGTACTACAGGTGGGCGTGCCCTCTGGTGGGGGCAGTGGTACTACAGGTGGGCGTGCCCTCTAGTGGGGGCAGTGGTACTACAGGTGGGGCGTGCCCTCTGGTGGGGGCAGTGGTACTACAGGTGGGCGTGCCCTCTGGTGGGGCAGTGGTACTACAGGTGGGGCGTGCCCTCTGGTGGGGGCAGTGGTACTACAGGTGGGCGTGCCCTCTGGTGGGGGCAGTGGTACTACAGGTGGGGCGTGCCCTCTGGTGGGGGCAGTGGTACTACAGGTGGGCGTGCCCTCTGTGGGGGAGCAGTGGTACTACAGGTGGGCGTGCCCTCTGGTGGGGGCAGTGGTACTACAGGTGGGCGTGCCCTCTGGTGGGGCAGTGGTACTACAGGTGGGGCGTGCCCTCTGGTGAGGCAGTGGTACTACAGGTGGGGCGTGCCCCTCTGGTGGAGGGCAGTGGTACTACAGGTGGGGCGTGCTCTAGTGGGGAGCAGTGGTACTACAGGTGGGACGTGCCCCTCTAGTGGGGAGCAGTGGTACTACAGGTGGGGCGTGCTCTAGTGGGGAGCAGTGGTACTACAGGTGGGGTGCCTCTAGTGGGGGCAGTGGTACTACAGGTGGGCGTGCCTCTGGTGGGGAGCAGTGGTCTACAGGTGGGGCGTCCCTCTGGTGGGGCAGTGGTACTACAGGTGGGCGTGCCCTCTAGTGGAGGGCAGTGGCACTACAGGTGGGCGTGCCCTCTGGTGGGGGCAGGGGTACTCCAGGTGGGGTGTGTCCCTCTAGTGGGGAGCAGTGGTACTACAGGTGGGGCGTGCCCCTCTAGTGGGGGGCAGTGGTACTACAGGTGGGCGTGCCCTCTGGTGGGGGCAGTGGTACTACAGGTGGGCGTGCCCTGTAGTGGGGGGCAGTGGTACTACAGGTGGGCGTGCCCTCTGGTGGGGGCAGTGGTACTACAGGTGGGGCGGCCCTCTGGTGGGGGCAGTGGTCCTACAGGTGGGGCGTGCCCCTCTAGTGGGGGGCAGTGGTACTACAGGTGGGCGTGCCCTCTGGTGGGGGCAGTGGTACTACAGGTGGGCGTGCCCTCTGGTGGGGGCAGTGGTACTACAGGTGGGGCGTGCCCTCTGGTGGGGGCAGTGGTACTACAGGTGGGCGTGCCCTCTGGTGGGGGCAGTGGTACTACAGGTGGGGCGTGCCCTCAGGTGGGCGTGCCCCTCTGGTGGGGGCAGTGGTACTACAGGTGGGCGTGCCCTCTGGTGGGGGCAGTGGTACTACAGGTGGGGCGTGCCCTCTGGTGGGGGCAGTGGTACTACAGGTGGGGTGTGTCCTTCTAGTGGGGGGCAGTGGTCCTACAGGTGGGGCGTGTCCCTCTGGTGGAGGGCAGTGGTACTACAGGTGGGGCGTGCCCTCTGGTGGGGCAGTGGTACTACAGGTGGGCGTGCCCTCTAGTGGGGGCAGTGGTCCTACAGGTGGGCGTGCCCTCTAGTGGGGGGCAGTGGTACTACAGGTGGGGCGTGCCCCTCTAGTGGGGGCAGTGGTACTACAGGTGGGCGTGTCCCTCTAGTGGGGGGCAGTGGTCCTACAGGTGGGGCGTGCCCCTCTAGTGGGGAGCAGTGGTACTACAGGTGGGGCGTGCTCTAGTGGGGAGCAGTGGTACTACAGGTGGGGCGTGCCCCTCTAGTGGGGGGCAGTGGTACTACAGGTGGGCGTGCCCCTCTGGTGGGGCAGTGGTACTACAGGTGGGCGTGCCTCTGGTGGGGGCAGTGGTACTACAGGTGGGTGTGCCCTCTAGTGGGGGCAGTGGTACTACAGGTGGGCGTGCCCCTCTAGTGGGCGGCAGTGGTCCTACAGGTGGGCGTGCCCTCTAGTGGGGAGCAGTGGTACTACAGGTGGGGTGTGCCCCTCTAGTAGGGGGCAGTGGTACTACAGGTGGGGCGTGCCCCTCTAGTGGGGGGCAGTGGTACTACAGGTGGGGCGTGTCCCTCTAGTGGGGAGCAGTGGTACTACAGGTGGGACGTGCCCCTCTAGTGGGGGGCAGTGGTACTACAGGTGGGCGTGCCCTCTGGTGGGGGCAGTGGTACTACAGGTGGGGCGTGCCCCTCTAGTGGGGGGCAGTGGTACTACAGGTGGGGCGTGCCCCTCTAGTGGGGGCAGTGGTACTACAGGTGGGGCGTGCCCCTCTAGTGGGGAGCAGTGGTACTACAGGTGGGACGTGCCCCTCTAGTGGGGAGCAGTGGTACTACAGGTGGGGCGTGCTCTAGTGGGGAGCAGTGGTACTACAGGTGGGACGTGCCCCTCTAGTGGGGGCAGTGGTACTACAGGTGGGGCGTGCTCCAGTGGGGAGCAGTGGTACTACAGGTGGGACGTGCCCTCTGGTGGGGGCAGTGGTACTACAGGTGGGGCGTGCCCTCTAGTGGGGGCAGTGGTACTACAGGTGGGCGTGCCCTCTGGTGGGGGCAGTGGTACTACAGGTGGGCGTGCCCCTCTGGTGGGGGCAGTGGTACTACAGGTGGGCGTGTCCCTCTGGTGGGGGCAGTGGTACTACAGGTGGGCGTGCCCCTCTGGTGGGGCAGTGGTACTACAGGTGGGGCGTGCCCCTCTGGTGGGGGCAGTGGTACTACAGGTGGGCGTGCCCTCTGGTGGGGGCAGTGGTACTACAGGTGGGCGTGCTCCTCTAGTGGGGAGCAGTGGTACCACAGGTGGGACGTGCCCCTCTAGTGGGGGCAGTGGTACTACAGGTGGGCGTGCCCTCTGGTGGGGGCAGTGGTACTACAGGTGGGCGTGCTCCTCTGGTGGGGCAGTGGTACTACAGGTGGGCGTGCCCTCTGGTGGGGGCAGTGGTACTACAGGTGGGCGTGCTCCTCTAGTGGGGGCAGTGGTACTACAGGTGGGCGTGCCCTCTGGTGGGGGCAGTGGTACTACAGGTGGGGCGTGCCCTCTGGTGGGGGCAGTGGTCCTACAGGTGGGGCGTGCTCCTCTAGTGGGGGCAGTGGTACTACAGGTGGGCGTGCCCTCTGGTGGGGGCAGTGGTACTACAGGTGGGCGTGCCCTCTAGTGGGGCAGTGGTACTACAGGTGGGCGTGCCCTCTGGTGGGGGCAGTGGTACTACAGGTGGGCGTGCTCCTCTAGTGGGGCAGTGGTCCTACAGGTGGGCGTGCCCCTCTGGTGGGGCAGTGGTCCTACAGGTGGGGCGTGCTCCTCTAGTGGGGGGCAGTGGTCCTACAGGTGGGGCGTGCTCCTCTAGTGGGGAGCAGTGGTACTACAGGTGGGGCGTGCCCTCTAGTGGGGGCAGTGGTCCTACAGGTGGGCGTGCCTCTAGTGGGGGGCAGTGGTCCTACAGGTGGGCGTGCCCCTCTGGCAGTGGTCCTACAGGTGGGGCGTGCCCTCTGGTGAGCAGTGGTCCTACAGGTGGGGCGTGCCCCTCTAGTGGGGGGCAGTGGTCCTACAGGTGGGGCGTGTCCCTCTAGTGGGGGGCAGTGGTCCTACAGGTGGGCGTGCCCCTCTGGTGGGGAGCAGTGGTACTACAGGTGGGGCGTGCCCCTCTAGTGGGGGGCAGTGGTCCTACAGGTGGGGTGTGTCCCTCTAGTGGGGGGCAGTGATACTACAGGTGGGGCGTGCTCCTCTAGTGGGGGGCAGTGGTACTACAGGTGGGGCGTGCCCTCTGGTGGGGGCAGTGGTACTACAGGTGGGCGTGCCTCTAGTGGGGGCAGTGGTACTACAGGTGGGGCGTGCCCCTGTGGGGGAGGGCAGTGGTACTACGGGTGGGGCGTGCTCTGGGGGGGGGCAGTGGTACTACAGGTGGGGCGTGCCCCCCTAGTGGGGGACATTGGTACTACAGGTGGGGCGTGCTCTGGTGGGGGCAGTGGTACTACAGGTGGGCGTGCCCTCTAGTGGGGGCAGTGGTACTACAGGTGGGCGTGCTCTAGTGGGGGCAGTGGTACTACAGGTGGGCGTGCCCTCTGTGGGGGGCAGTGATACTACAGGTGGGGCGTGCTCTGGTGGGAGCAGTGGTACTACAGGTGGGCGTGCCTCTGGTGGGGAGCAGTGGTACTACAGGTGGGGCGTGCTCTGGGCAGTGGTACTACAGGTGGGCGTGCTCTGGTGGGAGCAGTGGTACTACAGGTGGGCGTGCCCTCTGGTGGGGGGCAGTGGTACTACAGGTGGGACGTGCTCTGGTGGGGAGCAGTGGTACTACAGGTGGGGCGTGCTCCTCTAGTGGGGGCAGTGGTACTACAGGTGGGCGCTCTGGTGGGGGCAGTGGTACTACAGGTGGGCGTGCCCTCTGGTGGGGCAGTGGTACTACAGGTGGGCGTGCCCTCTGGTGGGGAGCAGTGGTACTACAGGTGGGGCGTGCCCTCTGGTGGGGAGCAGTGGTACTACAGGTGGGCGTGCTCTGGTGGGGGCAGTGGTACTACAGGTGGGCGTGCCTCTGGTGGGGGCAGTGGTACTACAGGTGGGCGTGCCCTCTAGTGGGGGCAGTGGTACTACAGGTGGGCGTGCCCCTCTGGTGGGGGCAGTGGTACTACAGGTGGGCGTGCCCCTCTGGTGGGGGCAGTGGTACTACAGGTGGGCGTGCCCCTCTAGTGGGGGCAGTGGTACTACAGGTGGGCGTGCAGAAAGACCTCTAGTGGGCGGCAGTGGTACTACAGGTGGGGCGTGCCCTCTAGTGGGACAGTGGTACTACAGGTGGGAGCCCTCTAAGTCATGAATAAATAAATGTTGTAATGCCTCTAGTGAGGAGCAGTGGTACTACAGGTTACGCCTGCGCAACTGCCGAGATTCTTGGCGGCGTTGAATGCAGAAGGCCTTTATTGATAACTTCACATATTACACAGAAAGTACACAGACACAACACTAAACTATGAATAAATAAATGTTAAATGTTGTAACCCGTAGTGTAATGTTTTACGTTACGGCATTAACAGGTTACGCCTGCGCAACTGCCGAGATTCTTGGCGGCTTGCCAGGTCTTACCTCCGTGAGTTCGGCTTTTCTGCTGTTGCCCTTCAAAACAAAAGCTCAACATTGAGCTTTTATTTGTTCTGATGGAGCAATCTGGTTTACTTGAAAGTGATCGTAATTGTATTTATTCTATTATTTGAAAACGCAGGAGTCACAAATGGTGATTCTCATATTTATTATTATTATAATTATTTAAATCTGAGGATGTCTGTAGAGCTGATGTGAATGTATTCACCAACGGGCTGACTTCAGAACCAGTCCCAGATTAGAAAACTTTCATGAATACCAAATTTGCCCCAAAAAACTCATCAGTTAAGTTGAGAAAATCACCAAATCAAAGACCAGGAGCTGGATTACTGACAGCAGCTCACATACGGCCTCAGACTGGCTGCTTATGAACTAACTCCAAGCTCACAGAGTTCAGTCACAGAGAGTTCAGTCACAGCCAGAGTTCAGTCACAGAGAGAGTTCAGTCACAGACAGAGTTCAGTCACAGACAGAGTTCAGTCACAGAGAGTTCAGTCACAGGCAGAGTTCAGTCACAGACAGAGTTCAGTCACAGACAGAATTCAGTCACAGACAGAGTTCAGTCACAGAGAGTTCAGTCACAGACAGAGTTCAGTCACAGCCAGAGTTCAGTCACAGACAGAGTACAGTCACAGACAGAGTTCAGTCACAGACAGAGTTCAGTCACAGACAGAGTTCAGTCACAGACAGAGTTCAGTCACAGACAGAATTCAGTCACAGACAGAGTTCAGTCACAGACAGAGTTCAGTCACAGACAGAATTCAGTCACAGACAGAGTTCAGTCACAGACAGAGTTCAGTCACAGACATAGTTCAGTCACAGACAGAGTTCAGTCACAGGCAGAGTTCAGTCACAGACATAGTTCAGTCACAGAGAGTTCAGTCACAGGCAGAGTTCAGTCACAGACAGAGTTCAGTCACAGACAGAGTTCAGTCACAGACAGAATTCAGTCACAGACAGAGTTCAGTCACAGAGAGTTCAGTCACAGACAGAGTTCAGTCACAGCCAGAGTTCAGTCACAGACAGAGTACAGTCACAGACAGAGTTCAGTCACAGACAGAGTTCAGTCACAGACAGAGTTCAGTCACAGCCATCACACTGACTGGAGTCACATGGCTTGATGGCCTTGTGACGACACATGTTGTCAGTGTCGTGCTGTAACTTCAGTTGATAAACAACATTTATGTTGGTAGTTCATCCAGCTGCTCATTGAAATGTGTTTGTTCTTGTTCACATTGTGTGCGGTGAACAAATAATGAACTTTATATTTCACTTACATTCTGTGTTCCTGGTCTCAAGTGTTTTGATTTCATTCAATTACAATGAGGCCAAATAAAAAGCCTCAGGTCATCAGTCCAGTCTGGACCGTTGTTTCCTCTCAACGCCTCAACAGGGAGATCTTACCGGAGGCGGAGGTCAGGGGTCTTGGGCTCAAAAAGGTGGGTGACCAATGCTTTAAAGGTACCGGCTGAGCACCGGTAACTTTAAAGGTACCGGCTGAGCACCGGTAACTTTAAAGGTACCGGCAGAGCACCGGTATCATTTAAAGGTACCGGCTTAGCACTGGTAACTTTAAAGGTACCGGCTGAGCACCGGTATCATTTAAAGGTACCGGCTTAGCACCGGTAACTTTAAAGGTACCGGCTGAGCACCGGTAACTTTAAAGGTACCGGCTGAGCACCGGTATCGGGACAAACCCAAACGATCCCATCCCTCGTCCTACCTGGGCAGTCCTGCCACGTAGGCCCAGCGGTCCTCCGCGGGGCAGTAGGCCTCCACGGAGGCCGAGGCCGTGGCGTTGTCGTTGCCCCCCACGGCGATCAGGCGGCCGCCCACCGCCCCCAGGTAGAAATGCATCCGCCGCTCGTTCATGGGAGCGCCCTGGAGACAGGAAGGCACGGCGGCGTTAGCCGGTCGGGCGCCGACGGACACGAGAGGACGGCGGGGGACCGCTCACCGGGGTCCACAGGTTGTGGCGCGGGTCGTATCGGTACAGCAGGTCGCAGGCGGCGAACACGAAGCCGCCCAACACCGCCAGGCTGTGGTGGCTCCGCCGGGCGGGCAGCGCCGTCTCCACCGCCCAGAGCCCCGCCTCCCCGCTCAGCTGCCACACGGTGGCGCTCAGACACCTCAGGACGACAAAGAGAGGGCGGTGACGCCATGAGGTCATCGACGAGGTCACGAGGTCACAAGGTCACTCAAATCAAATGTTTGGAAAAACGAATGAACCAGTGATGTCAGCGAACCAGTCTAATACACACACATATATAGACATATATGTATATTTACATATGTGTCTATATACATATATATATTTATTTATAGATAGATATATATATACATATATGTATATCTATATAAATACATATATATTGTAGTACCGGAGATACGGAGTCGGAGGCGGAGTATTCAGGATCGAATTCCAATCTTTAATATCCATCCAGGCAGAGAACCTTAACAACACAACTGCCTAGCATAGCGAGTTAGCAGGAATGACATGCCTCAACCCCTGTGTTACCACTTAATCAGTCCGTGTGGCAACACTATTCCTAAAGGTGAATTATGTTTCATTACGTGTCACCACACAAGCCCCCCCAGAATTCACACATAAACAAAATCTGCGTGGCGGGGAGGAACAACACGCCGACCACAACGACTCCTAATAACTGGAGTTGGTAAAGCGACTCCTTCCTGTGCGGTCCCCGTAAGAGGAGGGACCGGAACAACAGGTCTAGCACCCGTGACAGGAGTCAAAGCTGGGGGGCGGCCCCTTCTCGGCGGCCTAGCGAGCACCACCGGTTGGCCCAAGTCCAAATGAGCAGCCTTCACCCGATCGGCCGAGATGTGCTCCGCCTTGCCACCCAGGTCGACCACCAGGTGCTTATCCCGTGCTCCAAGACCCTGAAAGGTCCATCATAAGGAGGCTGCAGGGGACCTCTGTGTGCGTCGTGGCGGATAAAACGTGCCCAGCCGGCGTAGATCCGTGGGCACCTGAACCCCGGAGTGCCGTGCTGAGTAGTAGGTGCCGGGCGAAAGCCTCCGCCGCGTCCAGCAAGAAAGCCCGCTGGGCCCTCGCCGACCAGGAGCCGGCGCCTTGAGGAAATCCCTGGAACCCTCAGCGGCTGACCGTAAACCATCTCCGCCGTAGAGCACTGCAGATCCTCCTTGGGCGCGACGCAACCCCAGCATCACCCAGGGCAGCTTGTCGACCCAGTTGCCGTCCGTAAGGCTGGCCTTAAGGGCCGCCTTCATGGAGCGATGGGCGCTCACAGGGCCGTTAGCCTGAGGGTGGTAGCGGTAGTCCTATGCAGCTTAACCCCCATACCGACAGCCACCGCGTTCCAGAGCTCGGACGTGAACTGCGAGCCCCTGTCCGAGGAAATGTCTGATGGGGTGCCAAACGACACACCACGTTGCAATGGCTCGGGCAGCGTCAGCGGCCGACGTCGACCGAGCGGAACCACCTCCGCCAGCAGTCGGCCTGTCCGTCATAGTGAGGAGGTATGAGAGACCCTGAGGGAGGCAACGGACCAACTAAATCAATGTTCACATGGTCAAACCTCCTCTCCGGCACCAGGAGGCGCTCCAAAGGGGCCTTCGTGTGGCGGTGCACCATAGCGCGTTGACAAGCCACGCACTCCCCTGCCCAAGTCCTCACGTCTTTTAAGTCCATGCCAGGCGAACTTTGTGGCCACCAAACGCACTGAAGGCTTAACGCCGGGTGCGATAGGCGTGCACTGCCTCAAACACCGGCGCCTCCAGCAGGCGGGGCGACAGGCGCGACAGGCCCGTGAAACGTCACAAAGCAGAGTGATGTCCGCGTCGCGAACACCACGTCCTCCAAGCGCAATCCAGTGCTCTCCAACTTCAGAGCCTGGACGCCAGGGTCAGCGACCTGGTCCGCCGCCATGCGCGTATAATCCAGGCCCAACTGGACGGCCCGATGGCGACCCTGGAGGCAATCAGCCACCAGGTTTGACTTGCCAGCCACATGCTTAATGTCCGTGGTAAACTCTGAAATGTACGAGAGCTGCCGCTGCTGGCGCCGACCAAGGCTCCGCCACCTTCGACATGGCAGGTGGCGGCTAATTCGACAACGCCGTGAACTCACGGCCCTCCAGCAAGAAACGGAAGTGCCGCACGGCCAAATAAAGACCCATGAGTTCACGGTCAGCGCTGTACCTGCGTTCTCTGGGCGTAAGTTGGCGGCTGAAAAAGGCGGCGGTTGCCAGCGCCCTCCACCCACTGTTCGTGCACCGCGCCAACCGCGTAGTCCGGCGCATCTGTAGTGATAGAGATGGGTGCCGTGGGTGATGGGTGTGCCAACAAAGCCGCCTGCGCCACGCGCCTTGACCTCAGTAAAGCCCCTCCGTTTCCACCGTCCAGTCGATCGCCTGGACGGGGTCTTGCTTCAAAGCCTCATACAGCGGCCGCATGATGTGGGCAGCTCGGGCGATAAAGCGGTGATAGAAAGTCACCATCCCAGGAACTCCCGTGGCGACGGACTGTGGCGGGCGAGAAAAGCGCGACAGCCTCCACCTTCGCCGGCAGGGGTGTCGCACCGCCGTCTGTGACGCGGTGTCCGAGGAAGTCAATGGCAGACAGCCCGAACTGGCACTTTGCAGGATTAATGATTAATCCATGATCGCTGAGCCGCGTGAAAAGGGCACGGAGGTGGGACAGGTGCTCTTCCACCGAAGCGCTGGCGACGAGTATGTCGTCCAGGTACACAAACACGAACGGCAGGTCCCGTAGCACAGAATCCATCAGGCGCTGGAATGTCTGAGCGGCGTTTTTGAGCCCAAAAGGCATCCGCAGGAACTCAAAAAGCCCAAAAGGCGTAATCACCGCCGTCTTGGGAATGTCTAGAGGGTGCATGGGCACCTGGTGGTATCCACGCACCAGGTCCACTTTGGAAAACACCTTTGCGCCGGCCAGATGCGCCGAAAAGTCTTGTATGTGCGGCACCGGATAGCGGTCGGGCGTAGTGGCGTCGTTGAGCCGACGATAGTCCCGTCTGGGCGGAATCCGCCGTTCGGCTTGGGAACGCGTGCAGCGGAGAGGCCCAGGGCTTCGGGCGGCGGACGATGCCCAGGCGCTCCATAGTCGAAAACTCCGCCCTCGCCACAGCCAGCTTAGAAGGGTTCAACCGCCGGGCCCTGGCGTGAACAGGAGGACCCTCCGTCGTGACGTGGTGCTCCACGCCATGCTTGGTAGTGAGTGCAGAAAAGGTGGGTAACGACAGGTCTGGAAACTCAGCCAAAAGTTTAAGAAAAATGTCTGACCTGACAGCGAGCTCGACAGTCCGTAAATGCGCTGCGCTGCTGATGTGCACACCAGGAGGAAAACGTCAAGGCGTCAACCAAGCGTTTATTTTAACGTCCACTAACAGTCCATGGGCACAAAAAATCTGCCCCAAGCAGGGAAAAGAAATGTCCGCTGTCACAAACTCCCAGCTGAAACGCTGACCCCGGCGCACAAACACATAGGCCGCCGCCGTATGTGCGAATAGAACGCCATTAGCCGTCGTCAACGCGGCCCATGCTCTCCACGCGACGTCTTCCCTCGACGCAGGAACTACACTCCGCTGGGCGCCCGTGTCACACAGAAAAAGGGTCTTCGAAATGCTGTCGCTGATGAAAAGGAGCCTGCCCGTGCCGCCCACGCTCACGGCCACTACTGAGCGGGCCTCCGTTTCCGGAGGTTTGTAGCTGCATGGAGCGATGCACTTCTTTGCCTTTGTCCCGAAACGTGCGTGGTAAAAGCACTGTCCGGTGTCTCCACGCTGATTAGACATAGCCGCCTCCGGCCTCCGCCACGCCGTCCTGCCTGTAAACGGGCCGCCGAGCGTCACAGCTAACGCTTCCGCCTCTGGCTCTCGTGCCGCCAGGAAAAAGCGGTCCGCCTCCTCAGCCAAGGCGCGGGGGTCTGTGATGGCCGTGTTGGCCAGCGCCGTCCGGACCCGGGGTGGCAAGCGGCGCAGGAAAACCTCCATGAACAATATCTGGGGATCTTCCCCCCCGAGCAGATTCAGCATTTTCTCCATGAGATGAGACGGTCTGCTGTCCCCCAGGCTCTGAATGTCAAGAATCTGGCGGGCTCTCTCCTTAGCAGATAAGCTAAATGTCTTAAGGAGGAGCTCTTTAATCGCCTCGTATTTGCCCTGTAGCGGGGGAGCAGCGATGAATCCCACCAACCTGGACGATGTGGAACTTCCCAGCGCCGTTACCACTAGGTAGTATTTTGCGTCCCCGTCACGGACCTGACGGCAGGCGAAGTGTGCCTCCACGTGGGCAAACCATGCCTCCGCCGCATGCTCCCAAAACTCCGGCAACTTTACATAAACATCACGCTCTGCCATGTTCACTAAGTTTCTGGAAACTTTCCTAGAAACGTCAGGGTCACCACTGATACGGAGTCGGAGGCGGAGTATTCAGGATCGAATTCCAATCTTTAATATCCATCCAGGCAGAGAACCTTAACAACACAACTGCCTAGCATAGCGAGTTAGCAGGAATGACATGCCTCAACCCCTGTGTTACCACTTAATCAGTCCGTGTGGCAACACTATTCCTAAAGGTGAATTATGTTTCATTACGTGTCACCACAATATATAAATATAAATACATATATATATATATGTATATATTAGGGCTGACGATCGATTAAAACAAATCTCCTCTCCAGACTCATCTACCTCTCCTCCGGACAGCAGCAGCCGCTCCGCCCCCCTCAGCGCGGTGCGGCTCGTCTGCAGCAGCGGCTGAGCGCTGGGCCTCGAGTGGTAGAGCAGCGCCTCCTCCTCCTCCTCCTCCTCCTCCTCCTCCTCCTCCTCCAGGGCCCGGCAGCCGGCCGCCTCCTCCTCCTCCTCCTCCACCACCAGGGCCCGGCAGCCGGCCTCCTCCTCCTCCTCCTCCTCCTCCTCCTCCAGGGCCCGGCAGCCGGCCACCTCCTCCTCCTCCTCCTCCTCCACCTCCTCCTCCTCCTCCTCCACCAGGGCCCGGCAGGCCGCCTCCTCCTCCTCCTCCTCCTCCTCCTCCACCAGGGCCCGGCAGCCGCCACCTCCTCCTCCTCCTCCTCCTCCACCAGGGCCCGGCAGCCGGCCACCTCCTCCTCCTCCTCCTCCTCCTCCTCCTCCTCCTCCTCCACCAGGGCCCGGCAGCAGCCACCTCCTCCTCCTCCTCCTCCACCAGGGCCCGGCAGCCGGCCACCTCCTCCTCCTCCTCCTCCTCCTCCTCGACTCCTCTCCTCCTCCTCCTCCACCAGGGCCCGGCAGCCGCCACCTCCTCCTCCTCCTCCTCCTCCTCCTCCGCCTCCTCCACCAGGGCCCGGCAGCCCGCCACCTCCTCCTCCTCCTCCTCCACCTCCTCCTCCTCCTCCTCCTCCACCAGGGCCCGGCAGCCGGCCACCTCCTCCTCCTCCTCCACCTCCTCCTCCTCCTCCTCCACCAGGGCCCGGCAGCCGGCCACCTCCTCCTCCTCCTCCTCCACCAGGGCCCGGCAGCCGGCCACCTCCTCCTCCTCCTCCTCCTCCACCAGGGCCCGGCAGCCGGCCACCTCCTCCTCCTCCACCTCCTCCTCATCCTCCTCCACCAGGGCCCGGCAGCCGGCCTCCTCCTCCTCCTCCTCCTCCACCAGGGCCCGGCAGCCGGCCTCCTCCTCCTCCTCCTCCTCCGGGGCGAGTGCCAGCGCCCTCAGCGCCGGCAGCATCAGGGGGAAGCGGACGTGGGCGAGGAGGCGCGCGGCGTGGGCGGCTCGCCCGGGCGCCTCCTCGCCGAGCCACCGCACGGCGGCCTGGAAGAGCTCCCGCTCGCCGCCGTGCTGCACCTGACGGCCAAGAGGGGGCGGGGCTTCTGGTAAATCTTTGGCCCAAAAGGTCACGGATGAACTTCTCGATTGTGAACACCGGGCTGGCGTACCTGGCCACTGGAGAGGTAGGACGCCAGTTTGTGTGGCGGCGTGTTGCGGAGGAAGGCGGGCGCGAGGGAGAGCGCGGCGAAGCGGCCGAGCAGCGCCAGCTGCTGCAGGGACAGGTAGGTGTCCTCGCTCACCTGCCGAAATCCACCACGCGCCACAACTGACCAGCAGGGGGCGCTATCACTTCACACGCCTCCTCAACGCGAAGTCCAATGTAACACCATCAAGCTCCTCCTCTTTTATGAACCAGCTCCACCTTCAGGCATCAAGCTCCTCCTCTTTTATGAACCAGCTACACCTTCAGGCATCAAGCTCCTCCTCTTTTATGAACCAGCTACACCTTCAGGCATCAAGCTCCTCCTCTTTTATGAACCAGCTACACCTTCAGGCATCAAGCTCCTCCTCTTTTATGAACCAGCTACAGCTTCAGGTATCAAGCTCCTCCTCTTTTATGAACCAGCTCCACCTTCAGGCATCAAGCTCCTCCTCTTTTATGAACCAGCTACACCTTCAGGTATCAAGCTCCTCCTCTTTTATGAACCAGCTACACCTTCAGGCATCAAGCTCCTCCTCTTTTATGAACCAGCTACACCTTCAGGTATCAAGCTCCTCCTCTTTTATGAACCAGCTACACCTTCAGGCATCAAGCTCCTCCTCTTTTATGAACCAGCTACACCTTCAGGCATCAAGCTCCTCCTCTTTTATGAACCAGCTCCACCTTCAGGCATCAAGCTCCTCCTCCTGATGGTCTGATAGTTAAACCTGAACCAGGTTCACCTGGTCCAGGCCTGGAGATGCTGCTAGAGGCTGAGAGGCTGAGGGGGACGCTTAGGATACACTGAGCTCCTCTCTCCTCTCTCCTTATGGACGCTTAGGATACACTGAGCTCCTCTCTCCTCTCTCCTTAAGGACGCTTAGGATACACTGAGCTCCTCTCTCCTCTCCTCTCTCCTTATGGACGCTTAGGAGATACTGAGCTCCTCTCTCCTCTCCTTATGGACGCTTAGGATACACTGAGCTCCTCTCTCCTCTCTCCTTATGGACGCTTAGGATACACTGAGCTCCTCTCTCCTCTCTCCGTATGGACGCTTAGGATACACTGAGCTCCTCTCTCCTCTCTCCTTATGGACGCTTAGGATACACTGAGCTCCTCTCTCCTCTCTCCTTATGGACGCCTAGGATACACTGAGCTCCTCTCCTCTCCTCTCTCCTTATGGACGCTTAGGATACACTGAGCTCCTCTCTCCTCTCCTCTCTCCTTATGGACGTTTAGGATACACTGAGCTCCTCTCTCCTCTCTCCTTATGGACGCTTAGGATACACTGAGCTCCTCTCTCCTCTCTCCTTATGGATGCTTAGGATACACTGAGCTCCTCTCTCCTCTCTCCTTATGGATGCTTAGGATACACTGAGCTCCTCTCTCCTCTCTCCTTATGGATGCTTAGGATACACTGAGCTCCTCTCTCCTTTCTCCTTATGGATGCTTAGGATACACTGAGCTCCTCTCTCCTCTCTCCTTATGGACGCTTAGGATACACTGAGCTCCTCTCTCCTCTCTCCTTATGGACGCTTAGGAGACACTGAGCTCCTCTCTCCTCTCTCCTTATGGACGCTTAGGATACACTGAGCTCCTCTCTCCTCTCTCCTTATGGACGCTTAGGATACACTGGGCTCCTCTCTCCTCTCTCCTTATGGACGCTTAGGATACACTGAGCTCCTCTCCTCTCTCCTTATGGATGCTTAGGATACACTGAGCTCCTCTCTCCTCTCTCCTTATGGACGCTTAGGATACACTGAGCTCCTCTCTCCTCTCTCCTTATGGACGCTTAGGATACACTGGGCTCCTCTCTCCTCTCTCCTTATGGACGCTTAGGATACACTGAGCTCCTCTCTCCTCTCTCCTTATGGACGCTTAGGATACACTGAGCTCCTCTCTCTCTCCTTATGGACGCTTAGGATACACTGAGCCTCCTCTCCTCTCTCCTTATGGGCTTAGGATACACTGAGCTCCTCTCTCCTCTCTCCTTATGGACTTAGGATACACTGAGCTCCTCTCTCCTCTCTCCTTATGGACGCTTAGGATACACTGAGCTCCTCTTCCTCTCTCCTTATGGACGCTTAGGATACACTGAGCTCCCTCTCCTCTCTCCTTATGGCTTAGGATACACTGCGCTCCTCTCTCCTCTCTCCTTATGGACGCTTAGGATACACTGAGCTCCTCTCTCTCTCTCCTTATGGACGCTTAGGATACACTGAGCTCCTCTCTCCTCTCTCCTTATGGACGCTTAGGATACACTGAGCTCCTCTCTCCTCTCTCCTTATGGACGCTTAGGATACACTGAGCTCCTCTCCTCTCTCCTTATGGACACTTAGGATACACTGAGCTCCTCTCCTCTCTCCTTATGGACGCTTAGGATACACTGAGCTCCTCTCTCCTCTCTCCTTATGGACGCTTAGGATACACTGAGCTCCTCTCTCCTCTCTCCTTATGGACGCTTAGGATACACTGAGCTCCTCTCTCCTCTCTCCTTATGGACGCTTAGGATACACTGAGCTCCTCTCTCCTCTCTCCTTATGTTCGCTTAGGATACACTGAGCTCCTCTCTCCTCTCTCCTTATGGACGCTTAGGATACACTGAGCTCCTCTCTCCTCTCTCCTTATGGACGCTTAGGATACACTGAGCTCCTCTCTCCTCTCCTTATGGACGCTTAGGATACACTGAGCTCCTCTCTCCTCTCTCCTTATGGACGCTTAGGATACACTGAGCTCCTCTCTCCTCTCTCCTTATGGACGCTTAGGATACACTGAGCTCCTCTCTCCTCTCTCCTTATGGACGCTTAGGATACACTGAGCTCCTCTCCTCTCTCCTTATGGACGCTTAGGATACACTGAGCTCCTCTCTCCTCTCTCCTTATGGACGCTTAGGATACACTGAGCTCCTCTCTCCTCTCTCCTTATGGACGTTAGGATACACTGAGCTCCTCTCTCCTCTCTCCTTATGGACGCTTAGGATACACTGAGCTCCTCTCTCCTCTCTCCTTATGGACGCTTAGGATACACTGAGCTCCTCTCTCCTCTCCTTATGGACGCTTAGGATACACTGAGCTCCTCTCCTCTCTCCTTATGGACGCTTAGGATACACTGAGCTCCTCTCTCCTCTCTCCTTATGGATGCTTAGGATACACTGAGCTCCTCTCTCCTCTCTCCTTATGGACGCTTAGGATACACTGAGCTCCTCTCTCCTCTCTCCTTATGGACGCTTAGGATACACTGAGCTCCTCTCCTCTCTCCTTATGGACGCTTAGGATACACTGAGCTCCTCTCTCCTCTCTCCTTATGGACGCTTAGGATACACTGAGCTCCTCTCCTCTCTCCTTATGGACGCTTAGGATACACTGAGCTCCTCTCTCCTCTCTCCTTATGGGCTTTCATGATACTCTGAGCTTCCCTCTCCTCTCTCCTTATGGACGCTTAGGATACACTGAGCTCCTCTCCTCTCTCCTTATGGACGCTTAGGATACACTGAGCTCCTCTCTCCTCTCTCCTTATGGACGCTTAGGATACACTGAGCTCCTCTCTCTCTCTCCTTATGGACGCTTAGGATACACTGAGCTCCTCTCTCCTCTCTCCTTATGGACGCTTAGGATACACTGAGCTCCTCTCCTCTCTCCTTATGGACGCTTAGGATACACTGAGCTCTCCTCTCCTCTCTCCTTATGGACGTTTAGGATACACTGAGCTCCTCTCTCTCCTCTCCTTATGGACGTTTAGGATACACTGAGCTCCTCTCTCCTCTCTCCTTATGGATGTTTAGGATACACTGAGCCCTCTCCTCTCTCCTTATGGACGCTTAGGATACACTGAGCTCCTCTCTCCTCTCTCCTTATGGACGCTTAGGATACACTGAGCTCCTCTCTCCTCTCTCCTTATGGACGCTTAGGATACACTGAGCTCCTCTCTCTCCTCTCCTTATGGACGCTTAGGATACACTGAGCTCCTCTCTCCTTATGGACGCTTAGGATACACTGAGCTCCTCTCCTCTCTCCTTATGGACGCTTAGGATACACTGAGCTCCTCTCTCCTCTCTCCTTATGGACGCTTAGGATACACTGAGCTCCTCTCTCCTCTCTCCTTATGGACGCTTAGGATACACTGAGCTCCTCTCTCCTCTCCTTATGGACGCTTAGGATACACTGAGCTCCTCTCTCCTCTCCTTATGGACGCTTAGGATACACTGAGCTCCTCTCTCTCTCCTTATGGATGCTTAGGATACACTGAGCTCCTCTCTCCTCTCTCCTTTTGGATGCTTAGGATACACTGAGCTCCTCTCCTCCCTCCTTATAGACGCTTAGGATACACTGAGCTCCTCTCTCCTCTTTCCTTATGGACGCTTAGGAGACACTGAGCTCCTCTCTCCTCTCTCCTTATGGACGCTTAGGATACACTGAGCTCCTCTCTCCTCTTTCCTTATGGACGTTTAGGAGACACTGAGCTCCTCTCTCCTCTCTCCTTATGGACGCTTAGGATACACTGAGCTCCTCTCTCCTCTCTGCTTATGGACGCTTAGGATACACTGAGCTCCTCTCTCCTCTCTCCTTATGGACGCTTAGGATACATTGAGCTCCTCTCTCCTCTCCTCCCTCCTTATGGACGTTAGGATACACTGAGCTCCTCTCTCCTCTCTCCTTATGGACGCTTAGGATACACTGAGCTCCTCTCTCCTCTCCTCCCTCCTTATGGACGTTAGGATACACTGAGCTCCTCTCTCCTCTCTCCTTATGGACGCTTAGGATACACTGAGCTCCTCTCTCCTCTCTCCTTAAGGATGCTTAGGATACACTGAGCTCCTCTCCTCTCCTCCCTCCTTATGGACGTTAGGATACACTGAGCTCCTCTCTCCTCTCTCCTTATGGACGCTTAGGATACACTGAGCTCCTCTCTCCTCTCTCCTTAAGGACACTTAGGATACACTGAGCTCCTCTCTCCTCTCCTCTCTCCTTATGGACGCTTAGGATACACTGAGCTCCTCTCTCCTCTCTCCTTATGGATGTTTAGGATACACTGAGCTCCTCTCCTCTCTCCTTATGGACGTTTAGGATACACTGAGCTCCTCTCTCCTCTCCTCTCTCCTAATGGACGTTTAGGATACACTGAGCTCCTCTCTCCTCTCCTCTCTCCTTATGGACGCTTAGGATACACTGAGCTCCTCTCTCCTCTCCTCTCTCCTTATGGATGCTTAGGATACACTGAGCTCCTCCCTCCTCTCTCCTTATGGACGCTTAGGATACACTGAGCTCCTCTCTCCTTATGGATGCTGAGGATACACTGAGCTCCTCTCTCCTCTCTCCTTATGGACGCTGAGGATACACTGAGCTCCTCTCTCCTCTCTCCTTATGGACGCTTAGGATACACTGAGCTCCTCTCTCCTCTCTCCTTATGGATGCTGAGGATACACTGAGCTCCTCTCTCCTCTCTCCTTATGGATGCTTAGGATACACTGAGCTCCTCTCTCCTTATGGACGTTTAGGATACACTGAGCTCCTCCTCTCCTCTCTCCTTATGGACGCTTAGGATACACTGAGCTCCTCTCTCCTCTCTCCTTATGGACGCTTAGGATACACTGAGCTCCTCTCCTCTCTCCTTATGGACGCTTAGGATACACTGAGCTCCTCTCTCCTCTCTCCTTATGGATGCTGAGGATACACTGAGCTCCTCTCTCCTCTCTCCTTATGGACGCTTAGGATACACTGAGCTCCTCTCTCCTCTCCTCCCTCCTTATAGACGCTTAGGATACACTGAGCTCCTCTCTCCTCTTTCCTTATGGACGCTTAGGAGACACTGAGCTCCTCTCTCCTCTCTCCTTATGGACGCTTAGGATACACTGAGCTCCTCTCTCCTCTTTCCTTATGGACGTTTAGGAGACACTGAGCTCCTCTCTCCTCTCTCCTTATGGATGCTTAGGATACACTGAGCTCCTCTCTCCTCTCTGCTTATGGACGCTTAGGATACACTGAGCTCCTCTCCTCTCTCCTTATGGACGCTTAGGATACACTGAGCTCCTCTCCTCTCTCCTTATGGACGTTTAGGATATACTGAGCTCCTCTCTCCTCTCTCCTTATGGACGCTTAGGAGACACTGAGCTCCTCTCTCCTCTCTCCTTATGGACGCTTAGTATACACTGAGCTCCTCTCTCCTCTCTCCTTAAGGACGATTAGGATACACTGAGCTCCTCTCTCCTCTCTCCTTAAGGACGCTTAGGATACACTGAGCTCCTCTCCTCTCTCCTTATGGACGCTTAGGATACACTGAGCTCCTCTCTCCTCTCCTCTCTCCTTAAGGACGTTTAGGATACACTGAGCTCCTCTCTCCTCTCTTCTCTCCCCTTATGGACGTTTAGGATATACTGAGCTCTTCTCTCCTCTCTCCTTATGGACGCTTAGGAGACACTGAGCTCCTCTCTCCTCTCTCCTTATGGACGCTTAGGATACACTGAGCTCCTCTCTCCTCTCTCCTTATGGACGCTTAGGAGACACTGAGCTCCTCTATCCTCTCTCCTTATGGACGCTTAGGATACACTGAGCTCTGAGCTCCTCTCTCCTTATGGACGCTTAGGATACACTGAGCTCCTCTCTCCTCTCTCCTTATGGACGTTTAGGATACACTGAGTTCCTCTCTCCTTATGGACGCTTAGGATACACTGAGCTCCTCTCCTCTCTCCTTATGGACGCTTAGGATACACTGAGCTCCTCTCTCCTCTCTCCTTATGGACGCTTAGGATACACTGAGCTCCTCTCTCCTCTCTCCTTATGGACGCTTAGGATACACTGAGCTCCTCTCCTCTCCTCTCTCCTTATGGACGCTTAGGATACACTGAGCTCCTCTCTCCTCTCCTCTCTCCTTAAGGACGTTTAGGATACACTGAGCTCCTCTCCTCTCCTCTCTCCTTATGGACGCTTAGGATACACTGAGCTCCTCTCTCCTCTCCTCTCTCCTTAAGGACGTTTAGGATACACTGAGCTCCTCACTCCTCTCCTCTCTCCTTATGGACGCTTAGGATACACTGAGCTCCTCTCTCCTCTCTCCTTATGGACGCTTAGGATACACTGAGCTCCTCTCTCCTCTCCTCTCTCCTTAAGGACGTTTAGGATACACTGAGCTCCTCTCTCCTCTCCTCTCTCCTTATGGATGAATCTTCATCTCACATTACTAACTCTGCTTCCTCTCCTGAGTCCTTGTGACTTCTCGTCTCAGAAGTATAAAATAAATTGAACACTACATTTGAACTTGTTATTAATAATTCATAACCATTATTCAAACGATTAATGAATGCTTTATAACATGTTCGTTATGAAGTAGATTCATATAATCGCTCCTATAAAGCCTAGGTGGCGTATAAACAGTTACTTAACCTCCTGTAAATGTGCTCAATACTTTATGAATGCTTTATGAATACAAACATTTGCTCATTTTTGCCGTGTTTATGTTTGGGTTTCCTCCTTCTCCCGACACTGAGACGACCCTGGTGCTCCTCCCCGTCTCACCTGCAGAAGGTGGGCCGCTTCCAGCACCTGCTCAACGTTTCCTCCGTCCAATGGCAGCTCTCCGCTGTACAGGAAGTCCACCACAGCCTTCAGCCCGAGGAGAGACATCCCGACCAGCTCCACCTGCCGGCGGGAGGACGGCGGGGGTTAGACCAGCACCCCCCCCCGCCCCCATCCCACCTCCTCCTGGCGCTGCTCCCTCATTCCCAGAGTGAACATGGTGTGGAAGTACGTGCTGGAGACGGCCAGCAGGGCGCGGTGAGCGGGGAGCCGCTGGTCGCCCGCCACCAGCAACACGTCGCAGAACTGGCCCCGCCCCCGCTGCTCGTCGAGGCCCCGCAGCACCTCGGGGGCCTGGTCCCCCCAGAGGAACACCTGGGGGCGTGGAAAGGGGTTTAGTTCAGGGGGCCATCTGCACTCCCTCTAGTGACCACCAGGGGGCGACTCCTCTGGTTGTATAGATGTCTATGCTTCATGTGTTAGAGCTGCATTCTCTCTCCTGACCACCAGGGGGCTCCTCTGGTTGTATAGAAGTCTATGCTTCATGTGTTAGAGCTGCATTGTCTCTCCTGACCACCAGGGGGCGACTCCTCTGGTTGTATAGAAGTCTATGCTTCATGTGTTAGAGCTGCATTCTCTCTCCTGACCACGAGGGGGAGACTCCTCTGTATAGAAGTCTATCCTTCATGTGTTAGAGCTGCATTCTCTCTCCTGACCACCAGGGGGAGACTCCTCTGTATAGAAGTCTATGATTCATGTGTTAGAGCTGCATTCTCTCTCCTGACCACCAGGGGGCGACTCCTCTGTATAGAAGTCTATCCTTCATGTGTTAGAGCTGCATTCTCTCTCCTGACCACCAGGGGGAGACTCCTCTGTATAGAAGTCTATCCTTCATGTGTTAGAGCTGCATTCTCTCTCCTGACCACCAGGGGGAGACTCCTCTGTATAGAAGTCTATGCTTCATGTGTTAGAGCTGCATTCTCTCTCCTGACCACCAGGGGGAGACTCCTCTGTATAGAAGTCTATGCTTCATGTGTTAGAGCTGCATTCTCTCTCCTGACCACCAGGGGGCGACTCCTCTGGCTGTATAGAAGTCTATGCTTCATGTGTTAGAGCTGCATTCTCTCTCCTGACCACCAGGGGGAGACTCCTCTGTATAGAAGTCTATGCCTCAGAACGTTTGGTAGACTCCCAGGGTTAAAGAAAAGAAAGAAGTCCACTGTCAGAATACTAATATCAAGATGGAAGAGAAAAATAATTCAAAAGTTAGGATAAAATAAATCCAGAAAAATGACTTAAATTCTTAAAAATTATATTAAATGTTCTACTAATGTCCTAATAATATTGTAGGCTGTGTCGGGCAAACATATTTGCATATTTTTCATTTAACCCAAATAATAAAAAAAATGGGCTCAGAAGGTGGTGGTCGCCCCGGGTCAGGCCTACAGTACAGTTATCTACAGCATGGAGAGATATATATTCAATATATATAATATATATATATTATATCTCTATAATAAAATTATATATATATATTAAATATTAAATATATATATCTATAATAAATAGTGCTGTGAAAAATAACGCGTTAACTCAGTTAATCCAATTACAGGTTTAACTAGTTTTTTTTTTTTAACGCATTTAACGCATGCGCAGAATGAGCTTCCAATCCGTCTGTTGTTGGTCGTCGGGACGAAAAAAAAGTCACTTGCAAAATGAGCTTCCAATCCACCACTTCAACCTGAACTCTGTCCGCTCTCATGCAGACGGTCTGTTCATCGGTAATGATCCTTCCGCAGGTTCACCTCCGGAAACCTTGTTACGACTTCTACTTCCTGTAGATCAGGGTCTCAACACGTCGATCGCGACCTGCCAGTCGATCGCGGCGTAGTGTCGGTAGATCGCATGACATTAAAGAGATTGGCCCGCCCCCTGACATGTTCTCTAGAGCACGTCTTTGTTCTTTTATTAAACTAAACGTCTGTTGTTGATCGTCTCTCCACAGCAGCATGTCATTTCTGTCTCTTCGCGTTGCGTTAACACTTATTGATCTCCGTCTGGCGCGCCACAGAGCTCCGTGCGCGCGCATCGGGACCGAGCAAAAGAAAAGTCACTTGTCAATCTGTCCACCTTTAGATTGTATCATGGTGGAGTTAATGGTTGACAAACAAGAGAAAAATGCTCTGTTTAACCCTCCTGTTACCTTTACATTTACGAACATATTTTACCCTCGGGGTCAATTTGACCCCAGCAATTAAAACCTCCAGAAAATTATTAGAATTAATATTGCTTCCCAAGTTTAAGTGTGAGGTACTTTATGTTTGTTTGTTGACGACCTAAATAGCCCTTTAAATAAATAAAAAAGTTGATATTTCTTATATGTTTGACAGTGAAAACAGCCTGGGGTCAAATTGACCCCAAAGAACACCGACATTAAACATTGAATGGGGTCAAATTGACCCGAAAGGTAACAGGAGGGTTAAACATTCTGTTTAGGATGAAGATGTATTAATGTTCCATATGGAAGAAAACTGCTAAATAACTGCTGAGTTGCAGCACCATTGTATAGAAGAATGTATAAATGTATATATCCGTCTTTTGTCATAAATCTCTATGTTCTCACAAAATATACCGAGAATATCGGTAATATGTGATTAATCATGATTAATCCACAAAAACCTGTGATTAATCCGATTAAAAATTGTAATCGTTTCACAGCCCTAATAATAAAATAATAAAATATGTATCATAAAATTATATATTGTGGCATCACAAGAGAACAGGTACTGGAGGGACGCTATGTTCCCACTCGATTACAGCGGCCACCTGACAAAATGGCCGCTTAGTTGGAAACTACAGCTCCCAGACTGCCTCACCACTCACCAGCTGCAGGTGCTTAGGACATCTAATTGAGGCAGGGCTGGGAAGCTTAAGAGGAGACAGAGTGGAAGGGCCTCCAGAACAAACCCAAGCCCAAGAGAACAACCCAGAGGAGGACTTTGTTAAATGGACTTTGTTTTGAAGATACGTTTTTCTCCCCCGGGACGCTTTTTGTTGAACTATGGACTTTTTCTTATTTTGGTTGGACTGAATGAACCTTCCTATTCATTTTAAACATTGCACTTTTGCCAGTTTTTATTTCTCCCTTGCACTGCCCCACCCTAGACGGCACTAGGGACAGCCCGTGACGTGACAATATATATATATATATCTCGTATAACTGAAATGTAACTCTTGAAACAATGTGTTTTAATAACTCCGCACTGGGCAAGTTGCACCATTTAGCCCAAGTGAAACCGGAAGTTTGCTGTTTTACTTTAAAAATAAGAGTGTTAAAGAATAATCCGTTTTTTGCATTTTCTTGCGTAAAAAAAAAAGGTGAATCACTCGTTCTTCCAACAATATTTGATTCCTCAGAGGATTTTAAAGATATACTAGAAATGGAATATATTATAATAATGAATGTTTTCTTTGTAATCAGCCAAAATGAAGAATTCGTCGGTTGACTTCCCTGCAGAAGGAGCCAGTGGCCGTTCTCCTCGGGAGGGGTCTGAGCTGGTTGTAACCGCCCTGCTGGATGTCGCTGCAGCCCACACACCTTCAATTAAGTGGACAATTGTCCTCTTTTGTTCAATTCAATTCAGTTTATTTGTATAGCCCAATTTCACAAATTACAAATTGGTCTCGGAGTGCTTTACAATCTGTACACATAGACATCCCTGCCCCAAAACCTCACATCGGACCAGGAAAAACTCCCAAATAACCCTTCAGGGGGAAAAAAAGGGAAGAAACCTGCAGGAGAGAACAGAGGAGGATCCCTCTCCAGGATGGACAGAACAATAGATGTAATGTGACCAGAAGGACAGATTTAGAGTTAAAATACATTCAATGAATATGACAGAGTGTATGAATAGTTCATAGTAGGCATATTCCACGATGGAGACCTCCACGATCCATCAGGCAGATGGCGGTGGGGAGGAGGAGTGGGCGGAGTCTCAACAGTGGGCGGAGTCTCAATAGGGCAGTGGCGTCGTTATATATCGTACATATGGGTTATGATATGTGAAACAAATCATTTCACTCAAACATATTACAGAAGGCTTGTTTGACTGCCTCAGTAATGAGAGGGGATGGTTCTCAGGCTACATGCTGATTGGGTATTCATAAATGACGTCATACACGTCTCACTGTGACATGTAGAACTGCATTCACACACGATGTTGTGAATACATGTATACCACTACTTTTTTGGTGTAACTTTATTTTGAAAGAGCGCACCGGAACATGCCTTGGTGCGTCGTGTGCGCGTGACAGGGCCCTCACACCGCGGACCGTCACGCGCACACGGCGCTCCCATCTCAACCTGCGACGAGCATCACCGACGAGCATAAAGCAGACGCGTCCGGAAGCAGCAGAAGAAGCAGAAGCCGCCGCCGCACCGGTCAGTCAGTCGGTGGTCGTGATTTAGCACCGGAGCCTCCACCGTTACCGGCCGCTGGTGCATCACTGGAGACGGTAGCCGCTCCCCTGACACCGTGCTACGCTCGCGCTCCCTCCAACTGCACGCGACGCCGTCAAACATGGCCTCCACCAAGATCGATAAGGAGGCTTGCAGAGAGGCTTACAACCAGGTCCGGGACGACGGCAGCGACGTCACCTGGTGAGGCTCCGTGCGCGAGGGACCGGGACTCACGGGACTCACGGGACTCACGGGGACTCACGGAGACTCACCGGGACTCACGGGGACTCACGAGACTCACGGGGACTCACGGGACTCACCGGGACTCACGGGGACTCACGAGACTCACGAGACTCACGGACTCACGAGACTCGTCTCTGAAGCTCCTCATGAACCTGTATTCTGTCCTCGACGCGGCGACATCAGACACATCGATCCCTTTGATCTGTTGCCGCCCACTGCGCGCTCTCTCTGTCTTTCTGTCTCTCTCTGCCTCTCTCTCTCTCTCTGCCTCTCTCTCTCTGCCTCTCTCTCTGTAGACTCAATACTGCGCGCGCTGCTTTATTTAAAAAATTGTGGCGTGAACGTTCGAATTTAATCCAAGGAGGAGGAGGAATTTAAACCGTCGTAGTAACAATATTGAACTCGAACGACGTCGAGGAAACTCACATCTGATCTGGATTCACTGTTAGCGACCCCCCCCCCCCCCCCCCATACACACACATATCGCCCTGATGGGGCAGAAGTCATTTCCTTTGTCCTGTATTCAGAGAGGATAACGTTATAGTAGTGACACACACACACACACACACACACACGCATGGCTGACACAGGCGCCTCCCCCCCCCCCTCTTACACCTTGCAGTGTGTGTGGGGGGGGGGGGGGATCTTTGTGTATTGCTCCAATCTGCGCAGCAACAAAACATGCTGCAGGGAGCACCCTGCTCCTCGGCTCAGGGTGCTCCTCAGGGTGCTCCTCAGAGTGCTCCTCAGGGTGCTGACTGACTGCTGCTCTGCTCCTCCAGGGCCGTGTTCAAGTACGAGGGCGCCATGATCCTGCCCGGGGGCCAGGGGGCGGACTACGAGGACTTCAAGAGCATGTGCACAGGTAAGGAGCCCCCCCCCCCCATGGCGGCTCTCATCTCTGAAGTTAACCTCTCTCACCGAGACTTATCTTTGCTTCTTTACGGTCAAATCTGTTTGAGTGGTTTCTGTTTTTGTACGGCGTCGAACTTTAAACCAGCAGAGTTAGGATGAAGGAATGAAGGAGACACACTGAAGGAGACACACTGAAGGACTCACTGAAGGAGACGCACTGAAGGAGACTCACTGAAGGAGACTCACTGAAGGAGACGCACTGAAGGAGACTCACTGAAGGAGACACACTGAAGGAGACTCACTGAAGGAGACTCACTGAAGGAGACTCACTGAAGGAGACGCACTGAAGGAGACACACTGAAGGAGACACACTGAAGGAGACACACTGAAGGAGACTCACTGAAGGAGACTCACTGAAGGAGACTCACTGAAGGAGACTCACTGAAGGAGACGCACTGAAGGAGACACACTGAAGGAGACACACTGAAGGAGACTCACTGAAGGAGACGCACTGAAGGAGACTCACTGAAGGAGACTCACTGAAGGAGACTCACTGAAGGAGACGCACTGAAGGAGACTCACTGAAGGAGACGCACTGAAGGAGACTCACTGAAGGAGGCGCACTGAAGGAGACTCACTGAAGGAGACTCACTGAAGGAGGCGCACTGAAGGAGACTCACTGAAGGACTCACTGAAGGAGACTCACTGAAGGAGACTCACTGAAGGAGACGCACTGAAGGAGACTCACTGAAGGAGACGCACTGAAGGAGACTCACTGAAGGAGACGCACTGAAGGAGACTCACTGAAGGAGACTCACTGAAGGAGACGCACTGAAGGAGACTCACTGAAGGAGACTCACTGAAGGAGACTCACTGAAGGAGGCGCACTGAAGGAGACTCACTGAAGGAGACGCACTGAAGGAGACGCACTGAAGGAGACTCACTGAAGGAGACTCACTGAAGGAGGCGCACTGAAGGAGACTCACTGAAGGAGACGCACTGAAGGAGACTCACTGAAGGAGACTCACTGAAGGAGACTCACTGAAGGAGACTCACTGAAGGAGACGCACTGAAGGAGACTCACTGAAGGAGACTCACTGAAGGAGACTCACTGAAGGAGACTCACTGAAGGAGACGCACTGAAGGAGACGCACTGAAGGAGACTCACTGAAGGAGACGCACTGAAGGAGACACACTGAAGGAGACACACTGAAGGAGACTCACTGAAGGAGACGCACTGAAGGAGACTCACTGAAGGAGGCGCACTGAAGGAGACTCACTGAAGGAGACTCACTGAAGGAGGCGCACTGAAGGAGACTCACTGAAGGAGACGCACTGAAGGAGACGCACTGAAGGAGACTCACTGAAGGAGACTCACTGAAGGAGACTCACTGAAGGAGGCGCACTGAAGGAGACTCACTGAAGGAGACGCACTGAAGGAGACTCACTGAAGGAGACTCACTGAAGGAGACTCACTGAAGGAGACTCACTGAAGGAGACGCACTGAAGGAGACTCACTGAAGGAGACTCACTGAAGGAGACGCACTGAAGGAGACGCACTGAAGGAGACTCACTGAAGGAGATGCACTGAAGGAGACGCACTGAAGGAGGCGCACTGAAGGAGACTCACTGAAGGAGACGCACTGAAGGAGACTCACTGAAGGAGACGCACTGAAGGAGACTCACTGAAGGAGACTCACTGAAGGAGACGCACTGAAGGAGACGCACTGAAGGAGACGCACTGAAGGAGACTCACTGAAGGAGGCGCACTGAAGGAGACTCACTGAAGGAGACGCACTGAAGGAGACGCACTGAAGGAGACTCACTGAAGGAGGCGCACTGAAGGACTCACTGAAGGAGACGCACTGAAGGAGACGCACTGAAGGAGACTCACTGAAGGAGGCGCACTGAAGGAGGCGCACTGAAGGAGACTCACTGAAGGAGACTCACTGAAGGAGGCGCACTGAAGGAGACGCACTGAAGGAGGCGCACTGAAGGAGACTCACTGAAGGAGGCGCACTGAAGGAGACACGGTCACCACGAGGAGGGAACAGACACTGAGTCACTAGAGGGAGCAAAGCTTTATATATATAATGGGGTTAAAATGATCCCTGAGATCATCGGTGTGGTCATGCTCTCGGTCTCCACCAGGGGGCGCTGCTCTGCGATTGGGTGTGGCTGGCGGGTTGTCTTTAGAGATCGGTGCCTCGGGGCTCGACTCCTTTTCTTTAAAAAAAATCATGTTTTGCTGACAGAGCTCACATTCCTGTTGAAATGACTCGTCATCACCACGCTTTACGAGCACTACGCCGGGGAGCTGCCTGGTCCCGTTGACACACTCACACTCACACACACTCACACTCATACACACACACACACTCACACTCATACACACACACACTCACACTCATACACACTCACACACACTCACACTCATACACACTCACACTCATACACACACTCATACACACTCACACTCATACTCACACTCACACACACTCATACACACATACACACTCACACTCATACACTCACACACACTCACACACACACTCACACTCACACACACTCACACTCATACACACTCACACTCATACACACTCATACACACACTCATACACACACTCACACTCACACTCACACTCATACACACTCACACTCATACACACACTCACACTCATACACACTCACACTCATTCACACTCACACACACCTTGCTGTCTGTGGCCTTGTCTCTATTTAGCAGTGAAGCTGTAACTGCAGAAGAAAGAGGAACCTCGAGTGCAGGAGGAGGAGCCTGTGCGGAGGAAGAGGAGGGCTCGTCCTCACCTTGTGATGAACGGACACCGAGACTTTGAAGAACTCCATTTCTGCAATGTAGCAATAAGTTATTTAGTCCCATGGATTATTCACCGCAGGTCACCGGCCTCTGAGAGCTTCCTCGCTCCACCTGTCACAGGAAGTGACATCAGCCGGCTAGCGGTTAGCTCTCTACGTTCGCTACTAGCTTGTTTTATCTTTGTTGGTGACATGAGAATAAATAAGCAACTCCGTTAGGTAGAACAACAGTACACACAGCTTCGGAGTGAGGGTTAGCCTTTGAGCTACAGAGTTAGCCTTAGAGCTACGGGGGTAGCCTTAGAGCTACAGAGTTAGCCTTTATGTTGCGGGGTTAGCCTTTCGGATCAGGAAAAACTCCCAAATAACCCTTCATGGGGGAAAAAAAGGTCAGAACCCTTGAGGAGAGAACAGAGGAGGATCCCTCTCCAGGATGGACAGAACAATAGATGTCATGTGACCAGAAGGACAGATTAGAGTTAAAATACATTCAATGAATATGACAGAGTGTATGAATAGTTCATAGTAGGCATATTCCACGATGGAGACCTCCACGATCCATCAGGCAGATGGCGGTGGGGAGGAGGAGTGGGCGGAGTCTCAACAGGACAGTGGCGTAGTCATGAGCAGGAATTCCACGACCCAGACGATCCATCAGGCAGATAGGATCTATGCCGTCTCATAGGGTCCGATGACCCCATGAGACGTGAAGTCACAAGGACTCCGGGGAGAAAGCAGAGTTAGTAACGTGTGATGAAGAGATGAACATTCATCCCTAAGGAGAGAGGAGAGGAGAGAGGAGCTCAGTGTATCCTAAACATCCATAAGGAGAGAAGAGGAGATAGGTACTCAGTGCATCCTAAACGTCCCCCGGCAGCTATAAGCCTATAGCAGCATATCAAGGGGCTGGACCAGGTGAACCTGATTCAGCCCTAACTATAAGCTCTGTCAAAGAGGAAGGTCTTCAGTCTACTCTTAAACGAGGTGACTGTGTCTGCCTCCCGGACTGAAGGTGAAGCTGGTTCCATAAAAGAGGAGCTTGATAACTAAAGGCTCTGGCTCCCATTCTACTTTTTAAGACTCTAGGAACTACAAGTAGTTCCGCATTTAGTGAGCGCAGCTCTCTAGTGGGGCAATATGGTACTACACGCTCCTTAAGATATGATGGTGCATCACCAATCAAGGCTTTGTAGGTTAAGAGAAGAATTTTAAAAGTGATTCTTGATTTTACGCGGAGCCAGTGCAGAGCAGCTTGTGCAGGAGTGATGTGATCTCTTTTCTTAGTTTTAGTGAGAACACGAGCTGCAGCATTCTGGATCAACTGGAGGGACATAAGAGACTTATAGAGCAGCCTGGTAATAAGGAGTTGACCTCAGAGACTTATAGAGTAGCCTGATAATAAGGAGTTGACCTAAGAGACTTATAGAGCAGCCTGATCATAAGGAGTTGACCTAAGAGACTTATAGAGCAGCCTGATAATAAGGAGTTGACCTAAGAGACTTATAGAGCAGCCTGATAATAAGGAGTTGACTATAGAGACTTATAGAGCAGCCTGATAATAAGGAGTTGACTTAAGAGACTTATAGAGCAGCCTGATAATAAGGAGTTGACCTCAGAGACTTATAGAGTAGCCTGATAATAAGGAGTTGACCTAAGAGACTTATAGAGCAGCCTGATAATAAGGAGTTGACCTAAGAGACTTATAGAGCAGCCTGATAATAAGGAGTTGACTTAAGAGACTTATAGAGCAGCCTGATAATAAGGAGTTGACCTAAGAGACTTATAGAGCAGCCTGATAATAAGGAGTTGACCTAAGAGACTTATAGAGCAGCCTGATAATAAGGAGTTGACTTAAGAGACTTATAGAGCAGCCTGATAATAAGGAGTTGACCTAAGAGACTTATAGAGCAGCCTGATAATAAGGAGTTGACTTAAGAGACTTATAGAGCAGCCTGATAATAAGGAGTTGACCGAAGAGACTTATAGAGCAGCCTGATAAGGAGTTGACTTAAGTGACTTATAGAGCAGCCTGATAATAAGGAGTTGACTTAAGTGACTTATAGAGCAGCCTGATAATAAGGAGTTGACCTAAGAGACTTATAGAGCAGCCTGATAATAAGGAGTTGACCTAAGAGACTTATAGAGCAGCCTGATAAGGAGTTGACCTAAGAGACTTATAGAGCAGCCTGATAACAAGGAGTTGACCTAAGAGACTTATAGAGCAGCCTGATAATAAGTTGACCTAAGAGACTTATGGAGCAGCCTGATAATAAGGAGTTGACCTAAGAGACTTATAGAGCAGCCTGATAATAAGGAGTTGACCTAAGAGACTTATAGAGCAGCCTGATAATAAGAGTTGACCTAAGAGACTTATAGAGCAGCCTGATAATAAGGAGTTGACCTAAGAGACTTATAGAGCAGCCTGATAAGGAGTTGACTTAAGAGACTTATGGAGCAGCCTGATAATAAGGAGTTGACCTAAGAGACTTATAGAGCAGCCTGATAATAAGGAGTTGACCTAAGAGACTTATAGAGCAGCCTGATAATAAGGAGTTGACCTAAGAGACTTATAGAGCAGCCTGATCATAAGGAGTTGACCTAAGAGACTTATAGAGCAGCCTGATCATAAGGAGTTGACCTAAGAGACTTATAGAGCAGCCTGATCATAAGGAGTTGACCTAAGAGACTTATAGAGCAGCCTGATAATAAGGAGTTGACCTAAGAGACTTATAGAGCAGCCTGATCATAAGGAGTTGACCTAAGAGACTTATAGAGCAGCCTGATAATAAGGAGTTGACCTAAGAGACTTATAGAGCAGCCTGATAATAAGGAGTTGACCTATAGAGACTTATAGAGCAGCCTGATAATAAGGAGTTGACCTAAGAGACTTATAGAGCAGCCTGATAAGGAGTTGACCTCAGAGACTTATAGAGCAGCCTGATAATAAGGAGTTGACCTAAGAGACTTATAGAGCAGCCTGATAATAAGGAGTTGACCTAAGAGACTTATAGAGCAGCCTGATCATAAGGAGTTGACCTAAGAGACTTATAGAGCAGCCTGATAATAAGGAGTTGACCTAAGAGACTTATAGAGCAGCCTGATAATAAGGAGTTGACTTAAGAGACTTATAGAGCAGCCTGATAATAAGGAGTTGACTTAAGAGACTTATAGAGCAGCCTGATAATAAGGAGTTGACCTAAGAGACTTATAGAGCAGCCTGATAATAAGGAATTGACCTAAGAGACTTATAGAGCAGCCTGATAATAAGGAATTGACCTAAGAGACTTATAGAGCAGCCTGATCATAAGGAGTTGACCTAAGAGACTTATAGAGCAGCCTGATAATAAGGAGTTGACCTAAGAGACTTATAGAGCAGCCTGATAATAAGGAGTTGACTTATAGAGACTTATAGAGCAGCCTGATAATAAGGAGTTGACTTAAGAGACTTATAGAGCAGCCTGATAATAAGGAGTTGACCTAAGAGACTTATAGAGCAGCCTGATAATAAGGAGTTGACCTAAGAGACTTATAGAGCAGCCTGATCATAAGGAGTTGACCTAAGAGACTTATAGAGCAGCCTGATAATAAGGAGTTGACCTAAGAGACTTATAGAGCAGCCTGATCATAAGGAGTTGACCTAAGAGACTTATAGAGCAGCCTGATCATAAGGAGTTGACCTAAGAGACTTATAGAGCAGCCTGATAATAAGGAGTTGACCTAAGAGACTTATAGAGCAGCCTGATCATAAGGAGTTGACCTAAGAGACTTATAGAGCAGCCTGATAATAAGGAGTTGCAGTAATCCAGTCGTTTGTTCTGTGGGGTTCGCCTCTGAGCTACAGGGTTAGCCCTTTAGCTACGCCCTCCCCCCGCCATGGTGTCACTAGAGGAACTCTTCCCCTCAGGAGCCTTCATATGAAAGACCTGGGCGTCGCCACGGTGATGATCGGTCCTCCTCTGGGAACCCTGCACCAAATGAAACGATTGCTGACTCCTTGACCTCGGGACCTCCTCCCAGCGAAGAGCGGGAGACATGTCGGTGACACCGCTCCACCCGACACCGTCCACAGGAGAGGCTCCGGTGTCAGGAGGGACACGCCCACTTCAGCCCGAGCACACGCCCACTTCAGCTCTCTGCTGCTGGCTCACTGTGGGGGGTCAGAGCGGCTTCATCTGCAGGGGAGGAGAGAGGAGAGGAGGAGAGAGATCTAAGTGCTGACATGAGACCTATACCTTCTCATAAATCTATTTCTGACCATCTTATTTAAAGTCTTGGCCTTTGACACTTTTCTACTCCAGTTGTAATATTGCAGTGTTTACTTGTTTACTTGTTTACTGGTGTTTGAACGGCGTCTTTATGTATTCATAGAGCGCCGTTCAAACACTTCAAAGTGCTTCAACGGGATCCTGACTGCTCACCGGAGACTTTGAGAAGACACGGAACGGGACCCACACTGAGGGTCCAGTGTGACCTCTGACCTCCATGAATAACTGCGTGAGCCACTTTCATCCGGGCGTGTGGCGCCCCGTTGACCTCGTGACGCCACGGTGACCTCACTGTGACCTCGTGACGCCACGGTGACCTCACTGTGACGTCACGGTGACCTCACTGTGACGTCACGGTGACCTCACTGTGACCTCGTGACGCCACGGTGACCTCACTGTGACCTCGTGAGGCCACGGTGACCTCACTGTGACGTCACTGTGACCTCGTGACATCACGGTGACCTCACAGTGACCTCACTGTGACCTCGTGAGGCCACGGTGACCTCACTGTGACCTCGTGAGGCCACGGTGACCTCACTGTGACCTCCTGACGTCACGGTGACCTCACTGTGACCTCGTGAGGCCACGGTGACCTCACTGTGACGCCACTGTGACCTCGTGACATCACGGTGACCTCACAGTGACCTCACTGTGACCTCGTGAGGCTACGGTGACCTCACTGTAACCTCGTGAGGCCACGGTGACCTCACTGTGACCTCCTGACGTCACGGTGACCTCACTGTGACCTCGTGACGCCACGGTGACCTCACTGTGACCTCCTGACGTCACGGTGACCTCACTGTGACCTCGTGACGCCACGGTGACCTCACTGTGACCTCGTGAGGCCACTGTGACCTCGTGACGTCACGGTGACCTCACTGTGACCTCGTGACGTCACGGTGACCTCACTGTGACCTCACTGTGACCTCGTGACGTCACGGTGACCTCACTGTGACCTCACTGTGACCTCGTGAGGCCACGGTGACCTCACTGTGACCTCGTGACCTCACTGTGACCTCCTCACGCCACTGTGACCTCACTGTGACCTCGTGACGCCACGGTGACCTTGTGACCTTGAAGCGTCCTCCAGCAGTCGGTGGGTTGAGATGCTCCACTTTCAGGATGATGTACCAGAGACTTTGACGTGGCCGTTGTCATGGTGACGTCACACGATGGTTTGTGTCCTGATGTTTCAACGCCTCCAGTTCCACCATTTCTCCATCGCCATCTTGGAATATGGGCGTCGCCGTTGTTGTTTCCCCCAGGTCCGGGGCCCTGTTCCCCCCACGGGGCCCTGTCCCCCCCTCGGGGCCCTGTCCCCCCCCACGGGTCCGGGGTCCTGTCCCCCCCACGGGGCCCTGTTCCCCCCACGGGGCCCTGTCCCCCCAGGTCATATTAGGATGCAATGCTTTAATGAAACCTCTTCCAGCTGGAGGCCAACACAACGGGGTTGGTTGGGAGTTGTTCCTGATGTGAGGTCAAAGGTCAGGGATGTGGGGTGTGTCCAGACTGCTCTGAGGGGAGGTCGTCGGCTCAATGAACCGGTCCGGTCCGGTGAACTCACGGTACCGGGAGGGAATCAATACAAAAGGAAACTGGTGAACGTGGCAAGTTTCCCTAAATCACTCGTACACGCCACTTCAGAACCGCTCTGGTCCTGCATTGTGTCTGTTGAATAGGGTCCAGAGCCCAGAGGCCCCAGAGGCCCCGAGAGGCCCGAGTCGGGAGGAGAGAAGCAGAACAAGTGTTTCTGGGTCTGCTGCACGTTCCTCAGACAGTGGACCACCATGAGGGAGAGGGGCGTGGCCTCTGGGTCGCCTCTGCAAGGCTCACAAAAGACTACTCCACTCGTCTGTTGACCTGAATATCACACACACACACTCTCACGCAGTGGCCCCCCCGGCGGTGTGGTGAAGGGCGTCTCCGCTGTAACGCTCTCCTCCTCCTCCTCAGATGACACCCGTCTGTTCGCCTTCGCCCGCATCACGATGGGCGACGCCATGAGCAAGAGGGCCAAGTTCATCCTCATCACCTGGATCGGCGAGAACATCGGCGGCCTGCAGCGCGCCATGATCAGCACCGACAAGACGCTGGTCAAGGACATCGTGCAGGTCAGTGGGGGCCACGTGGTCACGGTGCAGCGGCCCTCAGGGGGCCACGTGGTCACGGTGCAGCGGCCCTCAGGGGGCCACGTGGTCACGGTGTAGCGGCCCTCTGGGGGCCACGTGGTCACGGTGCAGCGGCCCTCTGGGGGCCACGTGGTCACGGTGCAGCGGCCCTCTGGGGGCCACGTGGTCACGGTGCAGCGGCCCTCTGGGGGCCACGTGGTCACGGTGCAGCGGCCCTCTGGGGGCCACGTGGTCACGGTGCAGCGGCCCTCAGGGGGCCACGTGGTCACGGTGCAGCGGCCCTCTGGGGGCCACGTGGCCACGGTGCAGCGGCCCTCAGGGCCACGTGGTCACGGTGCAGCGGCCCTCTGGGGGCCACGTGGTCACGGTGCTGCGGCCCTCTGGGGGCCACGTGGTCACGGTGCTGCGGCCCTCTGGGGGCCACGTGGTCACGGTGCAGTGGCCCTCTGGGGGCCCCAAGGTCACGGTGTAGCGGGCCACGTGGTCACGGTGCTGTGGCCCTCTGGGGGCCCCAATGTCACGGTGTAGCGGCCCTCTGGGGGCCACGTGGTCACGGTGTAGCGGCCCTCTGGGGGCCACGGTGCAGCGGCCCTCTGGGGGCCTCGTGGTCACGGTGCTGCGGCCCTCTGGGGGCCACGTGGTCGGCCAATGTGTTCACTGAGCAGCGATGATGTCATCGCTGGAGGACAAAGAACCGTTTCTTTGTCCTCAGGAATTTATGGCCAAAGAGTTGGAGACATCAAAAGATCCATTGTGTTGTAAAGTGACTCTTTATGGACTCTCTACTGACTCTTTATGGACTCTCTACTGACTCTTTACGGAGTCTCTCCTGACTCTTTATGGACTCTTTACGGACTCTCTACTGACTCTTTATGGACTCTTTATGGACTCTCTCCTGACTCTTTATGGACTCTCTCCTGACTCTTTATGGACTCTCTCCTGACTCTTTATGGACTCTCTACTGACTCTTTATGGACTCTCTACTGACTCTTTATGGACTCTCTCCTGACTCTTTATGGACTCTCTCCTGACTCTTTATGGACTCTCTACTGACTCTTTATGGACTCTCTACTGACTCTTTACGGACTCTCTCCTGACTCTTTATGGACTCTCTACTGACTCTTTACGGACTCTCTCCTGACTCTTTATGGACTCTTTACGGACTCTTTACGGACTCTCTCCTGACTCTTTATGGACTCTTGACGGACTCTTTATGGACTCTCTCCTGACTCTTTATGGACTCTCTCCTGATTCTTTATGGACTCTCTCCTGACTCTTTATGGACTCTCTACTGATTCTTTATGGACTCTCTACTGACTCTTTATGGACTCTCTCCTGACTCTTTATGGACTCTCTCCTGACTCTTTACGGACTCTCTACTGACTCTTTATGGACTCTCTACTGACTCTTTACGGACTCTCTCCTGACTCTTTATGGTCTCTTTACGGACTCTTTACGGACTCTCTCCTGACTCTTTATGGACTCTTGACGGACTCTTTATGGACTCTTTATGGACTCTCTCCTGACTCTTTATGGACTCTTTATGGACTCTCTACGGACTCTCTACTGACTCTTTATGGACTCTCTCCTGACTCTTTATGGACTCTTTATGGACTCTCTACGGACTCTCTACTGACTCTTTATGGACTCTCTACGGACTCTCTACTGACTCTTTATGGACTCTTTACGGACTCTTTATGGACTCTTTATGGACTCTCTCCTGACTCTTTATGGACTCTCTACTGACTCTTTATGGACTCTTTATGGACTCTCTCCTGACTCTTTATGGACTCTCTATGGACTGAATCAAGACACAATGCAGTGGCTTCATAAATTGATCATTTGTGATAGCTATTGTAACTAGCGCCAGCATGCTGTCAATATAAACTCTGTTTTGGGATGACTATATATATATAGAGTTCAGTTTTATTGTTGATGGATTCTGGTGCAACTCTTCCGAGTACAGAGTTGTACGTGTTGAGTTTGCGTAGCGGCGTTCCCTCAGAACATAAAGACGTGAATAGTTCTGTGTTTGATTAACTCTTTTGTGTCTGCAGAACTTTGCCAAGGAGTTCATGTTCAGTGACCCGAGGGAACTGGATGCAGACAACATCCGCATGGAGCTGAAGAAGGCGGGCGGGGCCAACTACGACGCTCAGGCCGAGTAGAGGGCGCCGAGGGCCACCGGGGGGGGGGGGGGTGTACGTCTTCCTCCTAATAACCAGACACGTTCACGCCGCCTGATGTCGGCTCATTAGAAAACTAATTCAACAACCAATTAATGTAGTCCCAGCTTCAGGGTCCCGGTGCTGCTGGTGCACCTCCAAGGGGCCGCTTCAGAACCGTCAGGGTGCTCTGTGGCTCGTGTCCCTGGCATCGAGGCTCGTCTTGCACAATGTGATTGTTTTGATCGCGTCGGCTCAGAAAAATCTAACTTGTTTCGGGAAAAGAATACGACCCTCATTTGAACAACGCAAGCAAATGTATATTGACGTGCAAAAGACCCCCCCCCCCCCCCTTAATATGACAGGCTCGATAGCACTTTCTGGTCTGTGTGGTGTTCAGCAGTGGGTTAGCTTAGCATAAAGAAACGGGGAAAGGGCTAGCCTGTCCTGAGCTAACGGAACCGGCTCCTCTAAAGCTGATGAACACATGTTGTGTCCTCAGTGGAACAACAACGCCAAAGCAGCTAACGGTCAGCGCCCGTTAGCTGGAGACGTACGGCGCCCAATTGACATTTTACACTTTGATTTTGTATCAATTAAACAAATCTGATACAATGTCTCAATGAATGAGCACGAGAGGTGTTGGTGTTGGTGTGTCCCCCCCCCCCCCCCCCCCGTTTTTTTGGTCAGCCATGCTAGCTCCTTCCCTCCATTTGCAGTCTTTGTGCTAAGCTAACTAGCTGCTAGCTTCAGGACCGTGGTATCGACTCACAAAGAAATAACAAGAAAGCAAAGAAGCCAATTCCCCAAAAGCTCTTCCTTTTAAAAATGTCCGCCGCCGTGTTAGCCCTCTGGCGTCTCACCAGCTCAAACTGGCCTCTCAGCTCGCGGTTATCTCCTGTGCATCTCATCCTCATCTCAGCTGGGCTGCAGTCGAGCAACAGGAAGTTGCGTTAGCGGCGGATGTATGTCACGAGGTCTCCCTTCTGACGGGACGCTCCTCGCCGTGAGGCCCTGTTCCCCTCCACACCCTGGGCGATGGCCGGCGGCCGCTGGAGTAGATGATCCCGCGTCATGCCGCTAAGTACCCGTTAGCTACCACGTGTTCTCCAGCCAGCTGTGTCGTGTCCCTCCCGTGTCCCGTGCTTCGTGCTGTGAATCCTCTCCAGTCCGACTGTCTTCTCTTTGTGATCATTTACGGACCTGATTTTTATGCACTTTTTACTCCTTCCGTTTTTTTGTGAGCCGGCGTCCCGCCTGGCGACGTGCCAGATGAAGACAGAAGCCTGACATGCCGCAGGGCGAGCGGTGAATGTTATCCCAAAGGATTCCCAGGAGGGAGATGTTTCCACGCTCTGCCGCTCCAAGGTGTCCGTGCCGACTGTAACATACTGTGTTTGACTGCCTTCGCCTCCCAGGGAGAGGGGCATCATGGGAGCTTGTGAACTCTACACTGTGATTGGCTGTCTTCCTCACATGGGACTTTGATCTGCACATGGCTCATTACCAGCCTGGGCTCTCTGTCCCGGCCCGGAGGAGCCGTGTCTCGGTTGGAGCATCTCTTGTTCGTGTGGTTTCAACCCTCTCTCCCCCCCCCTCCCTGCAAAAAAGAGTTACTTGATGTTTTTCTTGTACTTTTTTTTTTTGCCGATTAATTATATTTTCTGTGAAGTGTTTTACCTTTTTGACTTTATTTGTAAGAGCATTGCTATTGGTCATAGGCAGAAGAGATTTCAAAAAAACAAAATGTTTAAAAAAAGAACAATTCAAACTGAGGTCAGTCATTTCAAAATAAAATTGATGTTTTTTCCAAAATCTGCTTCTTAAAGTGTCGTTTGTGTTGAGATGTGTTTTGGCTCAGTTGATGAACACATGACTTATTGGATGTGGTTTCAGAAGCCGCCTCCCCCTCTGACCTCTTCCTGTGACATCAGGAGCTCGTGCTGACCTCTGACCTCTGCGTCCACCGCCCGGTCAGTTATTACTGTATCCAGGCGCATGGACCTGGACTTGTTGGTCTGTTCTGGTCATCCGACCACTCCAAGGGCTTTAACTCTCGATGACATCATTCACCCATTCATACACTGGTGGGAGGAGCTAAGGTTCACCTGTCCATCAGCAGTAACTACCATTCACACCCTGGAGAACAGCTGGAGACGTCTGGGGCTGTTGGCCTGATGGAGCCCCACCTGATGGAGCCCCACCTGATGGAGCCTCACCTGATGGAGCCCCACCTGATGGAGCACCACCTGATGGAGCACCACCTGATGGAGCCTCACCTGATGGAGCCCACACCCTGATGGAGCACCACCTGATGGAGCCCACCACCTGATGGAGCACCACCTGATGGAGCCTCACCTGATGGAGCCCCACCTGATGGAGCCCACACCCTGATGGAGCACCACCTGATGGAGCCCCACCTGATGGAGCCTCACCTGATGGAGCCACACCTGATGGAGCACCACCTGATGGAGCCTCACCTGATGGAGCCTCACCTGATGGAGCCCCACCTGATGGAGCCACACCTGATGGAGCCCCACCTGATGGAGCCCCACCTGATGGAGCCCCACCTGATGGAGCACCACCTGATGGAGCACCACCTGATGGAGCCACACCTGATGGAGCCTCACCTGATGGAGCACCACCTGATGGAGCCCCACCTGATGGAGCACCACCTGATGGAGCCACACCTGATGGAGCCACACCTGATGGAGCCCCACCTGATGGAGCACCACCTGATGGAGCACCACCTGATGGAGCACCACCTGATGGAGCCACACCTGATGGAGCCTCACCTGATGGAGCACCACCTGATGGAGCCCCACCTGATGGAGCCCCACCTGATGGAGCACCACCTGATGGAGCCCCACCTGATGGAGCACCACCTGATGGAGCCCCACCTGATGGAGCCTCACCTGATGGAGCCCCACCTGATGGAGCCCCACCTGATGGAGCCTCACCTGATGGAGCCCCACCTGATGGAGCCTCACCTGATGGAGCACCACCTGATGGAGCCTCACCTGATGGAGCACCACCTGATGGAGCCTCACCTGATGGAGCCTCACCTGATGGAGCCTCACCTGATGGAGCCCCACCTGATGGAGCCTCACCTGATGGAGCCCCACCTGATGGAGCCTCACCTGATGGAGCCTCACCTGATGGAGCCCCACCTGATGGAGCCTCACCTGATGGAGCCTCACCTGATGGAGCCCCACCTGATGGAGCCTCACCTGATGGAGCCTCACCTGATGGAGCACCACCTGATGGAGCACCACCTGATGGATACACACCTGATGGAGCCCCACCTGATGGAGCCCCACCTGATGGAGCCCACACCCTGATGGAGCACCACCTGATGGAGCCCACCACCTGATGGAGCACCACCTGATGGAGCCCCACCTGATGGAGCCCACACCCTGATGGAGCACCACCTGATGGAGCCCACACCCTGATGGAGCCCCACCTGATGGAGCACCACCTGATGGAGCCTCACCTGATGGAGCACCACCTGATGGAGCACCACCTGATGGAGACACACCTGATGGAGCCCCACCTGATGGAGCCCACACCCTGATGGAGCACCACCTGATGGAGCCTCACCTGATGGAGCCCACACCCTGATGGAGCACCACCTGATGGAGCACCACCTGATGGAGCCCCACCTGATGGAGCCCACACCCTGATGGAGCACCACCTGATGGAGCCTCACCTGATGGAGCCCCACCTGATGGAGCCCCACCTGATGGAGCGCCACCTGATGGAGCCCCACCTGATGGAGCAGTCCAGTGGTCTGTCTGGTGACGCGAGCACAACTCCAGAGCTCCACTTGTTCCCAGCTGGTTCAGAACCGACCTCCGGAGGTGGAGGGAGGTACTGCAGGACCCACGGCATGATGGGACACTGTCCGCCCAGCCGATTGGCTCTTACATTAGAGAATCGTAAGTGGGTAATATTTCACGCCAGGATGTAAACTATCAGTCTCATGCTGTGCAATGGAGGACGAATGCACACGCTGCCTCTTCACCAGAGTGCCCACGAGCATGCTGGGAACTCCTATCGCTAGCTGGCTACAGCTAGCTGGCTCATGTCACCAGCCGGGCCGCCGATGGTTTGACCGTCTTCATCACCTGCTGCTGGACTAAACTACATTGCTCTCTTATTCCAGCACTCTGAAGAGTTCTTCATTGTCGAATATTGTATTGTTTTACCTCGACTGTATGGAATTAAAATCTCTCAAGGAATGTTATAACTCTGTTGATACCGACCATCTTTTTCAGTTTCATATATTATGTTGGATCACAATCGGATTGAGAATAAAAATGAGCTTTAACACACGCTGTCGTCTTCACTTCCCCATAAAAAGACATTTTGTGTTCATGTTCCTCATTCTAGACCTCTTTACTGGGCTGGTTTCCAGTGTCGTTGACTTGTTTTTGCTCGTTCAAACTTATTTGAGATCCTTTTGACTCACGAGTTGTGGCGAGGTCCACCGGGCCGAGAGCAACGCGTCGGGACTCCGCCGGGCCTGAGCTTGGTGTCCAGTGGCCCCGTGGCCCACAGGACCTGTAGGAGGGCCAACAAGGACCGTCACATCGGCGCCAGACCCGTCCTGCATTCCTCAGACCGCCTCAACACAGACGCATATCTGACTGTGTCTCTCCCACGTGATGAATTCATTCACATTCTGCTCCAGATTGTTCCGCATTCCTTGTCATACATTTCTTATTGGTTGTTGGTCCTGCGTCTGTTGTGAAGGGGGGGGGGGGGGGGTCATAGAGGACTGTTAGCTCTTGTTGACAGTGGCACAGGCTCTCTGAGAATGACACTGGACTCGATAGCCCCTCTGAAGAAGAAGACAGTGAGGAAGAGGAGGTTTGCTCCCTGGTATAACCCTCAGACCCGCAAACTGAAGCAAACGTCACGAAAGCTTGAACGCATATGGCGTTCAACTAATCTCGAAGAATCCCGCTTAGTTTGGCGAGATAGTCTTAAAACATATAAGAAGGCCCTCCGTAATGCCAGAGCAGCCTATTACTCATCAGTAATAGAAAAAAATAAGAACAACCCCAGGTTTCTCTTCAGCACTGTAGCCAGGCTGACAGAGAGTCACAGCTCTGTGGAGCCGAGCATTCCTATAAACCTCAGTGGTAATGACTTTATGAACTTCTTTAATGAAAAGATTTTAACTATTAGGGACAAGATTAATAATCTCTTGCCCTTAACCAGTGATCTGTCCTCAAGTGGAATGGCCTTGGAAACCGCTGTATGCCCTGGTGTATATTTGGAGGGCTTTTCTCCCATCAACCGTGACCAATTATCTTCAACGGTTTCTACTTCTAACCCGTCTACCTGTCTCTTGGACCCCGTCCCGACGAGGCTGCTTAAAGACGTTTTGCCTTTAATTGGCGGCTCTCTATTAGATATTATCAATGTGTCTCTGCTAACAGGCCACGTACCACACTCCTTCAAGGTGGCTGTTATTAAACCTCTCCTGAAGAAGCCGCTCTGGATCCAGAGGTGTTGGCTAACTACAGACCGATCTCTAACCTCCCCTTCCTCTCCAAGATCCTGGAGGAAGTGGTCGCAAATCAGTTGTGCGACTTTCTACATCATAATAGTTTATTTGAGAAATTTCAATCAGGATTTAGAAAACACCACAGCACCGAGACGGCACTGGTGAAAATTACAAATGACCTCTTAATGGCAGCAGATAAAGGACTCCTCTCTGTCCTGGTCTTGTTAGACCTTAGTCCTGATAGAGGACTCCTCTCTGTACTGGTCTAGTTAGACCTTAGAGCTGATAGAGGACTCCTCTCTGTACTGGTCTTGGTAGACCTTAGTGCTCATAGAGGACTCCTCTCTGTACTGGTCTTGTTAGACCTTAGTCCTGATAGAGGACTCCTCTCTGTCCTGGTCTTGTTAGACCTTAGTCCTGAAAGAGGACTCCTCTCTGTACTGGTCTTGGTAGACCTTAGTGCTGATAGAGGACTCATCTCTGTCCTGGTCTTGTTAGACCTTAGTCCTGATAGAGGACTCCTCTCTGTACTGGTCTTGGTAGACCTTAGTGCTGATAGAGGACTCATCTCTGTCCTGGTCTTGTTAGACCTTAGTCCTGATAGAGGACTCCTCTCTGTACTGGTCTAGTTAGACCTTAGAGCTGATAGAGGACTCCTCTCTGTACTGGTCTTGGTAGACCTTAGTGCTGATAGAGGACTCCTCTCTGTCCTGGTCTTGTTAGACCTTAGTGCTGATAGAGGACTCCTCTCTGTACTGGTCTAGTTAGACCTTAGTCCTGATAGAGGACTCATCTCTGTACTGGTCTTGTTAGACATTAGTGCTGATAGAGGACTCCTCTCTGTACTGGTCTTGTTAGACCTTAGTCCTGATAGAGGACTCCTCTCTGTACTGGTCTAGTTAGACCTTAGTGCTGATAGAGGACTCATCTCTGTACTGGTCTTGTTAGACCTTAGTGCTGATAGAGGACTCATCTCTGTACTGGTCTAGTTAGACCTTAGTCCTGATAGAGGACTCCTCTCTGTACTGGTCTTGTTAGACATTAGTGCTGATAGAGGACTCCTCTCTGTACTGGTCTTGTTAGACCTTAGTCCTGATAGAGGACTCCTCTCTGTACTGGTCTTGTTAGACCTTAGTGCTGATAGAGGACTCCTCTCTGTCCTGGTCTTGTTAGACCTTAGTGCTGATAGAGGACTCCTCTCTGTACTGGTCTTGTTAGACATTAGTGCTGATAGAGGACTCCTCTCTGTACTGGTCTTGTTAGACCTTAGTCCTGATAGAGGACTCCTCTCTGTACTGGTCTAGTTAGACCTTAGTGCTGATAGAGGACTCCTCTCTGTACTGGTCTTGTTAGACATTAGTGCTGATAGAGGACTCCTCTCTGTACTGGTCTTGTTAGACCTTAGTCCTGATAGAGGACTCCTCTCTGTACTGGTCTAGTTAGACCTTAGTGCTGATAGAGGACTCATCTCTGTCCTGGTCTAGTTAGACCTTAGTCCTGATAGAGGACTCATCTCTGTACTGGTCTTGTTAGACCTTAGTCCTGATAGAGGACTCCTCTCTGTACTGGTCTTGTTAGACATTAGTGCTGATAGAGGACTCCTCTCTGTACTGGTCTTGTTAGACCTTAGTCCTGATAGAGGACTCCTCTCTGTACTGGTCTAGTTAGACCTTAGTGCTGATAGAGGACTCCTCTCTGTACTGGTCTTGTTAGACCTTAGTGCTGATAGAGGACTCCTCTCTGTACTGGTCTTGTTAGACCTTAGTCCTGATAGAGGACTCCTCTCTGTACTGGTCTAGTTAGACCTTAGTGCTGATAGAGGACTCATCTCTGTACTGGTCTTGTTGGACCTTAGTGCTGATAGAGGACTCCTCTCTGTACTGGTCTAGTTAGACCTTAGTGCTGATAGAGGACTCCTCTCTGTACTGGTCTAGTTATACCTTAGTGCTGATAGAGGACTCCTCTCTGTACTGGTCTTGTTAGACCTTAGTCCTGATAGAGGACTCATCTCTGTCCTGGTCTTGTTAGACCTTAGTGCTGATAGAGGACTCCTCTCTGTACTGGTCTTGTTAGACCTTAGTCCTGATAGAGGACTCATCTCTGTACTGGTCTTGTTAGACCTTAGTCCTGATAGAGGACTCATCTCTGTACTGGTCTTGTTAGACCTTAGTGCTGATAGAGGACTCCTCTCTGTCCTGGTCTAGTTAGACCTTAGTCCTGATAGAGGACTCCTCTCTGTACTGGTCTTGTTAGACCTTAGTCCTGATAGAGGACTCCTCTCTGTACTGGTCTAGTTAGACCTTAGTGCTGATAGAGGACTCCTCTCTGTACTGGTCTTGTTAGACCTTAGTCCTGATAGAGGACTCATCTCTGTCCTGGTCTTGTTAGACCTTAGTGCTGATAGAGGACTCCTCTCTGTACTGGTCTTGTTAGACCTTAGTCCTGATAGAGGACTCATCTCTGTACTGGTCTTGTTAGACCTTAGTCCTGATAGAGGACTCATCTCTGTACTGGTCTTGTTAGACCTTAGTGCTGATAGAGGACTCCTCTCTGTCCTGGTCTAGTTAGACCTTAGTCCTGATAGAGGACTCCTCTCTGTACTGGTCTAGTTAGACCTTAGTCCTGATAGAGGACTCCTCTCTGTCCTGGTCTAGTTAGACCTTAGTCCTGATAGAGGACTCCTCTCTGTACTGGTCTAGTTAGACCTTAGTGCTGATAGAGGACTCCTCTCTGTACTGGTCTTGTTAGACCTTAGTCCTGATAGAGGACTCATCTCTGTCCTGGTCTTGTTAGACCTTATTGCTGATAGAGGACTCCTCTCTGTACTGGTCTTGTTAGACCTTAGTGCTGATAGAGGACTCCTCTCTGTACTGGTCTTGTTAGACCTTAGTGCTGATAGAGGACTCCTCTCTGTCCTGGTCTTGTTAGACCTTAGTCCTGATAGAGGACTCCTCTCTGTACTGGTCTAGTTAGACCTTAGTCCTGATAGAGGACTCATCTCTGTCCTGGTCTTGTTAGACCTTAGTTCTGATAGAGGACTCCTCTCTGTACTGGTCTTGTTAGACCTTAGTCCTGATAGAGGACTCCTCTCTGTCCTGGTCTTGTTAGACCTTAGTGCTGATAGAGGACTCATCTCTGTACTGGTCTTGTTAGACCTTAGTGCTGATAGAGGACTCCTCTCTGTCCTGGTCTTGTTAGACCTTAGTGCTGATAGAGGACTCCTCTCTGTACTGGTCTAGTTAGACCTTAGTGCTGCATTCGACACCATTGACCATGACATCCTGTTACAGAGACTGGAGCAGTCGATTGGCATTTCAGGCACGGCACTAATTTGGTTTAAATCCTACTTATCAGATCGATCTCAGTTTGTATTTATGTGATGACGCCTCGATAACCACCAACGTTAACCACGGAGTTCCACAAGGTTCTGTGCTTGGACCAATTTTATTTACCTTATACAGGACTGTCTCAGAAAATTAGAATATTGTGATAAAGTTCTTTATTTTCTGTAATGCAATTTAAAAAACAAAAATGTCATGCATTCTGGATTCATTACAAATCAACTGAAATATTGCAAGCCTTTTATTCTTTTAATATTGCTGATTATGGCTTACAGCTTAAGAAAACTCTAAAATCCTATCTCATACAATTTTAATATTTCCTCAGACCAAGTAAAAAAAAAGATTTATAACAGCTGAGTGTTTGTCAAGGCTCAGGAAACCCTTGCAGGTGTTTCGAGTTAATTAGACAATTCAAGTGATTTGTTTAATACACTACTAGTATACTTTTTCATGATATTCTAATATTTAGAGATAGGATATTTGAGTTTTCTTAAGCTGTAAACCATAATCAGCAATAAATCAGAATAAAGGGATTGCAATATTTCAGTTGATTTGTAATGAATCCAGAATGCATGACATTTTTGTTTTTTTAATTGCATTACAGAAAATAAAGAACTTCATCACAATATTCTAATTTTCTGAGACAGTCCTGTACATGCTTCCTTTGAGCAATATTATCAGGAAACACTCCAAAAACTTTCATTGTTATGCAGATGATACTCAACTATATTTATCGATAAAACCAGAGGAGAGCAACCAACTCGGTAAAATTCAAGCATGTCTTAAAGACATAAAAACATGGATGACCTGCAACTTCTTGATGTTAAACTCAGACAAAACCGAAGTAATTTTAATCGGCCCTGAGCACCTCAGAGATCAATTATCTGGTGATGTGGATTCTGTAGACGGCATTGCCCTGGCATCCAACACCACTGTAAAGAATCTTGGCGTTATCTTTGATCGGGACTTGTCCTTTAACTCCACGTAAAGCAAATCTCAAGGACTGCATTCTTTCATCTACGTCATATTTCAAAAATCAGGCACATCTTGTCTCAAGAAGATGCAGAAAAATTGGTTCACGCGTTCGTTACTTCGAGACTGGATTACTGCAACTCCTTATTATCAGGCTGCTCTAATAAATCTCTTAGGTCCCTCCAGTTGATCCAGAATGCTGCAGCTCGTGTTCTCACTAAAACTAAGAACAGAGATCACATCACTCCTGCACTAGCTGCTCTGCACTGGCTCCCAGTAAAATCAAGAATCACTTTTAAAATTCTTCTCTTAACGTACAAAGCCATGATTGGTGATGCACCATCATATCTTAAGGAGCTTGTAGTACCATATTGCCCCACTAGAGAGCTACGCTCACTAAATGCGGGACTACTTGTAGTTCCTAGAGTCTTAAAAAGTAGAATGGGAGCCAGAGCCTTTAGTTATCAAGCTCCTCTTCTATGGAACCAGCTTCACCTTCAGTCCGGGAGGCAGACACAGTCACCTCGTTTAAGAGTAGACTGAAGACCTTCCTCTTTGACAGAGCTTATAGTTAGGGCTGAATCAGGTTCACCTGGTCCAGCCCCTTGATATGCTGCTATAGGCTTATAGCTGCCGGGGGACGTTTAGGATGCACTGAGTACCTATCTCCTCTTTTTTCTCTCCTTAAGGATGAATTTTCATCTCTCAATCACACGTTACTAACTCTGCTTTCTCCCCGGAGTCCTTGTGACTTCACGTCTCATGGGGTCATCGGACCCTATGAGATGGCATAGATCCTATCTGCTGATGGATCATCGAGGTCTGGGTCGTGGAATTCCTGCTCCTGACTGCGCCACTGTCCTGTTGAGACTCCGCCCACTGTTGAGACTCCGCCCACTCCTCCTCCCCACCGCCATCTGCCTGATGGATCGTGGAGGTCTCCATCGTGGAATATGCCGACTATGAACTATTCATCCACTCTGTCATATTCATTGAATGTATTTTAACTCTAAATCTGTCCTTCTGGTCACATGACATCTATTGTTCTGTCCATCCTGGAGAGGGATCCTCCTCTGTTCTCTCCTCCAGGTTTCTTCCCTTTTCCCCCCCAGAAGGGTTATTTGGGAGTTTTTCCTGGTCCGATGTGAGGTTTTGGGGCAGGGATGTCTATGTGTACAGATTGTAAAGCACTCCGAGACAAATTTGTAATTTGTGAAATTGGGCTATACAAATGAACTGAATTGAATTGAATTGAATAGTGGATTATGTCCATCAAAGTGGATTATATACATCATAGTGGATTATGTACATCATAGTGGATTATATACATCAAAGTGGATTATATACATCAGTGTATTATGTACATCATAGTGGATTATATACATCATAGTGGATTATGTCCATCAAAGTGGATTATATACATCATAGTGGATTATGTACATCATAGTGGATTATATACATCATAGTGGATTATGTACATCACAGTGGATTATATACATCACAGTGGATTATATACATCATAGTGGATTATATACATCATAGTTGATTATGTACATCACAGTGGATTATATACATCATAGTGTATTATGTACATGATAGTGGATTATGTACATCATAGTGGATTATATACATCATAGTGGATTATGTACATCACAGTGGATTATATACATCATAGTGGATTATATACATCATAGTGGATTATGTACATCATAGTGGATTATGTACATCATAGTGGATTATGTACATCATAGTGGATTCTATACATCATAGTGGATTATGTAAATCATAGTGGATTATGTACATCATAGTGGATTATATACATCATAGTGTATTATGTACATCATAGTGGATTATGTACATCATAGTGGATTATATACATCATAGTGGATTATGTAAATCATAGTGGATTATGTACATCATAGTGGATTATATACATCATAGTGTATTATGTACATCATAGTGGATTATGTACATCATAGTGGATTATATACATCATAGTGGATTATGTACATCATAGTGGATTATATACGGTGTATTATATTTATTTATATCCATATATATGTATTTATATATATATATATGATAATATATTTATAAATATCTATGGTTTTATATATATGTATATATGTATTTATATATATATAATAATATATTTATAAATATCTATGGTTTTATATATATATGTATTTATATATAAACATATATATATATTGATATATATTTATGAATATATATATATGAATAAATATATGAATATATACATATATATATTCATATAAATATATATATATATTCATATATATATGACAGTCAAGTTCCAGGTGATGTCCAAGACCTAAGTTAAGTCCTGACCAAGGCCAGTCACATGCAGGACAGGTGAGTCCCAAGAAGCTCCACCCAGGTGAAGTCACCATCCATCACAGCTACTGATCCGGGTCAGGTCTTCCTCTCACCCACAACACCTCCCTCTCATTCTGGGGGTCCTGAGGCGTTCAGGCCAGCTGGGAGATATCTAACCCCTCCAGGGGTCCTGGTCTTCCCGGGTCTCCTCCCATTGGACGAGCCTGGAAAACCAATTCACTGCTGATACAGTCCAGGTCGACTTGCAGGTCTGTTTGTATTGTGCCGAGTCTAGAGTCATCTGATTGGTTGGCTGGAGTCTGGCCGTCTGCAGCCTCCTCAGGGTGTGTGTGTGTGTGTGTGTAGGTGTGTGTGTGTGTGTGTGTGTGTGTGTGTGTGTGTGTGTGTGTGTGTGTGTGTGTGTGTGTAAGCGTAAACTGGTCATGTGAGCAGTCACTAAGACGGGAAAGTGTCATCTGGATGCAGAACATTTGCCTTATTGAAATCCTCCAGGAGACGCATGCAAAGCACAACACGCAGGCTGAGAGGAGAACTCTCCTTCACACAACATGCAGGCTGAGAGGAGAACTCTCCTTCACACAAGACGCAGGCTGAGAGGAGAACTCTCCTTCACACAAGACGCAGGCTGAGAGGAGAACTCTCCTTCACACAAGACGCAGGCTGAGAGGAGAACTCTCCTTCACACAAGACGCAGGCTGAGAGGAGAACTCTCCTTCACACAAGACGCAGGCTGAGAGGAGAACTCTCCTTCACACAACACGCAGGCTGAGAGGAGAACTCTCCTTCACACAAGACGCAGGCTGAGAGGAGAACTCTCCTTCACACAACACGCAGGCTGAGAGGAGAACTCTCCTTCACACAACACGCAGGCTGAGAGGAGAACTCTCCTTCACACAACACTCAGGCTGAGAGGAGAACTCTCCTTCACACAACACGCAGGCTGAGAGGAGAACTCTCCTTCACACAACACGCAGGCTGAGAGGAGAACTCTCCTTCACACAACACGCAGGCTGAGAGGAGAACTCTCCTTCACACAACACGCAGGCTGAGAGGAGAACTCTCCTTCACACAACACGCAGACTGAGAGGAGAACTCTCCTTCTCACAACATGTAGACTGAGAGGAGAACTCTCCTTCTCACAACACGCAGGCTGAGAGGAGAACTCTCCTTCACACAACACGCAGGCTGAGAGGAGAACTCTCCTTCACACAACACGCAGGCTGAGAGGAGAACTCTCCTTCACACAACACGCAGGCTGAGAGGAGAACTCTCCTTCACACAACACGCAGACTGAGAGGAGAACTCTCCTTCACACAACACGCAGGCTGAGAGGAGAACTCTCCTTCACACAACACGCAGGCTGAGAGGAGAACTCTCCTTCACACAACACGCAGACTGAGAGGAGAACTCTCCTTCTCACAACACGTAGACTGAGAGGAGAACTCTCCTTCTCACAACACGCAGGCTGAGAGGAGAACTCTCCTTCACACAACACGCAGGCTGAGAGGAGAACTCTCCTTCACACAACACACAGACTGAGAGGAGAACTCTCCTTCACACAACACGCAGGCTGAGAGGAGAACTCTCCTTCACACAACACGCAGGCTGAGAGGAGAACTCTCCTTCACACAACACGCAGGCTGAGAGGAGAACTCTCCTTCACACAACATGCAGGCTGAGAGGAGAACTCTCCTTCTCTCAGCACAGGTTGATGAGGAGAACTCTCCTTCACACAACACGCAGGCTGAGAGGAGAACTCTCCTTCACACAACACGCATGCTGAGAGGAGAACTCTCCTTCTCTCAGCACAGGTTGAGAAGGAGAACTCCAGGCAGCAGAAGGTTCCTCCGGGACGTCGGCTGCTCTGTTGTTGTGAACTTCAGTGACCTGCCGAGAACACAACAGCAGAACCGTGTCGTCACCACCGGTCACTCCAGGGCCCTGAAGGCCTCACGTGGTGCGTTCAAGGCTTTGGGTTCAGATCATCTTGACTGCAGTCCATCGGTTCTGTGTCATGTGATCAGGACCCCCAGAACAGAGAGCAGGTCCTGAATGGGATCTGAAGTGTGTGTGTGTGTGGCTTCTTCTTCTCTTTTTCTACTCAAACGTTGCATTGAAGGACTTCCTGTGGAGGACTTCCTGTGTGTCGCCGAGCAGCTGACACCATGTAGGGGTGTCGAAGCTCACCGGAGGAAGAGGAAGTTACAGCCAACGGCCTGGTTCTGTCTGGTTCTCTCTGGTTCTGCCTGGTTACATTACATCACATGTCATTTAGCTGACGCTTTTATCCAAAGCGACTTACAGTCCTGTTCCATTCATTCACTGTAGAGCAGCTACAGGGAGACACTCAGGGTCAAGCGTCTTGCTCAAGGACACATCGACTAGGGCGGGGATTGAACCTCCAACCCCCTGATTGAAAGACGGACCTGCTACCCACTCACCCAAAGTCGCCCAACGGTTCTGTCTGGTTTTGTCTGGTTCTGCCTGGTTCTGTCTGGTTCTGTCCCGGTTCTCTCTGGTTCTGTCCCGGTTCCCTCTGGTTCTGTCCCGGTTCCCTCTGGTTCTGTCTGGTTCTGTCTCCACGGTCGTTGTTATCCTCTTTCATTTTCTGAGAACACATTTAGTCAAACAAACTTTAAACCTCGGCACTTAGTTTGGTTATCAAATTCACTTCAAATGTTTTTCACTCTGTTTTCCGATAAAATGACAACACACACACACACACTCAGACACACACACACACTCAGACACACACACACTCAGACACACACACACACACTCAGACACACACAGACACACACACACACACAGACTCACACTCACACACACACACACACACACACACACACACACACACACACACACACACACTCACACACACACACACACACAGACTCACACACACACACACACACACACACACACACACACTCAGACACACACACACACACACACACACACACACACACACACACACACACACACACACACACACACACACACACACACACACACACTCACACACACACACAGACACACACACTCTCACACACAGACACACACTCAGACACACACTCAGACACACACACACACACACACACACACACACACACACACACACACACACACACACACACACACACACACACACACACACTCACACACACACACACATACACACACACACACACACACTCACACACACACACACTCACACACGGTTATCCTCCAGCAGGAAGTGGGCGGGTCCAGTCGGTGACACACAACGTGTGACGTCAGAGACCAGCCGCTCCAGGTGGAACGTGACTGTCTGTCAGCCTCAGGAGACCAGAGTGCTCCTCTCCGTCTCAGCTGCTCAACATCCGGGTACTGCGGCCTGTTCTTGGCAGATGGCTGCACGCCACCTTCCATGGAGCCGTGGCTGCTCGGCCCTCCAAGGCCTCGTCACGACGCAGCACCCACGGGGCACCCAGAGGAGAGCTCATGCCCTTATAAGGCGCGTTTCAACTGCCAAGGGCTCCGCGGGCCTCGGCTGCTCCTGGGCAGCCTCTACTGGTGAAAGAGGGGACTGCAGCTCCTGTGTGTGTGTGTGTGTGTGTGTGTGTGTGTGTGTGTGTGTGTGTGTGTGTGTGTGTGTGTGTGTGGTCAGACTCAAACAAACCGATAATCTCAATTGACTATTTCCTAGAAAATATATTATTATATTTACAGTAAACCACACTTCCCTACACATTTTTTTTAAACATTAAAACATAATTTTTTAGATGTTATTCAAATCTTTTGAAGCGTGGTAACTCTCAATTGGTTTAGTTTGAATGTATCTGACCTCTGACCCTACAGTCATACGCTTACAGGCTGCTCCTGCATTTCATAGAAGTATGTACCTGTCAGTCATTACATAACTTTGTTTTACAAACTGTGGAGTAACAATTGTGTTAATGAACATCCCTCTAATACACGATGGCCCATTCTCCCGCCCTCCAACATCATGGACCAATCACAGTAAAGCAGGGGGACATTTGGCTCGTTTGATTGGCTCCAGTAAATCGGCTGGAATATGGCGATTTAAAATGTAAAGCGCATGCGCAGTAAGAGGTGGTCGGCTCAGCTGAAAGGCTCACTGGTAACAGAAGATGATTCAGAGCGCGTCACCGATGTGTCCCTTTACATATAGCGCCCTCTGCTGTAACCCTCCGGCATCGCAGCGTCAGTCAGACTGCGCATGTGTCAACCAAGAGCCTCGCGCAGCACCAGGAAGTTTACGTTTTGTTGGCCGCTGTGCATTAACAGGTTAGCGACACGTTCAGCGTCCGTTGGGAGGTTGCTTAGTTTGAGACCACGTCGCCATTACACCGGGAGTGTTCCGTCTCCCCGCCATGTCCCGGGGAGGAGGGGGGGGGGGCTGTCATGACAACGGTGTTGTGGAAATGAAACAGTGCGAGTGCTAGCTAGTTAGCGTTAGCTTGTTGTTTCAAGTCAAGTGTCATTCAAAAGTGTTTAATGTAATCAGGGAGACGCATGTCGTGTGAAAGAGACTTTAACCAGACGTGTGTATGTAATGTCTGACGTCATTTGACGTAACGCTGAGAACCAACACGGTTCTCATTCTCCCCACACGCTGACGCTCCCTTGAACGTCTCCCGGTGGTCTCTGTTGGCAGAGGACGTGATGAAAGAGGTCGTTCAGACAAGCAGTTGTTGAGCTTCATGTTGGTTCTGAGTGGAGATACATCATCACTACTGTCGCACAGGCGGACACAGTGGGTCAGAGAGGAGACGGCTCAGGGTTGGGAGTCTTGGGCCCCACAATCATGAAGAGAGTTCCTGATCCGATGTGAGGTCAAAGGTCAGGGAGGTTCTTTGTACAGATTGTAAAGCCTCGAAGACAAAGTTGTGATTCTTTACACAATAAACTGAATTGACTTCATACTCCGAAACTGATTCATGACACCACTGCTTTAATTCCTGAACATGTGGTCCATTATTTCAGCTTCTGACATTTTATTTAACTTCACGCTTTCCCTCTTTTATAAAATGTTATATTATTTATATATATATATAGATATACATGTATATGTATAAATGTGTTTTTTTGGAACAGCAGTTTAAAGACATCAACTCTAGATATATAATGCAATTATATCTTTTAATGGGTTGCCCAATTGTATTCATCCGTTCACAAAGTTATCAGCAGATGAATTGAGAATAAAAATTAATGACTTAGTTTTAAGTCAAACATGATTTATATTTGATATAAAAATATATAAAAACTAAAAAATATATAAAAATTAAATAATATTAGGAACAATTCACACATTGAATAATAAACAAAGCAATTAGTCAGAGTTAGATTATTTTTCTATTCATCTTTGTTTCTGATATCACATTAGTTTATTATTCCCCGAAACTCTTTTGTGATGAATTACTCTTAAAACGTGTGTGTGTGTGTGTGTGTGTGTGTGTGTGTGTGTGTGTGTGTGTGTGTGTGTGTGTGTGTGTGTGTGTGTGTGTGTGTGTGTGTGTGTGTGTGTGTGTGTGTGTGTGTGTGTGTGTGTGTGTGTCCAGTAGGTGGCGGTAATGCACCAGACATTGTTAGCCAACCGCCAATAAACCCGAAAGAAGAAGAAGAAGATGACGTCAGAGCCCGTGCGTCGTAGATCCAACTGCGCATGCGTCGTTGGGAGATGGACCGCGAGGAGCCTCCGGTGTCTGTCCCCGTGTCTCCAGGAGAAATGATGAGACTGTTGGTGAAGCAGCGAGTCCACGCGGCCGTTGAAGAGTCTTTTGGGCTGTTGGACACATCGACAGCAGCTTATGAGGACACCGTGTCTCAGCTCAGAGAACAATGGCGACACACAGCAGGTCGGTGCTTCTTCTTCTCTGGTCCCGTTGTGACGGTTTAACACGGCGGTCCACTCAGCACACTGACATGTTAGTGCGCCTCTATACTGATGTTCACGGTAAACGCATTCGACCGGGAGCACGTAAGGGTTTGACAAAGTTAGCGGAAAGACTCACGTAACAACATCCGGTTTTCAAAATAAAAATGTCGACAAATCATACACTAGCATATAACAGTAAACGATGAACTGATGTATCTTTATAGATGTATAGATGGATCGTTCCTAAGATTTAGCTTGAATTATGCTCAAATTAAAACATGTTTACTGTACCAAGGAGGAGTTTATAAAAATAAAAGTCTGACCTTTGTATGTTCAAAAAGCACATTTCTGATTATTTAGGTCCTGTAAATATACTTTCCCCAAGAGTTCCAGGAAATGATTGAGGCAGATGTGTTCAAGACATCTCTGAATGTCCCTACACTGGCAATCAAGCAATTTTAATGTATCAATTAGGACATTTCTTTCAAAGTAAAAGTCCTAAATGTTTAAAGAAAGCGGTCATTTCTTTAATGTTTGAGGTGTTTTTAATAGGGATGCTCCGATCTGATCGGCGCCGATCCATATCGGCCGATATTCCCATTATCGGTTTTGATCGGCGTTCTCAAAACGGCCGATCAGATGACGTAACATCTGCGTGAACTATCAGACGTTTCAATCGCATCGCAACGGAGACGATGCGCCCGGCGAGGGCCGCAGAGGTCAGAGGTCAGAGGGGATCCTCACCACCGAGCGGCGTCCTCGTCCCCCGAGTTGAATCTCTGGGTCGACTCAGCCGACTCTCACATGTCTGCCCCTAGAGATGCTCACGCCAAACACATTCCATCTGGAGCTAAGAGGGGTTTGATAAAGTTAGCGGAAGGATTTAAGTGACAACATCCGGTTTTGAAAAGTTAGCGGAAAGAACCACGTCAAACAACATCCGTTATTTCAAAATAAGATGTCGACAAATCATATTCTAACATATAAAAGTAAACAATGAACTGATTTTGTATCTTTATAGATCGTTTCTGAGATTTAGCTTAAATTATGCTTCCATTAAAACATGTTTACTGGACCAAGGAAGAGTTTATAAAATTAAGTCAGACTTTTGTATGTTAAAAAAAGTCCTGTAAATAGATTTCCCCAAGAGTTCCAGGAAATGAATGATGCAGATGTGTTCCATACATATCTGAAATCCCCTACAATAGCAATCAAACAATTTTAATGTATCAATTAGGACATTTTTCAAAGTAAAAGTCCTAAATGTTTAAAGAAATCGGTCATTTTTTAAATGTTTGAGGCGCTCTAGATATGTTCTCCCTCAGAGTCCCAGGCAACGACTGATGCAGATGTGTTCAGGACGTCCCTGACTTCCCCTAGCCTGGCAATCAAACATATTTACTGTCGCAATTAAGAGATTTTTCAAATTAAAAGTCCTAAATGTTTAAAGAAATCGTTAATTTCTTTAATGTTTGAGCTGCTTTAAATATGTATTTCCTCATAGTCCTAGGCAATAATGCTACACAATAAATCAAATGCTTCAATCGACATCGTGATCGGTGATCGGTATTATCGGATCGGCAGATACTGATTTCAGTGATCGGTGATCGGCACCAAAAAACCTGATCGGAGCATCTCTAGTTTTTAATATGTTTTCCCTCAGAGTCCCAGTTATTGACTGATGCAGATGTGTTCAGGACGTCCCTGACTTCCCCTAGCCTGGCAATCAGGAGATTTTTCAAATTAAACGTCATACATTTTTAAAGAAATTAGTAAATCTGAATGTTCGAGGAGCTCTAAAGATGCTTTTCCTCACAATGAGATGAATGACATGCAACAAAGATCTCTGGCCCGAGTCCTACCAGTTCACCATTTGGCCACTGGGGCACCCCATTTTAGTCTTCTGACTGCATGATAGTGTTTATTATTTTAAGATGTATGACATAATGTGATGGTGTGCTGATGAGTGATCAAATGAGAAAAAAACATATAGTAAAAAAAAAAGGCTATTACTTTGAAGGTATGATTATTTTAATATAAAATCTATACATTATTATTTAGGCCCCCAAACTGTTGAATAATGTAGTAAGTGTAGCACATGGTGTCATAGAAAATAAAAAACTTCTCAGTTTATATTGTAATCAATAAGATCAATGCTGTTAAGGGTTGTGTTAGGTTGTAGTGGATTCTATGTATACTTGCACATGTACATAAGGAAGTCTTGTGTTTTAAATAATGCATTTAGAAAGATAATGTACATTGTGGATATTAGGGAGGAATATTCTGATTAATGTATTAAGAAGCATAGACAAGTATGATCACTGTATTATATTTGTAACTGTAATGTTCATTTTATGAGGTTTATTGTTATCATAACCGTAGGATGTGGACAGTATGAATGAGATTGGTTTTATTGTGGTAGAGGTGCGTTTCCCTTGAGATCCTAGCTGGTTTTCTGTTTAGGCTCTTATTCTGAAGTCTAAAACCGGGGGTGGGGCTCTAAACAGGAAGCGGAAAGCAGCTGTTACCTCCCTTGGCGGCTCTTTTGAAATGCTGCGCAGGAGAGAGCACGCCATGGGGCGCTGAGTGAGAACGAGACTCACTGGGACCTTTAAGCTCACTGAATGGAGACTATATGTACTAATCTGATTTGCGAGACGTTAGATTGGCTGTCTGATTATTGGAGGCAGACTGTGGGCTGAAGATATGAGGAGACGCCTGAATGATGGCCACAGCTGGGCTTTAAAGCAACCAGAAATGAATGTCAAATAAATACTCTTAAATGCATCCCTAGTGTTGAGACTTCCACAGAACACCGAGCTCCATCCAGACTCTTTGAACACTTTACTCTTTTAGTTGTCATATATTCAGTGACTTGGACAAATGAGAACTTTCATGGAGAACATGCTGACCTTAACATACTGGGTGATTCTTATCCTGTGAAATAATTGTTCCAGACATAATTAGTCCACCTATTTTATTTGGTCTCAAAATCCACGCACATAATAAATTGAGGGTTTACGTTATTGAAGCGTACAAATCATTATGTGTGAATGGACCGCCGTCCTTGCTATGGAGCGTTTCAAATATGTGGTAAATAAAAGAAAAAGTCTTCATGATTCCAATGTTGTCACGTATAACTAAGTGTCCCGATGCTTTAGAGATACAAGTACAGGAATCATTTTTTGTGATGACACAATGTGCTGAATTTATTATGTTTTTTAAATGTTTTATGTAATATCTTTATAAAATTATTATTATCCTCCCAACTGTTACATTTTAAATGATAAACGGTATGTAACCTAGGTCACGTTAAAGGTGGTTGATTTCCCGTTGTTGAGATTCAGTGTGACAGCTGTTCCCGCTGGTTCCACAGCCAGTGCTTCGGAATGGACACAGCAACCCTTCAGAAAGGAAAGAGTTAGTGTATGTCTCCATAATTATTGGACCAAAAGCATGTGCAATTTTCTTTCTCCATTTATCATCTTATATTTATTCTAATTCGTGGAGTATAACATTTGATTTGTGATTTTGTTTGTTCTGTAATTGCACTTAAATAATTCAAGGTTCAAATTAGTCACTTTAATGTTCTAAAATATTTTTCTTCAATAGAGTTCAAATTTCTGAATTTATAAATGTGTGACTTTCACTTTGAAATATATCAAGATTAGTCAATAAAAAAAAATCAGATTGTTAATATAGGTGAAGTCAGAGACATCCTGAACACATCTGCATTAGTATTTTCCTGGAACTCTGGGGAGAAACATATTTAGAATGCCTCAAATCTTCAGAAATGACCGATTTATTGTTAAAATGTAGGACATTTACTTTGAAAAATCTCCGAACTGTGACAGGAAATTGTTTTGATTCCCAGGCTAGGGGAAGTCAGGGACGTCCTGAACACATCTGCATTACTCGTTACCTGGGACTCTGAGGAAAAACATATCTAGAGCGCCTCAAACATTTAAGAAATGATCGACTTCTCGTAAAATGTAGGACATTTACTTTGAATAACTCTTCTTTGGTACAGTAACACTGTTTTAATTTGAGCATAACTTTAGCTAAATGTTAGAAATCATCTATTTATCTATAAAGATACAAAATCAATTAAATTTATACTATATGTATGTATGTATATGTATCCATGTATATATATGTATACATATATATATATATTAGGGCTGTCAATCGATTTAAAACAATTAACTAATTAATCGCATATTTTGAAATTCATTAATCGCGAGTAGAAGGTTTTTGTTCTTCTTTTTAAAGACCAAACTTCCCACAGAGCTGTGTTTCAAAGAGGCTCCTACCTATAAAGTGCCAGCGAGGTATTTAATATTGTGGATGATAAATAGTTTCTTCAGTGAAACATCCAGATTAGTAAAAAAAAAGAAGTATATTGAGACCCCATTGGTCCTGTCATCTTTAACACTGAACAGCAGAACCAGTGGCCTTGGTAACTGACTGACATTCACATATGTCCTGTTCACCCTCTGGAGGCTGGGGGCATTTTATACATTTTACAAAAACATGTAAATTCACCTTTTAAAGGCGTTTGCATATGACACATACCCCCACGTGTTCTACATCAAACATTCCAGAACAATCTCAGCTCTATATATGAGGCTCAGTTGTCCTCGCGCCGTGTTCTCTGGTTCTCTGACTGACAGGCTGCTATAGAGCCTCACCTGTGTGGTGGGAGGTCCTTTGTGATTTACTGAGTGTTCATTGGTTGTTTCTTTCGCTAAATGTTGACAGACAAACGGATTGACCAATCACGGTGAAGGTTTCGTGTGACGAGTTCTTTCCGCGCCGCGTCCCCCGACCCGTCGCCCCTCCGTTCCTCTGTGTATCAGAGGGGGAGACGGGAGGAAGGAGGAGCAGGAGGAAACCCGACTGATTCATCCACGAGTTAAACTCATTTATGATCCTTATTTTCGCGGAGAAATAATTGTTTTAAAAACGGAAACAGTGTAAAAACTTCAACGAACACCGGAAGTAAACAAAGTTGCGTTAATTGCGTTAAAATATTTTAGTGCGTTAACGCGGCCAAATTAATCGCATAGATTAACGCGTTAACGCTGACAGCCCTAATATATATGTATATATGTATAAATATATATTAGGGCTGCACCGATCTGATCGGCGCCGATCCATATCGGCCGATATTCCCATTATCGGTTTTGATCGCCGTTATCAAAACGGCCGATCAGATGACGTAACATCTGCGAGAACTATCAGACGTTTCAATCGCCGCGCATCGCAACGGAGACGATGCGCCCGGCGAGGGCCGCAGAGTGAGAGGTCAGAGGTCAACGAGGGGATCCTCACCACCGAGCGGCGTCCCCGTCCCCCGAGTTGAATCTCTGGGTCGACTCAGCCGACTCTCACATGTCTGCCCCTAGAGATGCTCACGCCAAACACATTCCATCTGGAGCGAGAGGGTTTTGATAAAGTTAGCGGAAGGATTTAAGTGACAACATCCGGCTTTGCAAAGTTAGCGGAAAGAAACACGTGAAACAACATCCGTTTTTCAAAATAAGATGTCGACAAATCATACACGAACATATAAAAGTAAACAATGAACTGATTTTGTATCTTTATAGATCGTTTCTGAGATTTAGCTTAAATTATGCTAACATTAAAACATTTTTACTGGACCAAGGAAGAGTTTATAAAAATAAGTCAGACTTTTGTATGTTAAAAAAAGTCCTGTATATAGATTTCCCCAAGAGTTCCAGAAAATGAATGATGCAGATGTGTTCCATACATATCTGAAATCCCCTACAATAGCAATCAAACAATTTTAATGTATCAATTAGGACATTTTTCAAAGTAAAAGTCCTAAATGTTTATAGAAATCTGTAATTTCTTTAATGTTCGAGTTGCTTTATATATGTATTTCCTCATAGTCCTAGGCAATAATGCTACACAATAAATAGAATGCTTCAATCGACACCGTGATCGGTGATCGGTATTATCGGATCGGCAGATACTGATTTCAGTGATCGGCACCAAAAAACCAGATCGGTGCATCTCTAATATATATATGTGTATATATACACATATATGTGTATATATATATGTATACATATGTGTATATATATGTATTCAATTCAATTCAGTTTAGTTGTATCGCCCAATTTCACAAATTACAAATTTGTCTCGGAGTGCTTTACAATCTGTACACATAGACATCCCTGCCCCAAAACCTCACATCGGACCAGGAAAAACTCCCAAATAACCCTTCAGGGGGAAAAAAAGGGAAGAAACCTTCAGGAGAGAACAGAGGAGGATCCCTCTCCAGGATGGACAGAACAACAGATGTAATGTGTACAGAAGGACAGATTTAGAGTTAAAATACATTCAATGAATGTGACAGAGTGTCTGAATAGTTCATAGTAGGCATATTCCACGATGGAGACCTCCACGATCCATCAGGCAGATGGATCGTGGAGAGGAGGAGTGGGCGGAGTCTCAACAGTGTTTTTATGTCTTTAAGACATGCTTGAATTTTACCGAGTTGGTTGCTCTCCTCTGGTTTTATCGATAGATATAGTTGAGTATCATCTGCATAGCAATGAAAGTTTATGGAGTGTTTCCTGATAATATTGCCCAGAGGAAGCATGTATAAGGTAAATAAAATTGGTCCAAGCACAGAACCTTGTGGAACTCCGTGACTAACGTTGGTGGTTATCGAGGCGTCATCGTTTACAAATACAAACTGAGATCGATCTGATAAATAGGATTTAAACCAACTTAGTGCCGTGCCTGAAATGCCAATCGACTGCTCCAGTCTCTGTAACAGGATGTCATGGTCAATGGTGTCGAATGCAGCACTAAGGTCTAACAAGACCAGGACAGAGAGGAGTCCTTTATCTGCTGCCATTAAGAGGTCATTTGTAATTTTCACCAGTGCCGTCTCGGTGCTGTGGTGTTTTCTAAATCCTGACTGAAACTCCTCAAATTAACAATTATGATGTAGAAAGTCACACAACTGATTTGCGACCACTTCCTCCAGGATCTTGGAGAGGAAGGGGAGGTTAGAGATCGGTCTGTAGTTAGCCAACACCTCTGGATCCAGAGTGGGCTTCTTCAGGAGAGGTTTAATAACAGCCACCTTGAAGGAGTGTGGTACGTGGCCTGTTAGCAGAGACACATTGATAATATCTAATAGAGAGCCGCCAATTAAAGGCAAAACGTCTTTAAGCAGCCTCGTCGGGATGGGGTCCAAGAGACAGGTAGACGGGTTCGAAGTAGAAACCGTTGAAGATAATTGGTCACGGTTGATGGAGAAAAGCCATCCAAATATACACCAGGGCATACAGCGGTTTCCAAGGCCATTCCACTTGAGGACAGATCACTGGTTAAGGGCAAGAGATTATTAATCTTGTCCCTAATAGTTAAAATCTTTTCATTGAAGAAGTTCATAGCCCAGCAGGAAGCCTGAACATGGTCAAGGCCGTGGGCACGGTGGAGACGTAGCCTCGGTGCTAGGTGGTCCAACTCTCCTTGAAGTGCCAATCCGAGGCTCACAAGGTGACACAGTCCTCGACTCGGGGTGCACATACTCATTGATGAGTAGAACTATGTGGAATAGCATGAGGATTGTGGGTGAGAACTTAGGTGGGAGTGAGATCCCTAAATGTATTATGGCTAATGGTAAAGCGAGCGCGGCAATAGGTAGAACTGTCCTCCTCCTTACGCTCCACGATGCCCACATAACCGTTGGCATACATGTGCTCGGGGATGACCAGCTATGCATGCCTTTACTGCTGAGGCTGGACTTGATGTGCGCAGGTCAGATTATCTTAAAGCCACACCTGAGGAAATATGGCATGCCCGGGGGAAAAGAGTCCACGTTCTTATCAAAGACCCGGGATGCACTGAAATGGGGTAGTGCAGAGCTTCTACATGGCGGTAATGGAAGACGTCGGTACCGAACAGCCTGTAAGTCTGCTGTGGGAGGCTCAACCAGAGGTGGTCAGGTCGCTGTTGCAGAAGTGGCCTACAGTGTGGACAGAGTCCACTGGGGCCACCGAAGTTATAAAACACAAGATCTGGACGACACATGAGCTGCCAGTCCGAAAGAGAGCCGACCGAGTGTCACCACAGAAGCAGACTGTTATTGAAGAACAACTTCAAAAGGATCCTGGCAGGTGGCGATGGATGTGGAGAGCAAGCAGAAGACCGCCACGATCACCCATCTCGGCCTATTCCAATTCAAGCTCATGCCATCTGGTTTGCGTAATGCGGGTGCCACACGCCTTCCAGAGGTTGATGGAAAGAGTCCTGAGAGAGTTGAAGGGCAAGAGCTGCTTTGTCTACATGGACGATATTATTGTCTTTTCTCAGACTCATGAGCAACTCTTGCGGGATCTCGACGCAGTGTTTCAGGAACTCAACCAGGCTCACCTAACCCTCAATGTAAAGAAACGCCATCTTCTCCAGACCCAACTTGACTTCCTTGGGCATGTTGGCTCCAGAAAAGGCGTCAAGTTGATCCCTCAAAGGTCGATGCCATCACCGCCTATCCAGCCCCCACAGATCTGAAGTCTCCAAAGGTTCCTGGGTCTAGTGGGCTGGGACCACAAGTTTATTCCTAGGTTGGCTGACATTGTGTCCCGACTCAACAACCTCAAGAAGAAAGGGGTAGCGTGGGAGTGGACGGCTCAATGCCAGGCCGCCTTCGATCAGCTCAAGGATCGGTTGTAGTCGTCCCCGGTGCCAGCTCAGCCGAGGCCCAACCTTGCTTTTCAAGTTCACTGTGACGCTAGTGGGGTGGGGCTTGGAGCCGTTCTGATGCAGGTCATTGAGGGAGACGAAAGAGTCATCGCCTTCGCATCAAGGGCTCTCCAGGCCGCTGAACTGAGGTATTCCATCTCAGAGCAGGAATGTCTGGCAGTTGTGTGGGCGGTGGAGAAGTGGCGTCATTTCTTGGAGGGTGAACCGTTTGATGTGTTCACAGTGCTCTGGCGTGGGCATTCAACTGTCCCAAAGCCTCATCAAGGCTCACCAGATGGACTCTGCGCCTGCAGGCATTCTCTTTCCGGGTTCATTATGAGAAGGGTTGCTGCAACGTTGTTCCGGATGCGCTGTCCACCACCGCCATCACAAGTAGGTAGTGTGTCTGGCTGTCGCCAAGTCCCACTGGTCTGATCTACCCAGCTCGCTAAAGGACATTGAAGAGGCTCAGCAGACTGACACCTTGTGCCAAGAGCGTAGTCAGACTGTTTGCCAGCCCTCATCCGGCCGCATTCAATACCAACTACAGCAAGGAGTGTTATCCCGAGACTCCTAAAGAGCCTCGAGGTGACGTGGTGGCCAACAGTCCGCAAGAATGTTTGGGGCCATATCTGTGTCTGTCGTACGTGTCGGCAGTCTAAAGGAACTAACAAAAAGCCTGCCGGTCAGCTCCAAACGACTGAGGTCAAACAACCCGGAGAAATGATCGGCGTTGACTTCATGGGGCCCTTTCCGCTCAGCAAGGCACGGAATTCAGTCCTGATAGTCGTGGTGGACTCTGGTAGTAAATGGGTCGAGCTGTTCGCTCTTCGGGATGCCAAGACTCCAAAGATCTGTCAGATTCTGGGGAGTACCGCGCCTGGTCTCTGATCGGGGACCCCAATTTACAAGCCAGCTAATGTCTAGCCTGTGTGAGAGCTGGGGAGTGGCGCAAAGCTCTCTCTGGCATACCAGCCTCAGACCAATCTGACGGAGAGGGTCAATAGGACACCCAAGACCTTGGTTGCCTCTTTTGTAGGCGACCACCATCAAGATTGGGACCGGTGGTTGCCTGAGTTCCGGTTGGCTCTCAGCTGTACATGAGACCACTGGCGTGACTCCTGCAATGTTGGCCCTGGGCCGCAAAGTTAAAGGCCCGCTGGAGCGTCTCGTGCACCAGACCCCCACACCTCGACATACCACACATTACACACTCGCAGATGGTAAAAGAGGTCGAAAGACATGTTGGTGTGCCCAAAGCCATCTTTCCCCTGAGGATTAAGTTATAAGGGAGAATTGTTACACTTTGTTTTTATTTATCTGCTATGCCTATGATTATTTTCAGCATGATTTAATGTGCAGTTATTGAGTTCAAAGTTAGTCACCTTAAAAGAAATAATTCATAATTTTCCAATATATATATATTTTTAAGCAGATCATTAAACGTTTATATGATGAAGATATATAATGTACAATTTCTTGTTCGAGAGCTCATCCTATCTCCATGGTCTGTTTCAAAGATTATATTAAACTTCCAATAGATTTCTGTTGAAGTGGATCCAGTTACTCTTCTGTTTTTTGAGTACATCTTTGTGTTATTAAATGTTCACACTGTGATGAAGGTGAGGACTTGGATACCAAGACAGCATGGCTCATCCATCGATGGCCACCACACTGCAAAGGGTTGTGCCAGATTGTCTGTTCAATTCCTCATCGGGTTCCTTCCTCTTCCATCTCAATACTGGCAACGTTCCTTCTGTCCTGGTGTTTACTAATGTCATTGTTATTGTTTTGTATTTATGTGTTTGTACATGAAGAGCAAAAAATACACATTTAGTCAGACTCCTTGAACGTCTCCAGTGATGAAAGTTGATATCAGTCACCGTTGTTCATAATGTGCTCCCTGCAGATGTCCAGCAGCTGGTAGGGATTAAAGCAGATGTCCCCCCTGAGGACCAGGACCAGGAGGACCCAGAGCCCCTCCCGTGAAGAGGGCCGGGCCTCCACATAAAAGAGGAGCCGGAGCCCCTCCACATAAAAGAGGAGCCGGAGCCCCTCCCCGTAGAAGAGGAGCCGGAGCCCCTCCCGGTAAAAGAGGAGCTGGAGCCCCTCCCCATAGAAGAGGAGCCGGAGCCCCTCCACGTAAAAGAGGAGCCGGAGCCCCTTCCCGTAAAAGAGGAGCTGGAGCCCCTCCACATGAAAGAGGAGCTGGAGCCCCTCCCCGTAAAAGAGGAGACGGAGCCCCTCCCCATGAAAGAGGAGCTGGAGCCCCTCCCCGTAAAAGAGGAGACGGAGCCCCTCTACATGAAAGAGGAGCTGGAGCCCCTCCACATGAAAGAGGAGCTGGAGCCCCTCCACATGAAAGAGGAGACGGAGCCCCTCCCCATAACAGAGGAGCCGGAGCCCCTCCACATAAAAGACCTGCAGGATCTCTGGACCCGTCTAGAGGGAGATCAGCTCATTGTGCTGCAGGAGGCCGATATCGCCAAGTTCTCATTCACTGTTGTTACTTTGAAGAGTGAAGATGACGAACCTCAGACCTCACAGCTTCATCAAAGCCAGACGGAGGATGACAGAGAGGCGGAGCCTCCAGCCAGCAGCTCAGCTACACCGATGCAAACAGAAACTGATGAAGAGGACTGTGGGGGACCAGGACCAGACAGGAACCTAAATCCACATCGTCATTCACTTCCACATGCTGATGATGAAGAGGCTTCAGACTCTTCTGAGACTGAAGCCAGTTGTGGTGAGTGGCAAGAAGCTTTGTCAGATTCTGGACCTGAAAGTGTAGATGGGGACAATGTGTGGAAGGAGCCCAGGGCCCCTGAGTCTGCTGCACATGCCCCGAAATATAAGGAAGCTCTTGAAAGTCATGTGGGATGTAACACTGGCAACAAATCCAATGAGTCACGATCAAAAGTGCTCATGAGAAAGAAACCATTCAGTTGTGATGTGTGTGGGAAAATATTAAAACAGAGAAATCTGAAGACACACATGAGAGTCCACACAGGAGAGAAACCATTCAGTTGTGATAAGTGTGGGAAACGATTTATATTACAGGGAAGTCTGCGGAGACATGTGAGAGGCCACGCAGGAGAGAAACCATTCAGTTGTGACGAGTGTGGGAAAAGATTTACAGTACAGGGAAGTCTGAAGAGCCACATGAGAGTCCACACAGGAGAGAAACCATTCAGTTGTGTCGAGTGTGAGAAAAGATTTACACATCAGGGAAATCTGAAGATACACATGAGAGTCCATAATGGAGAGAAACCATTCAGTTGTGAGGAGTGTGGGAAAAGATTTACTCTACAGGGAAGTCTGAAGAGACACATGAGAGTCCACACAGGAGAGAAACCAATCAGTTGTGAGGAGTGTGGGAAAAGATTTACTCTACAGGGAAGTCTGAAGACACACATGAGAGTCCACACAGGAGAGAAACCAATCAGTTGTGATGAGTGTGGGAAAAGATTTACAGAACAGGGAAGTCTGAAGAGACACATGAGAGTCCACACAGGAGAGAAACCATTCAGTTGTGAGGAGTGTGGGAAAAGATTTACAGAACAGGGAAGTCTGAAGAGACACACCAGAGTCCACACAGGAGAGAAACCAATCAATTGTGAAGAGTGTGGGAAAAGATTTACAGAACAGGGACGTCTGAAGAGACACATGATAGTCCACACAGGATAGAATGTGTTTCTTCCAGAAGTGACAACTTCAATTTGTAAGTTGTTCTCTTTCTAATGTGTTAATTAAAAAATTGTTTCCCATGTCATAAGTTTGTAAATCAGATGGAAGGCAAAGTGTTTTCTAATCATTTGATGAATCTTTATTAGAAACAATGACAACATACTGAGTGTCTTTGATGGAGGAAACTAAAAACAAAATATAAAATCTGTACAAATACATATGTATTAAAAATGCATTTTCCCTGTTATATTTTAAAATCTACATAAAGAGACTTTTGCAAGTTCAGTTTGTGTTACAGAAACTTTGTTACACTTTCTCTTAAAGACCCCATTGTTTTGTATGATACTCAAGCAATACGTTTCTATGTAACTATAAACTCAGGAAGATTCTTGTAAGAGATTTGATGGACATTTAGCGGGAAAGTAGAGAAACTTTTTAACTGCCTGTACCAATTAGTCTTGTGTCACCTGGAAAGCCTTTTATTTTAGTTGTACTATTGTCTAAAGGCAAGGAAACAATTTAAAATACAGTGGGCACGGAAAGTATTCAGACCCCAATAAAATGTTCACTCTTTGTTTCAGTGCAGCCATTTGCTAAGATCACAAAAGTTAATTTCATGTTTCATTCATGTCACTCAGCTCCATCTTGACAGAAGGTGAAAGAACTCTGGGTCAGGACCGAAAGAACAACGTCACGAATACAAGCGGCCGAAATGAGTTTCCTCTGGAGGAGCCTTAGAGATAGAGGAAGGAGATGAGGTTCCTCTAGGAGCCTTAGAGATAGAGTAAGGAGATGAGGTTCCTCTAGGAGCCTTAGAGATAGAGTAAGGAGATGAGGTTCCTCTAGGAGCCTTAGAGATAGAGGAAGGAGATGAGGTTCCTCTAGGAGCCTTAGAGATAGAGGAAGGAGATGAGGTTCCTCTAGGAGCCTTAGAGATAGAGGAAGGAGATGAGGTTCCTCTAGGAGCCTTAGAGATAGAGGAAGGAGATGAGGTTCCTCTAGGAGCCTTAGAGATAGAGGAAGGAGATGAGGTTCCTCTAGGAGTCTTAGAGATAGAGTAAGGAGATGAGGTTCCTCTAGGAGCCTTAGAGATAGAGTAAGGAGATGAGGTTCCTCTAGGAGCCTTAGAGATAGAGGAAGGAGATGAGGTTCCTCTAGGAGCCTTAGAGATAGAGGAAGGAGATGAGGTTCCTTTGTAGGAGCCTTAGAGATAGAGTAAGGAGATGATGTTCCTCTAGGAGCCTTAGAGATAGAGTAAGGAGATGAGGTTCCTCTAGGAGCCTTAGAGATAGAGTAAGGAGATGAGGTTCCTCTAGGAGCCTTAGAGATAGAGTAAGGAGATGAGGTTCCTCTAGGAGCCTTAGAGATAGAGTAAGGAGATGAGGTTCCTCTAGGAGCCTTAGAGATAGAGTAAGGAGATGAGGTTCCTCTAGGAGCCTTAGAGATAGAGTAAGGAGATGAGGTTCCTCTAGGAGCCTTAGAGATAGAGTAAGGAGATGAGGTTCCTCTAGGAGCCTTAGAGATAGAGTAAGGAGATGAGGTTCCTCTAGGAGCCTTAGAGATAGAGTAAGGAGATGATGTTCCTCTAGGAGCCTTAGAGTAAGGAGATGAGGTTCCTCTAGGAGCCTTAGAGATAGAGTAAGGAGATGAGGTTCCTCTAGGAGCCTTAGAGATAGAGTAAGGAGATGAGGTTCCTCTAGGAGCCTTAGAGATAGAGTAAGGAGATGAGGTTCCTCTAGGAGCCTTAGAGATAGAGTAAGGAGATGAGGTTCCTCTAGGAGCCTTAGAGATAGAGTAAGGAGATGAGGTTCCTCTAGGAGCCTTAGAGATAGAGTAAGGAGATGAGGTTCCTCTAGGAGCCTTAGAGATAGAGTAAGGAGATGAGGTTCCTCTAGGAGCCTTAGAGATAGAGTAAGGAGATGAGGTTCCTCTAGGAGCCTTAGAGATAGAGTAAGGAGATGAGGTTCCTCTAGGAGCCTTAGAGATAGAGTAAGGAGATGAGGTTCCTCTAGGAGCCTTAGAGATAGAGTAAGGAGATGAGGTTCCTCTAGGAGCCTTAGAGATAGAGTAAGGAGATGAGGTTCCTCTAGGAGCCTTAGAGATAGAGTAAGGAGATGAGGTTCCTCTAGGAGCCTTAGAGATAGAGTAAGGAGATGAGGTTCCTCTAGGAGCCTTAGAGATAGAGTAAGGAGATGAGGTTCCTCTAGGAGCCTTAGAGATAGAGTAAGGAGATGAGGTTCCTCTAGGAGCCTTAGAGATAGAGTAAGGAGATGAGGTTCCTCTAGGAGCCTTAGAGATAGAGTAAGGAGATGAGGTTCCTCTAGGAGCCTTAGAGATAGAGGAAGGAGATGAGGTTCCTCTAGGAGCCTTAGAGATAGAGTAAGGAGATGAGGTTCCTCTAGAGGCCTTAGAGATAGAGTAAGGAGATGAGGTTCCTCTAGGAGCCTTAGAGATAGAGTAAGGAGATGAGGTTCCTCTAGGAGCCTTAGAGATAGAGGAAGGAGATGAGGTTCCTCTAGGAGCCTTAGAGATAGAGTAAGGAGATGAGGTTCCTCTAGGAGCCTTAGAGATAGAGTAAGGAGATGAGGTTCCTCTAGGAGCCTTAGAGATAGAGTAAGGAGATGAGGTTCCTCTAGGAGCCTTAGAGATAGAGTAAGGAGATGAGGTTCCTCTAGGAGCCTTAGAGATAGAGTAAGGAGATGAGGTTCCTCTAGGAGCCTTAGAGATAGAGTAAGGAGATGAGGTTCCTCTAGGAGCCTTAGAGATAGAGTAAGGAGATGAGGTTCCTCTAGGAGCCTTAGAGATAGAGTAAGGAGATGAGGTTCCTCTAGGAGCCTTAGAGATAGAGTAAGGAGATGAGGTTCCTCTAGGAGCCTTAGAGATAGAGTAAGGAGATGAGGTTCCTCTAGGAGCCTTAGAGATAGAGGAAGGAGATGAGGTTCCTCTAGGAGCCTTAGAGATAGAGTAAGGAGATGAGGTTCCTCTAGGAGCCTTAGAGATAGAGTAAGGAGATGAGGTTCCTCTAGGAGCCTTAGAGATAGAGTAAGGAGATGAGGTTCCTCTAGGAGCCTTAGAGATAGAGGAAGGAGATGAGGTTCCTCTAGGAGCCTTAGAGATAGAGTAAGGAGATGAGGTTCCTCTAGGAGCCTTAGAGATAGAGTAAGGAGATGAGGTTCCTCTAGGAGCCTTAGAGATAGAGTAAGGAGATGAGGTTCCTCTAGGAGCCTTAGAGATAGAGTAAGGAGATGAGGTTCCTCTAGGAGCCTTAGAGATAGAGTAAGGAGATGAGGTTCCTCTAGGAGCCTTAGAGATAGAGTAAGGAGATGAGGTTCCTCTAGGAGCCTTAGAGATAGAGTAAGGAGATGAGGTTCCTCTAGGAGCCTTAGAGATAGAGTAAGGAGATGAGGTTCCTCTAGGAGCCTTAGAGATAGAGTAAGGAGATGAGGTTCCTCTAGGAGCCTTAGAGATTTAGGAAGGAGATGAGGTTCCTCTAGGAGCCTTAGAGATAGAGTAAGGAGATGAGGTTCCTCTAGGAGCCTTAGAGATAGAGTAAGGAGATGAGGTTCCTCTAGGAGCCTTAGAGATAGAGTAAGGAGATGAGGTTCCTCTAGGAGCCTTAGAGATAGAGTAAGGAGATGAGGTTCCTCTAGGAGCCTTAGAGATAGAGGAAGGAGATGAGGTTCCTCTAGGAGCCTTAGAGATAGAGTAAGGAGATGAGGTTCCTCTAGGAGCCTTAGAGATAGAGTAAGGAGATGAGGTTCCTCTAGGAGCCTTAGAGATAGAGTAAGGAGATGAGGTTCCTCTAGGAGCCTTAGAGATAGAGTAAGGAGATGAGGTTCCTCTAGGAGCCTTAGAGATAGAGTAAGGAGATGAGGTTCCTCTAGGAGCCTTAGAGATAGAGTAAGGAGATGAGGTTCCTCTAGGAGCCTTAGAGATAGAGTAAGGAGATGAGGTTCCTCTAGGAGCCTTAGAGATAGAGTAAGGAGATGAGGTTCCTCTAGGAGCCTTAGAGATAGAGTAAGGAGATGAGGTTCCTCTAGGAGCCTTAGAGATAGAGTAAGGAGATGAGGTTCCTCTAGGAGCCTTAGAGATAGAGTAAGGAGATGAGGTTCCTCTAGGAGCCTTAGAGATAGAGTAAGGAGATGAGGTTCCTCTAGGAGCCTTAGAGATAGAGTAAGGAGATGAGGTTCCTCTAGGAGCCTTAGAGATAGAGTAAGGAGATGAGGTTCCTCTAGGAGCCTTAGAGATAGAGTAAGGAGATGAGGTTCCTCTAGGAGCCTTAGAGATAGAGTAAGGAGATGAGGTTCCTCTAGGAGCCTTAGAGATAGAGTAAGGAGATGAGGTTCCTCTAGGAGCCTTAGAGATAGAGTAAGGAGATGAGGTTCCTCTAGGAGCCTTAGAGATAGGGTAAGATGAGGTTCCTCTAGGAGCCTTAGAGATAGAGGAGGAGATGAGGTTCCTCTAGTGGCCTTAGAGATAGAGTAAGGAGATGAGGTTCCTCTAGGAGCCTTAGAGATAGAGTAAGGAGATGAGGTTCCTCTAAGAGCCTTAGAGATAGAGTAAGGAGATGAGGTTCCTCTAGGAGCCTTAGAGATAGAGTAAGGAGATGAGGTTCCTCTAGGAGCCTTAGAGATAGAGTAAGGAGATGAGGTTCCTCTAGGAGCCTTAGAGATAGAGGAAGGAGATGAGGTTCCTCTAGGAGCCTTAGAGATAGAGTAAGGAGATGAGGTTCCTCTAGGAGCCTTAGAGATAGAGTAAGGAGATGAGGTTCCTCTAGGAGCCTTAGAGATAGAGTAAGGAGATGAGGTTCCTCTAGGAGCCTTAGAGATAGAGTAAGGAGATGAGGTTCCTCTGTAGGAGCCTTAGAGATAGAGTAAGGAGATGAGGTTCCTAGGAGCCTTAGAGATAGAGTAAGGAGATGAGGTTCCTCTAGGAGCCTTAGAGATAGAGTAAGGAGATGAGGTTCCTCTAGGAGCCTTAGAGATAGAGTAAGGAGATGAGGTTCCTCTAGGAGCCTTAGAGATAGAGTAAGGAGATGAGGTTCCTCTAGGAGCCTTAGAGATAGAGGAAGGAGATGAGGTTCCTCTAGGAGCCTTAGAGATAGAGTAAGGAGATGAGGTTCCTCTAGGAGCCTTAGAGATAGAGTAAGGAGATGAGGTTCCTCTAGAAGCCTTAGAGATAGAGAGTAAGGAGATGAGGTTCCTCTAGGAGCCTTAGAGATAGAGTAAGGAGATGAGGTTCCTCTAGGAGCCTTAGAGATAGAGGAAGGAGATGAGGTTCCTCTAGGGCCTTAGAGATAGAGTAAGGAGATGAGGTTCCTCTAGGAGCCTTAGAGATAGAGTAAGGAGATGAGGTTCCTCTAGGAGCCTTAGAGATAGAGTAAGGAGATGAGGTTCCTCTAGGAGCCTTAGAGATAGAGTAAGGAGATGAGGTTCCTCTAGGAGCCTTAGAGATAGAGTAAGGAGATGAGGTTCCTCTAGGAGCCTTAGAGATAGAGTAAGGAGATGAGGTTCCTCTAGGAGCCTTAGAGATAGAGTAAGGAGATGAGGTTCCTCTGAGCCTTAGAGATAGAGTAAGGAGATGAGGTTCCTCTAGGAGCCTTAGAGATAGAGTAAGGAGATGAGGTTCCTCTAGGAGCCTTAGAGATAGAGTAAGGAGATGAGGTTCCTCTAGGAGCCTTAGAGATAGAGTAAGGAGATGAGGTTCCTCTAGGAGCCTTAGAGATAGAGTAAGGAGATGAGGTTCCTCTAGGAGCCTTAGAGATAGAGTAAGGAGATGAGGTTCCTCTAGGAGCCTTAGAGATAAGGAGATGAGGTTCCTCTAGGAGCCTTAGAGATAGAGTAAGGAGATGAGGTTCCTCTAGGAGCCTTAGAGATAGAGTAAGGAGATGAGGTTCCTCTAGGAGCCTTAGAGATAGAGTAAGGAGATGAGGTTCCTCTAGGAGCCTTAGAGATAGAGGAAGGAGATGAGGTTCCTCTAGGAGCCTTAGAGATAGAGTAAGGAGATGAGGTTCCTCTAGGAGCCTTAGAGAGAGTAAGGAGATGAGGTTCCTCTAGGAGCCTTAGAGATAGAGTAAGGAGATGAGGTTCCTCTAGGAGCCTTAGAGATAGAGTAAGGAGATGAGGTTCCTCTAGGAGCCTTAGAGATAGAGTAAGGAGATGAGGTTCCTCTAGGAGCCTTAGAGATAGAGTAAGGAGATGAGGTTCCTCTAGGAGCCTTAGAGATAGAGTAAGGAGATGAGGTTCCTCTAGGAGCCTTAGAGATAGAGTAAGGAGATGAGGTTCCTCTAGGAGCCTTAGAGATAGAGTAAGGAGATGAGGTTCCTCTAGGAGCCTTAGAGATAGAGTAAGGAGATGAGGTTCCTCTAGGAGCCTTAGAGATAGAGTAAGGAGATGAGGTTCCTCTAGGAGCCTTAGAGATAGAGTAAGGAGATGAGGTTCCTCTAGGAGCCTTAGAGATAGAGTAAGGAGATGAGGTTCCTCTAGGAGCCTTAGAGATAGAGTAAGGAGATGAGGTTCCTCTAGGAGCCTTAGAGATAGAGTAAGGAGATGAGGTTCCTCTAGGAGCCTTAGAGATAGAGTAAGGAGATGAGGTTCCTCTAGGAGCCTTAGAGATAGAGTAAGGAGATGAGGTTCCTCTAGGAGCCTTAGAGATAGAGTAAGGAGATGAGGTTCCTCTAGGAGCCTGAGAGATATAGGAGATGAGGTTCCTCTAGGAGCCTTAGAGATAGAGTAAGGAGATGAGGTTCCTCTAGGAGCCTTAGAGATAGAGTAAGGAGATGAGGTTCCTCTAGGAGCCTTAGAGATAGAGTAAGGAGATGAGGTTCCTCTAGGAGCCTTAGAGATAGAGTAAGGAGATGAGGTTCCTCTAGGAGCCTTAGAGATAGAGTAAGGAGATGAGGTTCCTCTAGGAGCCTTAGAGATAGAGTAAGGAGATGAGGTTCCTCTAGGAGCCTTAGAGATAGAGTAAGGAGATGAGGTTCCTCTAGGAGCCTTAGAGATAGAGTAAGGAGATGAGGTTCCTCTAGGAGCCTTAGAGATAGAGTAAGGAGATGAGGTTCCTCTAGGAGCCTTAGAGATAGAGTAAGGAGATGAGGGTTCCTCTAGGAGCCTTAGAGATAGAGTAAGGAGATGAGGTTCCTCTAGGAGCCTTAGAGATAGAGTAAGGAGATGAGGTTCCTCTAGGAGCCTTAGAGATAGAGTAAGGAGATGAGGTTCCTCTAGGAGCCTTAGAGATAGAGTAAGGAGATGAGGTTCCTCTAGGAGCCTTAGAGATAGAGTAAGGAGATGAGGTTCCTCTAGGAGCCTTAGAGATAGAGTAAGGAGATGAGGTTCCTCTAGGAGCCTTAGAGATAGAGGAAGGAGATGAGGTTCCTCTAGGAGCCTTAGAGATAGAGTAAGGAGATGAGGTTCCTCTAGGAGCCTTAGAGATAGAGGAAGGAGATGAGGTTCCTCTAGGAGCCTTAGAGATAGAGTAAGGAGATGAGGTTCCTCTAAGAGCCTTAGAGATAGAGTAAGGAGATGAGGTTCCTCTAGGAGCCTTAGAGATAGAGTAAGGAGATGAGGTTCCTCTAGGAGCCTTAGAGATAGAGTAAGGAGATGAGGTTCCTCTAGGAGCCTTAGAGATAGAGTAAGGAGATGAGGTTCCTCTAGGAGCCTTAGAGATAGAGTAAGGAGATGAGGTTCCTCTAGGAGCCTTAGAGATAGAGTAAGGAGATGAGGTTCCTCTAGGAGCCTTAGAGATAGAGTAAGGAGATGAGGTTCCTCTAGGAGCCTTAGAGATAGAGTAAGGAGATGAGGTTCCTCTAGGAGCCTTAGAGATAGAGGAAGGAGATGAGGTTCCTCTAGGAGCCTTAGAGATAGGAAGGAGATGAGGTTCCTCTAGAGCCTTAGAGATAGAGTAAGGAGATGAGGTTCCTCTAGTGGCCTTAGAGATAGAGGAAGGAGATGAGGTTCCTCTAGGAGCCTTAGAGATAGAGTAAGGAGATGAGGTTCCTCTAGGAGCCTTAGAGATAGAGGAAGGAGATGAGGTTCCTCTAGGAGCCTTAGAGATAGAGTAAGGAGATGAGGTTCCTCTAGAGCCTTAGAGATAGAGTAAGGAGATGAGGTTCCTCTTGGAGCCTTAGAGATAGAGTAAGGAGATGAGGTTCCTCTAGGAGCCTTAGAGATAGAGTAAGGAGATGAGGTTCCTCTAGGAGCCTTAGAGATAGAGGAAGGAGATGAGGTTCCTCTAGTTGCCTTAGAGATAGAGGAAAGAGATGAGGTTCCTCTAGGAGCCTTAGAGATAGAGTAAGGAGATGAGGTTCCTCTAGGAGCCTTAGAGATAGAGTAAGGAGATGAGGTTCCTCTAGGAGCCTTAGAGATAGAGTAAGGAGATGAGGTTCCTCTAGGAGCCTTAGAGATAGAGGAAGGAGATGAGGTTCCTCTAGGAGCCTTAGAGATAGAGTAAGGAGATGAGGTTCCTCTAGGAGCCTTAGAGATAGAGTAAGGAGATGAGGTTCCTCTAGGAGCCTTAGAGATAGAGTAAGGAGATGAGGTTCCTCTAGGAGCCTTAGAGATAGTCAGGAGATGAGGTTCCTCTAGGAGCCTTAGAGATAGAGTAAGGAGATGAGGTTCCTCTAGGAGCCTTAGAGATAGAGTAAGGAGATGAGGTTCCTCTAGGAGCCTTAGAGATAGAGTAAGGAGATGAGGTTCCTCTAGGAGCCTTAGAGATAGAGTAAGGAGATGAGGTTCCTCTAGGAGCCTTAGAGATAGAGTAAGGAGATGAGGTTCCTCTAGGAGCCTTAGAGATAGAGTAAGGAGATGAGGTTCCTCTAGGAGCCTAGAGATAGAGTAAGGAGATGAGGTTCCTCTAGGAGCCTTAGAGATAGAGTAAGGAGATGAGGTTCCTCTCTAGGAGCCTTAGAGATAGAGTAAGGAGATGAGGTTCCTCTAGGAGCCTTAGAGATAGAGTAAGGAGATGAGGTTCCTCTGGGAGCCTTAGAGATAGAGTAAGGAGATGAGGTTCCTCTAGGAGCCTTAGAGATAGAGTAAGGAGATGAGGTTCCTCTAGGAGCCTTAGAGATAGAGTAAGGAGATGAGGTTCCTCTAGGAGCCTTAGAGATAGAGTAAGGAGATGAGGTTCCTCTGTAGGAGCCTTAGAGATAGAGTAAGGAGATGAGGTTCCTCTAGAGCCTTAGAGATAGAGTAAGGAGATGAGGTTCCTCTAGGAGCCTTAGAGATAGAGTAAGGAGATGAGGTTCCTCTAGGAGCCTTAGAGATAGAGTAAGGAGATGAGGTTCCTCTAGGAGCCTTAGAGATAGAGTAAGGAGATGAGGTTCCTCTAGGAGCCTTAGAGATAGAGTAAGGAGATGAGGTTCCTCTAGGAGCCTTAGAGATAGAGGAAGGAGATGAGGTTCCTCTAGGAGCCTTAGAGATAGAGTAAGGAGATGAGGTTCCTCTAGGAGCCTTAGAGATAGAGTAAGGAGATGAGGTTCCTCTGTAGGAGCCTTAGAGATAGGGTAAGGAGATGAGGTTCCTCTAGGAGCCTTAGAGATAGAGTAAGGAGATGAGGTTCCTCTAGGAGCCTTAGAGATAGAGTAAGGAGATGAGGTTCCTCTAGGAGCCTTAGAGATAGAGTAAGGAGATGAGGTTCCTCTAGGAGCCTTAGAGATAGAGTAAGGAGATGAGGTTCCTCTAGGAGCCTTAGAGATAGAGTAAGGAGATGAGGTTCCTCTAGGAGCCTTAGAGATAGTCAGGAGATGAGGTTCCTCTAGGAGCCTTAGAGATAGAGTAAGGAGATGAGGTTCCTCTAGGAGCCTTAGAGATAGAGGAAGGAGATGAGGTTCCTCTAGGAGCCTTAGAGATAGAGTAAGGAGATGAGGTTCCTCTAGGAGCCTTAGAGATAGAGGAAGGAGATGAGGTTCCTCTAGGAGCCTTAGAGATAGAGGAAGCAGATGAGGTTCCTCTAGGAGCCTTAGAGATAGAGTCAGGAGATGAGGTTCCTCTAGGAGCCTTAGAGATAGAGTAAGGAGATGAGGTTCCTCTAGGAGCCTTAGAGATAGAGTAAGGAGATGAGGTTCCTCTAGGAGCCTTAGAGATAGAGTAAGGAGATGAGGTTCCTCTAGGAGCCTTAGAGATAGAGGGAGATGAGGTTCCTCTAGGAGCCTTAGAGATAGAGTAAGGAGATGAGGTTCCTCTAGGAGCCTTAGAGATAGAGGAAGGAGATGAGGTTCCTCTGTAGGAGCCTTAGAGATAGAGTAAGGAGATGAGGTTCCTCTAGGAGCCTTAGAGATAGAGTAAGGAGATGAGGTTCCTCTGAGCCTTAGAGATAGAGGAAGGAGATGAGGTTCCTCTAGGAGCCTTAGAGATAGAGGAAGGAGATGAGGTTCCTCTAGGAGCCTTAGAGATAGAGAGTAAGGAGATGAGGTTCCTCTAGGAGCCTTAGAGATAGAGTAAGGAGATGAGGTTCCTCTAGGAGCCTTAGAGATAGAGTAAGGAGATGAGGTTCCTCTAGGAGCCTTAGAGATAGAGTAAGGAGATGAGGTTCCTCTAGGAGCCTTAGAGATAGAGTAAGGAGATGAGGTTCCTCTAGGAGCCTTAGAGATAGAGGAAGGAGATGAGGTTCCTCTAGGAGCCTTAGAGATAGAGTAAGGAGATGAGGTTCCTCTAGGAGCCTTAGAGATAGAGGAAGGAGATGAGGTTCCTCTAGGAGCCTTAGAGATAGAGTAAGGAGATGAGGTTCCTCTAGGAGCCTTAGAGATAGAGTAAGGAGATGAGGTTCCTCTAGGAGCCTTAGAGATAGAGGAGGAGATGAGGTTCCTCTAGGAGCCTTAGAGATAGAGTAAGGAGATGAGGTTCCTCTAGGAGCCTTAGAGATAGAGTAAGGAGATGAGGTTCCTCTAGGAGCCTTAGAGATAGAGTAAGGAGATGAGGTTCCTCTAGGAGCCTTAGAGATAGAGTAAGGAGATGAGGTTCCTCTAGGAGCCTTAGAGATAGAGTAAGGAGATGAGGTTCCTCTAGGAGCCTTAGAGATAGAGTAAGGAGATGAGGTTCCTCTAGGAGCCTTAGAGATAGAGGAAGGAGATGAGGTTCCTCTCTAGGAGCCTTAGAGAAAGAGTAAGGAGATGAGGTTCCTCTAGGAGCCTTAGAGATAGAGTAAGGAGATGAGGTTCCTCTAGGAGCCTTAGAGATAGAGTAAGGAGATGAGGTTCCTCTAGGAGCCTTAGAGATAGAGTAAGGAGATGAGGTTCCTCTAGGAGCCTTAGAGATAGAGTAAGGAGATGAGGTTCCTCTAGGAGCCTTAGAGATAGAGTAAGGAGATGAGGTTCCTCTCTAGGAGCCTTAGAGATAGAGTAAGGAGATGAGGTTCCTCTAGGAGCCTTAGAGATAGAGTAAGGAGATGAGGTTCCTCTAGGAGCCTTAGAGATAGAGTAAGGAGATGAGGTTCCTCTAGGAGCCTTAGAGATAGAGTAAGGAGATGAGGTTCCTCTAGGAGCCTTAGAGATAGAGTAAGGAGATGAGGTTCCTCTAGGAGCCTTAGAGATAGAGTAAGGAGATGAGGTTCCTCTAGGAGCCTTAGAGATAGAGTAAGGAGATGAGGTTCCTCTGTAGGAGCCTTAGAGATAGAGTAAGGAGATGAGGTTCCTCTAGAGCCTTAGAGATAGAGGAAGGAGATGAGGTTCCTCTAGGAGCCTTAGAGATAGAGTAAGGAGATGAGGTTCCTCTAGGAGCCTTAGAGATAGAGTAAGGAGATGAGGTTCCTCTAGGAGCCTTAGAGATAGAGTAAGGAGATGAGGTTCCTCTAGGAGCCTTAGAGATAGAGTAAGGAGATGAGGTTCCTCTAGGAGCCTTAGAGATAGAGTAAGGAGATGAGGTTCCTCTAGGAGCCTTAGAGATAGAGTAAGGAGATGAGGTTCCTCTAGGAGCCTTAGAGATAGAGTAAGGAGATGAGGTTCCTCTAGGAGCCTTAGAGATAGAGTAAGGAGATGAGGTTCCTCTAGGAGCCTTAGAGATAGAGTAAGGAGATGAGGTTCCTCTAGGAGCCTTAGAGATAGAGTAAGGAGATGAGGTTCCTCTAGGAGCCTTAGAGATAGAGTAAGGAGATGAGATTCCTCTAGGAGCCTTAGAGATAGAGTAAGGAGATGAGGTTCCTCTGTAGGAGCCTTAGAGATAGAGTATGGAGATGAGGTTCCTCTAGGAGCCTTAGAGATAGAGTAAGGAGATGAGGTTCCTCTAGGAGCCTTAGAGATAGAGTAAGGAGATGAGGTTCCTCTAGGAGCCTTAGAGATAGAGTAAGGAGATGAGGTTCCTCTAGGAGCCTTAGAGATAGAGTAAGGAGATGAGGTTCCTCTAGGAGCCTTAGAGATAGAGTAAGGAGATGAGGTTCCTCTAGGAGCCTTAGAGATAGAGTAAGGAGATGAGGTTCCTCTAGGAGCCTTAGAGATAGAGTAAGGAGATGAGGTTCCTCTCTAGGAGCCTTAGAGATAGAGGAAGGAGATGAGGTTCCTCTAGGAGCCTTAGAGATAGAGTAAGGAGATGAGGTTCCTCTAGGAGCCTTAGAGATAGAGTAAGGAGATGAGGTTCCTCTGGAGCCTTAGAGATAGAGTAAGGAGATGAGGTTCCTCTAGGAGCCTTAGAGATAGAGGAAGGAGATGAGGTTCCTCTAGGAGCCTTAGAGATAGAGTAAGGAGATGAGGTTCCTCTAGGAGCCTTAGAGATAGAGGAAGGAGATGAGGTTCCTCTAGGAGCCTTAGAGATAGAGTAAGGAGATGAGGTTCCTCTAGGAGCCTTAGAGATAGAGGAAGGAGATGAGGTTCCTCTAGGAGCCTTAGAGATAGAGTAAGGAGATGAGGTTCCTCTAGGAGCCTTAGAGATAGAGTAAGGAGATGAGGTTCCTCTAGGAGCCTTAGAGATAGAGTAAGGAGATGAGGTTCCTCTAGGAGCCTTAGAGATAGAGTAAGGAGATGAGGTTCCTCTAGGAGCCTTAGAGATAGAGTAAGGAGATGAGGTTCCTCTAGGAGCCTTAGAGATAGAGTAAGGAGATGAGGTTCCTCTAGGAGCCTTAGAGATAGAGTAAGGAGATGAGGTTCCTCTAGGAGCCTTAGAGATAGAGGAAGGAGATGAGGTTCCTCTAGGAGCCTTAGAGATAGAGTAAGGAGATGAGGTTCCTCTAGGAGCCTTAGAGATAGAGTAAGGAGATGAGGTTCCTCTAGGAGCCTTAGAGATAGAGTAAGGAGATGAGGTTCCTCTAGGAGCCTTAGAGATAGAGTAAGGACACGAGGTTCCTGTTAGGAGCCTTAGAGATAGAGGAAGGAGATGAGGTTCCTCTAGGAGCCTTAGAGATAGAGTAAGGAGATGAGGTTCCTCTATGAGCCTTAGAGATAGAGGAAGGAGATGAGGTTCCTCTAGGAGCCTTAGAGATAGAGTAAGGAGATGAGGTTCCTCTAGGAGCCTTAGAGATAGAGGAAGGAGATGAGGTTCCTCTAGGAGCCTTAGAGATAGAGTAAGGAGATGAGGTTCCTCTAGGAGCCTTAGAGATAGAGTAAGGAGATGAGGTTCCTCTAGGAGCCTTAGAGATAGAGTAAGGAGATGAGGTTCCTCTAGGAGCCTTAGAGATAGAGTAAGGAGATGAGGTTCCTCTAGGAGCCTTAGAGATAGAGTAAGGAGATGAGGTTCCTCTAGGAGCCTTAGAGATAGAGTAAGGAGATGAGGTTCCTCTAGGAGCCTTAGAGATAGAGGAAGGAGATGAGGTTCCTCTAGGAGCCTTAGAGATAGAGTAAGGAGATGAGGTTCCTCTAGGAGCCTTAGAGATAGTCAGGAGATGAGGTTCCTCTAGGAGCCTTAGAGATAGAGTAAGGAGATGGGGTTCCTCTAGGAGCCTTAGAGATAGAGTAAGGAGATGAGGTTCCTCTAGGAGCCTTAGAGATAGCGTAAGATGAGGTTCCTCTAGGAGCCTTAGAGATAGAGTAAGGAGATGAGGTTCCTCTAGGAGCCTTAGAGATAGAGTAAGGAGATGAGGTTCCTCTAGGAGCCTTAGAGATAGAGTAAGGAGATGAGGTTCCTCTAGGAGCCTTAGAGATAGAGTAAGGAGATGAGGTTCCTCTAGGAGCCTTAGAGATAGAGTAAGGAGATGAGGTTCCTCTAGGAGCCTTAGAGATAGAGTAAGGAGATGAGGTTCCTCTAGGAGCCTTAGAGATAGAGTAAGGAGATGAGGTTCCTCTAGGAGCCTTAGAGATAGAGTAAGGAGATGAGGTTCCTCTAGGAGCCTTAGAGATAGAGTAAGGAGATGAGGTTCCTCTAGGAGCCTTAGAGATAGAGTAAGGAGATGAGGTTCCTCTAGGAGCCTTAGAGATAGAGTAAGGAGATGAGGTTCCTCTAGGAGCCTTAGAGATAGAGGAAGGAGATGAGGTTCCTCTGTAGAGCCTTAGAGATAGAGTAAGGAGATGAGGTTCCTCTAGGAGCCTTAGAGATAGAGTAAGGAGATGAGGTTCCTCTAGGAGCCTTAGAGATAGAGTAAGGAGATGAGGTTCCTCTAGGAGCCTTAGAGATAGAGTAAGGAGATGAGGTTCCTCTAGGAGCCTTAGAGATAGAGTAAGGAGATGAGGTTCCTCTAGGAGCCTTAGAGATAGAGTAAGGAGATGAGGTTCCTCTAGGAGCCTTAGAGATAGAGTAAGGAGATGAGGTTCCTCTAGGAGCCTTAGAGATAGAGTAAGGAGATGAGGTGGTTCCTCTAGGAGCCTTAGAGATAGAGTAAGGAGATGAGGTTCCTCTAGGAGCCTTAGAGATAGAGTAAGGAGATGAGGTTCCTCTGGGAGCCTTAGAGATAGAGTAAGGAGATGAGGTTCCTCTAGGAGCCTTAGAGATAGAGTAAGGAGATGAGGTTCCTCTAGGAGCCTTAGAGATAGAGTAAGGAGATGAGGTTCCTCTAGGAGCCTTAGAGATAGAGAAAGGAGATGAGCTTCCTCTCTAGAGCCTTAGAGATAGAGTAAGGAGATGAGGTTCCTCTAGGAGCCTTAGAGATAGAGTAAGGAGATGAGGTTCCTCTAGGAGCCTTAGAGATAGAGTAAGGAGATGAGGTTCCTCTAGGAGCCTTAGAGATAGAGTAAGGAGATGAGGTTCCTCTAGGAGCCTTAGAGATAGAGTAAGGAGATGAGGTTCCTCTAGAGCCTTAGAGATAGAGTAAGGAGATGAGGTTCCTCTAGGAGCCTTAGAGATAGAGTAAGGAGATGAGGTTCCTCTAGGAGCCTTAGAGATAGAGTAAGGAGATGAGGTTCCTCTAGGAGCCTTAGAGATAGAGTAAGGAGATGAGGTTCCTCTAGGAGCCTTAGAGATAGAGTAAGGAGATGAGGTTCCTCTAGGAGCCTTAGAGATAGAGTAAGGAGATGAGGTTCCTCTAGGAGCCTTAGAGATAGAGTAAGGAGATGAGGTTCCTCTAGGAGCCTTAGAGATAGAGGAAGGAGATGAGGTTCCTCTAGGAGCCTTAGAGATAGAGTAAGGAGATGAGGTTCCTCTAGGAGCCTTAGAGATAGAGTAAGGAGATGAGGTTCCTCTAGAGCCTTAGAGATAGAGTAAGGAGATGAGGTTCCTCTAGGAGCCTTAGAGATAGAGTAAGGAGATGAGGTTCCTCTAGAGCCTTAGAGGAGTAAGGAGATGAGGTTCCTCTAGGAGCCTTAGAGATAGAGTAAGGAGATGAGGTTCCTCTAGGAGCCTTAGAGATAGAGTAAGGAGATGAGGTTCCTCTAGGAGCCTTAGAGATAGAGTAAGGAGATGAGGTTCCTCTAGGAGCCTTAGAGATAGAGTAAGGAGATGAGGTTCCTCTAGGAGCCTTAGAGATAGAGTAAGGAGATGAGGTTCCTCTAGGAGCCTTAGAGATAGAGTAAGGAGATGAGGTTCCTCTGTAGGAGCCTTAGAGATAGAGTAAGGAGATGAGGTTCCTCTAGGAGCCTTAGAGATAGAGTAAGGAGATGAGGTTCCTCTAGGAGCCTTAGAGATAGAGTAAGGAGATGAGGTTCCTCTAGGAGCCTTAGAGATAGAGTAAGGAGATGAGGTTCCTCTAGGAGCCTTAGAGATAGAGTAAGGAGATGAGGTTCCTCTAGGAGCCTTAGAGATAGAGTAAGGAGATGAGGTTCCTCTAGGAGCCTTAGAGATAGAGTAAGGAGATGAGGTTCCTCTAGGAGCCTTAGAGATAGAGTAAGGAGATGAGGTTCCTCTAGGAGCCTTAGAGATAGAGTAAGGAGATGAGGTTCCTCTAGGAGCCTTAGAGATAGAGTAAGGAGATGAGGTTCCTCTAGGAGCCTTAGAGATAGAGTAAGGAGATGAGGTTCCTCTAGGAGCCTTAGAGATAGAGTAAGGAGATGAGGTTCCTCTAGGAGCCTTAGAGATAGAGTAAGGAGATGAGGTTCCTCTAGGAGCCTTAGAGATAGAGGAAGGAGATGAGGTTCCTCTAGGAGCCTTAGAGATAGAGTAAGGAGATGAGGTTCCTCTAGGAGCCTTAGAGATAGAGTAAGGAGATGAGGTTCCTCTAGGAGCCTTAGAGATAGAGTAAGGAGATGAGGTTCCTCTAGGAGCCTTAGAGATAGAGTAAGGAGATGAGGTTCCTCTAGGAGCCTTAGAGATAGAGTAAGGAGATGAGGTTCCTCTAGGAGCCTTAGAGATAGAGTAAGGAGATGAGGTTCCTCTAGGAGCCTTAGAGATAGAGTAAGGAGATGAGGTTCCTCTGTAGGAGCCTTAGAGATAGAGTAAGGAGATGAGGTTCCTCTAGGAGCCTTAGAGATAGAGTAAGGAGATGAGGTTCCTCTAGGAGCCTTAGAGATAGAGTAAGGAGATGAGGTTCCTCAAGGAGCCTTAGAGATCGAGTAAGGAGATGAGGTTCCTCTATGAGCCTTAGAGATAAAGTAAGGAGATGAGGTTCCTCTAGGAGCCTTAGAGATAGAGTAAGGAGATGGGGTTCCTCTAGGAGCCTTAGAGATAGAGTAAGGAGATGAGGTTCCTCTAGGAGCCTTAGAGATAGAGTAAGGAGATGAGGTTCCTCTAGGAGCCTTAGAGATAGAGTAAGGAGATGAGGTTCCTCTAGGAGCCTTAGAGATAGAGTAAGGAGATGAGGTTCCTCTAGGAGCCTTAGAGATAGAGTAAGGAGATGAGGTTCCTCTGTAGGAGCCTTAGAGATAGAGTAAGGAGATGAGGTTCCTCTAGGAGCCTTAGAGATAGAGTAAGGAGATGAGGTTCCTCTAGGAGCCTTAGAGATAGAGTAAGGAGATGAGGTTCCTCTAGGAGCCTTAGAGATAGAGTAAGGAGATGAGGTTCCTCTAGGAGCCTTAGAGATATAAAGGAGGAGATGAGGTTCCTCTAGGAGCCTTAGAGATAGAGTAAGGAGATGAGGTTCCTCTAGGAGCCTTAGAGATAGAGTAAGGAGATGAGGTTCCTCTAGGAGCCTTAGAGATAGAGTAAGGAGATGAGGTTCCTCTAGGAGCCTTAGAGATAGAGTAAGGAGATGAGGTTCCTCTAGGAGCCTTAGAGATAGAGTAAGGAGATGAGGTTCCTCTAGGAGCCTTAGAGATAGAGTAAGGAGATGAGGTTCCTCTAGGAGCCTTAGAGATAGAGTAAGGAGATGAGGTTCCTCTAGGAGCCTTAGAGATAGAGTAAGGAGATGAGGTTCCTCTAGGAGCCTTAGAGATAGAGTAAGGAGATGAGGTTCCTCTAGGAGCCTTAGAGATAGAGTAAGGAGATGAGGTTCCTCTAGGAGCCTTAGAGATAGAGTAAGGAGATGAGGTTCCTCTAGGAGCCTTAGAGATAGAGTAAGGAGATGAGGTTCCTCTAGGAGCCTTAGAGATAGAGTAAGGAGATGAGGTTCCTCTAGGAGCCTTAGAGATAGAGTAAGGAGATGAGGTTCCTCTAAGAGCCTTAGAGATAGAGTAAGGAGATGAGGTTCCTCTAGGAGCCTTAGAGATAGAGTAAGGAGATGAGGTTCCTCTAGGAGCCTTAGAGATAGAGTAAGGAGATGAGGTTCCTCTAGGAGCCTTAGAGATAGAGTAAGGAGATGAGGTTCCTCTAGGAGCCTTAGAGATAGAGGAAGGAGATGAGGTTCCTCTAGGAGCCTTAGAGATAGAGTAAGGAGATGAGGTTCCTCTAGGAGCCTTAGAGATAGAGTAAGGAGATGAGGTTCCTCTAGGAGCCTTAGAGATAGAGTAAGGAGATGAGGTTCCTCTAGGAGCCTTAGAGATAGAGTAAGGAGATGAGGTTCCTCTAGGAGCCTTAGAGATAGAGTAAGGAGATGAGGTTCCTCTAGGAGCCTTAGAGATAGAGTAAGGAGATGAGGTTCCTCTAGGAGCCTTAGAGATAGAGAAGGAGATGAGGTTCCTCTAGGAGCCTTAGAGATAGAGTAAGGAGGTGAGGTTCCTCTAGGAGCCTTAGAGATAGAGTAAGGAGATGAGGTTCCTCTAAGAGCCTTAGAGATAGAGTAAGGAGATGAGGTTCCTCTAGGAGCCTTAGAGATAGAGTAAGGAGATGAGGTTCCTCTAGGAGCCTTAGAGATAGAGGAAGGAGATGAGGTTCCTCTAGGAGCCTTAGAGATAGAGTAAGGAGATGAGGTTCCTCTAGGAGCCTTAGAGATAGAGGAAGGAGATGAGGTTCCTCTAGGAGCCTTAGAGATAGAGTAAGGAGATGAGGTTCCTCTAGGAGCCTTAGAGATAGAGTAAGGAGATGAGGTTCCTCTAGGAGCCTTAGAGATAGAGTAAGGAGATGAGGTTCCTCTAGGAGCCTTAGAGATAGAGTAAGGAGATGAGGTTCCTCTAGGAGCCTTAGAGATAGAGTAAGGAGATGAGGTTCCTCTAGAGCCTTAGAGATAGAGGAAGGAGATGAGGTTCCTCTAGGAGCCTTAGAGATAGAGTAAGGAGATGAGGTTCCTCTCTAGGAGCCTTAGAGATAGAGTAAGGAGATGAGGTTCCTCTAGGAGCCTTAGAGATAGAGTAAGGAGATGAGGTTCCTCTAGGAGCCTTAGAGATAGAGTAAGGAGATGAGGTTCCTCTAGGAGCCTTAGAGATAGAGTAAGGAGATGAGGTTCCTCTAGGAGCCTTAGAGATAGAGTAAGGAGATGAGGTTCCTCTAGGAGCCTTAGAGATAGAGTAAGGAGATGAGGTTCCTCTAGGAGCCTTAGAGATAGAGTAAGGAGATGAGGTTCCTCTAGGAGCCTTAGAGATAGAGTAAGGAGATGAGGTTCCTCTAGGAGCCTTAGAGATAGAGTAAGGAGATGAGGTTCCTCTAGGAGCCTTAGAGATAGAGTAAGGAGATGAGGTTCCTCTAGGAGCCTTAGAGATAGAGTAAGGAGATGAGGTTCCTCTAGGAGCCTTAGAGATAGAGTAAGGAGATGAGGTTCCTCTAGGAGCCTTAGAGATAGAGTAAGGAGATGAGGTTCCTCTAGGAGCCTTAGAGATAGAGTAAGGAGATGAGGTTCCTCTGTAGGAGCCTTAGAGAAAGAGTAAGGAGATGAGGTTCCTCTAAGAGCCTTAGAGATAGAGTAAGGAGATGAGGTTCCTCTAGGAGCCTTAGAGATAGAGTAAGGAGATGAGGTTCCTCTAGGAGCCTTAGAGATAGAGTAAGGAGATGAGGTTCCTCTAGGAGCCTTAGAGATAGAGTATGGAGATGAGGTTCCTCTAGGAGCCTTAGAGATAGAGGAAGGAGATGAGGTTCCTCTAGGAGCCTTAGAGATAGAGTAAGGAGATGAGGTTCCTCTAGGAGCCTTAGAGATAGAGTAAGGAGATGAGGTTCCTCTAGGAGCCTTAGAGATAGAGTATGGAGATGAGGTTCCTCTAGGAGCCTTAGAGATAGAGTAAGGAGATGAGGTTCCTCTAGGAGCCTTAGAGATAGAGTAAGGAGATGAGGTTCCTCTAGGAGCCTTAGAGATAGAGTAAGGAGATGAGGTTCCTCTAGGAGCCTTAGAGATAGTCAGGAGATGAGGTTCCTCTAGGAGCCTTAGAGATAGAGTAAGGAGATGAGGTTCCTCTAGGAGCCTTAGAGATAGAGTAAGGAGATGAGGTTCCTCTAGGAGCCTTAGAGATAGAGTAAGGAGATGAGGTTCCTCTAGGAGCCTTAGAGATAGAGTAAGGAGATGAGGTTCCTCTAGGAGCCTTAGAGATAGAGTAAGGAGATGAGGTTCCTCTAGGAGCCTTAGAGATAGAGTAAGGAGATGAGGTTCCTCTAGGAGCCTTAGAGATAGAGTAAGGAGATGAGGTTCCTCTAGGAGCCTTAGAGATAGAGTAAGGAGATGAGGTTCCTCTAGGAGCCTTAGAGATAGAGGAAGGAGATGAGGTTCCTCTAGGAGCCTTAGAGATAGAGTAAGGAGATGAGGTTCCTCTAGGAGCCTTAGAGATAGAGTAAGGAGATGAGGTTCCTCTGTAGGAGCCTTAGAGATAGAGTAAGGAGATGAGGTTCCTCTAGGAGCCTTAGAGATAGAGTAAGGAGATGAGGTTCCTCTAGAGCCTTAGAGATAGAGTAAGGAGATGAGGTTCCTCTAGGAGCCTTAGAGATAGAGTAAGGAGATGAGGTTCCTCTAGGAGCCTTAGAGATAGAGTAAGGAGATGAGGTTCCTCTAGGAGCCTTAGAGATAGAGTAAGGAGATGAGGTTCCTCTAGGAGCCTTAGAGATAGAGTAAGGAGATGAGGTTCCTCTAGGAGCCTTAGAGATAGAGTAAGGAGATGAGGTTCCTCTATGAGCCTTAGAGATAGAGTAAGGAGATGAGGTTCCTCTAGGAGCCTTAGAGATAGAGTAAGGAGATGAGGTTCCTCTAGGAGCCTTAGAGATAGAGTAAGGAGATGAGGTTCCTCTAGGAGCCTTAGAGATAGAGTAAGGAGATGAGGTTCCTCTAGGAGCCTTAGAGATAGAGTAAGGAGATGAGGTTCCTCTAGGAGCCTTAGAGATAGAGGAAGGAGATGAGGTTCCTCTAGGAGCCTTAGAGATAGAGTAAGGAGATGAGGTTCCTCTAGGAGCCTTAGAGATAGAGTAAGGAGATGAGGTTCCTCTAGGAGCCTTAGAGATAGAGGAAGGAGATGAGGTTCCTCTAGGAGCCTTAGAGATAGAGTAAGGAGATGAGGTTCCTCTAGGAGCCTTAGAGATAGAGTAAGGAGATGAGGTTCCTCTAGGAGCCTTAGAGATAGAGTAAGGAGATGAGGTTCCTCTAGGAGCCTTAGAGATAGAGTAAGGAGATGAGGTTCCTCTAGGAGCCTTAGAGATAGAGTAAGGAGATGAGGTTCCTCTAGGAGCCTTAGAGATAGAGTAAGGAGATGAGGGGTCTCTAGGAGCCTTAGAGATAGAGTAAGGAGATGAGGTTCCTCTAGGAGCCTTAGAGATAGAGTAAGGAGATGAGGTTCCTCTAGGAGCCTTAGAGATAGAGTAAGGAGATGAGGTTCCTCTGTAGGAGCCTTAGAGATAGAGTAAGGAGATGAGGTTCCTCTAGGAGCCTTAGAGATAGAGTAAGGAGATGAGGTTCCTCTAGGAGCCTTAGAGATAGAGTAAGGAGATGAGGTTCCTCTAGGAGCCTTAGAGATAGAGTAAGGAGATGAGGTTCCTCTAGGAGCCTTAGAGATAGAGTAAGGAGATGAGGTTCCTCTAGGAGCCTTAGAGATAGAGTAAGGAGATGAGGTTCCTCTAGGAGCCTTAGAGATAGAGTAAGGAGATGAGGTTCCTCTAGGAGCCTTAGAGATAGAGGAAGGAGATGAGGTTCCTCTAGGAGCCTTAGAGATAGAGTAAGGAGATGAGGTTCCTCTAGGAGCCTTAGAGATAGAGTAAGGAGATGAGGTTCCTCTAGGAGCCTTAGAGATAGAGTAAGGAGATGAGGTTCCTCTAGGAGCCTTAGAGATAGAGTAAGGAGATGAGGTTCCTCTAGGAGCCTTAGAGATAGAGTAAGGAGATGAGGTTCCTCTAGGAGCCTTAGAGATAGAGTAAGGAGATGAGGTTCCTCTAGGAGCCTTAGAGATAGAGGAAGGAGATGAGGTTCCTCTAGGAGCCTTAGAGATAGAGTAAGGAGATGAGGTTCCTCTAGGAGCCTTAGAGATAGAGTAAGGAGATGAGGTTCCTCTAGGAGCCTTAGAGATAGAGTAAGGAGATGAGGTTCCTCTAGGAGCCTTAGAGATAGAGTAAGGAGATGAGGTTCCTCTAGGAGCCTTAGAGATAGAGTAAGGAGATGAGGTTCCTCTAGGAGCCTTAGAGATAGAGTAAGGAGATGAGGTTCCTCTAGGAGCCTTAGAGATAGAGTAAGGAGATGAGGTTCCTCTAGGAGCCTTAGAGATAGAGTAAGGAGATGAGGTTCCTCTAGGAGCCTTAGAGATAGAGGAAGGAGATGAGGTTCCTCTAGGAGCCTTAGAGATAGAGTAAGGAGATGAGGTTCCTCTAGGAGCCTTAGAGATAGAGTAAGGAGATGAGGTTCCTCTAGGAGCCTTAGAGATAGAGTAAGGAGATGAGGTTCCTCTAGGAGCCTTAGAGATAGAGGAAGGAGATGAGGTTCCTCTAGGAGCCTTAGAGATAGAGTAAGGAGATGAGGTTCCTCTAGGAGCCTTAGAGATAGAGTAAGGAGATGAGGTTCCTCTAGGAGCCTTAGAGATAGAGTAAGGAGATGAGGTTCCTCTAGGAGCCTTAGAGATAGAGGAAGGAGATGAGGTTCCTCTAGGAGCCTTAGAGATAGAGTAAGGAGATGAGGTTCCTCTAGGAGCCTTAGAGATAGAGGAAGGAGATGAGGTTCCTCTAGGAGCCTTAGAGATAGAGGAAGGAGATGAGGTTCCTCTAGGAGCCTTAGAGATAGAGGAAGGAGATGAGGTTCCTCTAGGAGCCTTAGAGATAGAGGAAGGAGATGAGGTTCCTCTAGGAGCCTTAGAGATAGAGTAAGGAGATGAGGTTCCTCTAGGAGCCTTAGAGATAGAGTAAGGAGATGAGGTTCCTCTAGGAGCCTTAGAGATAGAGTAAGGAGATGAGGTTCCTCTAGGAGCCTTAGAGATAGAGTAAGGAGATGAGGTTCCTCTAGGAGCCTTAGAGATAGAGTAAGGAGATGAGGTTCCTCTGCGAGCCTTAGAGATAGAGTAAGGAGATGAGGTTCCTCTAGGAGCCTTAGAGATAGAGTAAGGAGATGAGGTTCCTCTAGGAGCCTTAGAGATAGAGTAAGGAGATGAGGTTCCTCTAGGAGCCTTAGAGATAGAGTAAGGAGATGAGGTTCCTCTAGAGCCTTAGAGATAGAGTAAGGAGATGAGGTTCCTCTAGGAGCCTTAGAGATAGAGTAAGGAGATGAGGTTCCTCTAGGAGCCTTAGAGATAGAGTAAGGAGATGAGGTTCCTCTAGGAGCCTTAGAGATAGAGTAAGGAGATGAGGTTCCTCTAGGAGCCTTAGAGATAGAGTAAGGAGATGAGGTTCCTCTAGGAGCCTTAGAGATAGAGTAAGGAGATGAGGTTCCTCTAGGAGCCTTAGAGATAGAGTAAGGAGATGAGGTTCCTCTAGGAGCCTTAGAGATAGAGTAAGGAGATGAGGTTCCTCTAGGAGCCTTAGAGATAGAGTAAGGAGATGAGGTTCCTCTAGGAGCCTTAGAGATAGAGTAAGGAGATGAGGTTCCTCTAGGAGCCTTAGAGATAGAGTAAGGAGATGAGGTTCCTCTAGGAGCCTTAGAGATAGAGGAAGGAGATGAGGTTCCTCTAGGAGCCTTAGAGATAGAGTAAGGAGATGAGGTTCCTCTAGGAGCCTTAGAGATAGAGTAAGGAGATGAGGTTCCTCTAGGAGCCTTAGAGAGAGTAAGGAGATGAGGTTCCTCTAGGAGCCTTAGAGATAGAGTAAGGAGATGAGGTTCCTCTAGGAGCCTTAGAGATAGAGGAAGGAGATGAGGTTCCTCTAGGAGCCTTAGAGATAGAGGAAGGAGATGAGGTTCCTCTGGGAGCCTTAGAGATAGAGGAAGGAGATGAGGTTCCTCTAGGAGCCTTAGAGATAGAGGAAGGAGATGAGGTTCCTCTAGAGCCTTAGAGATAGAGTAAGGAGATGAGGTTCCTCTAGGAGCCTTAGAGATAGAGGAAGGAGATGAGGTTCCTCTAGGAGCCTTAGAGATAGAGTAAGGAGATGAGGTTCCTCTAGGAGCCTTAGAGATAGAGGAAGGAGATGAGGTTCCTCTAGGAGCCTTAGAGATAGAGTAAGGAGATGAGGTTCCTCTAGGAGCCTTAGAGATAGAGTAAGGAGATGAGGTTCCTCTAGGAGCCTTAGAGATAGAGGAAGGAGATGAGGTTCCTCTAGGAGCCTTAGAGATAGAGTAAGGAGATGAGGTTCCTCTAGGAGCCTTAGAGATAGAGTAAGGAGATGAGGTTCCTCTGTAGGAGCCTTAGAGATAGAGTAAGGAGATGAGGTTCCTCTAGGAGCCTTAGAGATAGAGGAAGGAGATGAGGTTCCTCTAGGAGCCTTAGAGATAGAGTAAGGAGATGAGGTTCCTCTAAGAGCCTTAGAGATAGAGTAAGGAGATGAGGTTCCTCTGTAGGAGCCTTAGAGATAGAGGAAGGAGATGAGGTTCCTCTGTAGGAGCCTTAGAGATAGAGTAAGGAGATGAGGTTCCTCTAGGAGCCTTAGAGATAGAGTAAGGAGATGAGGTTCCTCTAGGAGCCTTAGAGATAGAGTAAGGAGATGAGGTTCCTCTAGGAGCCTTAGAGATAGAGGAAGGAGATGAGGTTCCTCTAGGAGCCTTAGAGATAGAGTAAGGAGATGAGGTTCCTCTAGGAGCCTTAGAGATAGAGTAAGGAGATGAGGTTCCTCTAGGAGCCTTAGAGATAGAGTAAGGAGATGAGGTTCCTCTAGGAGCCTTAGAGATAGAGTAAGGAGATGAGGTTCCTCTAGGAGCCTTAGAGATAGAGTAAGGAGATGAGGTTCCTCTAGGAGCCTTAGAGATAGAGTAAGGAGATGAGGTTCCTCTAGGAGCCTTAGAGATAGAGTAAGGAGATGAGGTTCCTCTAGGAGCCTTAGAGATAGAGTAAGGAGATGAGGTTCCTCTGTAGGAGCCTTAGAGATAGAGTAAGGAGATGAGGTTCCTCTAGTGGCCTTAGAGATAGAGGAAGGAGATGAGGTTCCTCTAGGAGCCTTAGAGATAGAGTAAGGAGATGAGGTTCCTCTAGGAGCCTTAGAGATAGAGGAAGGAGATGAGGTTCCTCTGTAGGAGCCTTAGAGATAGAGTAAGGAGATGAGGTTCCTCTAGGAGCCTTAGAGATAGAGTAAGGAGATGAGGTTCCTCTAGGAGCCTTAGAGATAGAGTAAGGAGATGAGGTTCCTCTAGGAGCCTTAGAGATAGAGGAAGGAGATGAGGTTCCTCTAGGAGCCTTAGAGATAGAGTAAGGAGATGAGGTTCCTCTAGGAGCCTTAGAGATAGAGTAAGGAGATGAGGTTCCTCTAGGAGCCTTAGAGATAGAGTAAGGAGATGAGGTTCCTCTAGGAGCCTTAGAGATAGAGGAAGGAGATGAGGTTCCTCTAGGAGCCTTAGAGATAGAGGAAGGAGATGAGGTTCCTCTAGGAGCCTTAGAGATAGAGGAAGGAGATGAGGTTCCTCTAGGAGCCTTAGAGATAGAGGAAGGAGATGAGGTTCCTCTAAGAGCCTTAGAGATAGAGGAAGGAGATGAGGTTCCTCTAGGAGCCTTAGAGATAGAGGAAGGAGATGAGGTTCCTCTAGGAGCCTTAGAGATAGAGGAAGGAGATGAGGTTCCTCTAGGAGCCTTAGAGATAGAGTATGGAGATGAGGTTCCTCTAGGAGCCTTAGAGATAGAGGAAGGAGATGAGGTTCCTCTAGGAGCCTTAGAGATAGAGTAAGGAGATGAGGTTCCTCTAGGAGCCTTAGAGATAGAGGAAGGAGATGAGGTTCCTCTAGGAGCCTTAGAGATAGAGTAAGGAGATGAGGTTCCTCTAGGAGCCTTAGAGATAGAGGAAGGAGATGAGGTTCCTCTAGGAGCCTTAGAGATAGAGGATGGAGATGAGGTTCCTCTAGGAGCCTTAGAGATAGAGTAAGGAGATGAGGTTCCTCTCGGAGCCTTAGAGATAGAGTAAGGAGATGAGGTTCCTCTAGGAGCCTTAGAGATAGAGGAAGGAGATGAGGTTCCTCTGTAGGAGCCTTAGAGATAGAGTAAGGAGATGAGGTTCCTCTGTAGGAGCCTTAGAGATAGAGTAAGGAGATGAGGTTCCTCTAGGAGCCTTAGAGATAGAGTAAGGAGATGAGGTTCCTCTAGGAGCCTTAGAGATAGAGGAAGGAGATGAGGTTCCTCTAGGAGCCTTAGAGATAGAGGCAGGAGATGAGGTTCCTCTAGGAGCCTTAGAGATAGAGGAAGGAGATGAGGTTCCTCTCGGAGCCTTAGAGATAGAGGAAGGAGATGAGGTTCCTCTAGGAGCCTTAGAGATAGAGGAAGGAGATGAGGTTCCTCTAGGAGCCTTAGAGATAGAGTAAGGAGATGAGGTTCCTCTGTAGGAGCCTTAGAGATAGAGGAAGGAGATGAGGTTCCTCTAGGAACCTTAGAGATAGAGTAAGGAGATGAGGTTCCTCTGTAGGAGCCTTAGAGATAGAGGAAGGAGATGAGGTTCCTCTAGGAGCCTTAGAGATAGAGTAAGGAGATGAGGTTCCTCTCTAGGAGCCTTAGAGATAGAGTAAGGAGATGAGGTTCCTCTAGGAGCCTTAGAGATAGAGGAAGGAGATGAGATTCCTATCGGAGCCTTAGAGATAGAGGAAGGAGATGAGATTCCTCTAGGAGCCTTAGAGATAGAGGAAGGAGATGAGGTTCCTCTAGGAGCCTTAGAGATAGAGGAAGGAGATGAGGTTCCTCTCGGAGCCTTAGAGATAGAGGAAGGAGATGAGGTTCCTCTAGGAGCCTTAGAGATAGAGGAAGGAGATGAGGTTCCTCTAGGAGCCTTAGAGATAGAGTAAGGAGATGAGGTTCCTCTGTAGGAGCCTTAGAGATAGAGGAAGGAGATGAGGTTCCTCTAGGAGCCTTAGAGATAGAGTAAGGAGATGAGGTTCCTCTGTAGGAGCCTTAGAGATAGAGGAAGGAGATGAGGTTCCTCTAGAAGCCTTAGAGATAGAGTATGGCCTGCTGGTCTGAGACCTGAACCCAGACTAAGCGGATGAGATTGGATGGATGGATATTTCTTATATTTGAGCACTTATTTATCTTGTGTGTTTTTATCTGTATATTACAATTGTTTTGTAAGTATTTATTTATTATCTCTAAACTATGACATGACCGCACTGCCTGGGACATGTGTAACCGGTCTTGTGGAGATTATCTGGATGAACTTGCCGATGTAACATGCTCAGATCAAATCCCTTCTCCTGACCCTCCACTCTAGTGCAGGAGGACTGAAGCATCCGATCCCAAAGGAGGACATTATCTCAGTGGCAGCGTCCACCAATCTCTTCACTGTAGACGGGGACGAGCGGCCCACTCATGCTTCTGGGCCTGGTGTCCATCCCTCAGGCCAGAGTCCTTCGTAGGGGGCAGTCGTCGGCTCCGTCGGGTTCGTCATTCGCAGGGCACAGGAGCGCCTGCAGCTGGATGTACAGCAGCACGAACCCCACACATGCTAGTGCGTTCTTCGGGGGCATTCCCGGCCCTGACACCTTTTCTGTCTCCCCCCCAGAGACTATATGAGGGAGCTGCAGGCATGCTGCAGAGACACCACGGCTCCCTCCCATCTTACGGCAGATCGCCAAGCCCCGGCGTCCAGGCAGGACACGGCCAGATGAGGCCTTCGTCCCATGCCATCCATTGAGCTGACGGTCGCATCTATCATTTTTTCCCAAGGGGACTCCGAGGCCGGATGACCGGTGCCCTCGAGCCCAGTCGGTCCACAGACGACCATTCTCCCGTGCTTATTACACGGCAACTCCCCCTCCTAGGTCATACTTTGCCCTCTCAGCTTCTCTGCAGCAGGCTACTATCGGCATTTCTGCCACCAGCCTCAGTGATGCTTCACTGCAGGCGTTGGCACTTACGTCAAGAGAACCTGGGCGCCTAATGCTCTCCAGGGTTCAGACCAGCAGTGTGGCCGCCGCAGGCACCCTTGTCGGAGACATTTAGGAGCACCCTCCCTACCAGTGGCGGCTGGTGAAATTTTTTGGGGGGGGCGCAGTTGGGCGACGCGGTTTAAATAGCAGTCAACAATGAGAAGAAAAGAGGTTTTGAGTAGAATTTTGTAAAAAACAAAGCTTTATTTAAAGAACACAGCGTGCTCAACACGGTCCAACAACAACTATCAACACACTGTAACTTTGGGCATGAGAGGTTCAGAGCAGCTTTAAGGAACATTGGGTTGGGTTTCAGAGGTTTACAAAATAAAAGAGTTTCACCCTCACATGAAAGAGGTTCAGAGCAGATGTTACAGATGTGGAACATGGAAGAAGTCGGCTCAGATGGTGGATTTTCCCAGCACTTATTTATTCTGCAGAAGACAACAGAACACACACATTTGCCTTCTGATCTGTCTCTGCACTTCCACTTCCCTCAGCAATATCAAACCATTGTCCATGGAAGACAGGACCACATTAAATCTAATTAATAACAATTCTCATCAAAAACCATGACATGTACCATACAAGGGAAAACAGAGACCCCTAATGGACAAAATAAATAACTACATGAGCTAGAGTCATTTCAGCAGAAACAGCGAACATTCTAACTTTGAACAAAAGGGAAACACATACCTGCAGAAGACAACAGAACACACACATTGCCTTCTGATCTGTCTTTGCACTTCCACTTCCTAGACACGCAAAACAACACAATTTACACAAGGAAAATATACGCCGGGGCGACCGGATGTAGCTAAACAAACGGTGCCAAAGTGGCTCAATGAAACCGCCACCAAACGTATATTTTGACGGTCTAAATCAGCGGTCCCCAACCTTTTTTGAGCCACGGACCAGTTCCGTGTCAGAAATTATTTTCACGGACCGGCAATATAAATGACGTAATAAATATGACGTCATACAAATATACGAAGTGCCAAAACTACAACTCCTCATGACGCCGAGTGTGAGCCGTGCTTGTTGACCTGCAACGAGCCGCTAATGGAGACGGAGACACAGACGTGTGTTTGGTCCGCTGCTCCTAACCGAGTTCTGGTCGCTGTCATTCGAACAGGCAGAGTTGTGTGAAATGTCCCTTAAGGCCACCGTCATTTGCATCTCCAACACATGTTCTTCTAGCTCGGACGGCTCGATTCACCGGGTGGGTTTGTTTACATGGGTTGCAGGTCTATTCTGTTGCAGTCGGGTCTTTTGTGGTTGGAGTACCGCTCAAACTCTTTTAAAAGCCTCTTCCACCCGGTCAACGTCTGAAACATGTAGAATATTCCGCTGTTCACTCGCCCACACAGCAGCAACTTTATCGGCCAACTTGATAACAGTTGTCATTTCCCTGAAGTGACAGAATTCATTGAGCAGGTTGAATATGTTTTAAGATTCTTTGTCACTGTGCCGCCAGCAGAGGGTTCGGCGCGTGAGACTCGCCTGCAGCGAGAAACCCGAACTTTAAGACTCCTGAACACGGCTCAGACACATGGTGGATCCGCTCCTTTTTCAAAATAAGATATTTTTCCGACTGATTTAAAAAAGAAAAAATTAAAACTTTATTTATTCACTTTTTATTCCCTGGTCTAAATGACACGACAGCTGGACGCCGTGATCGTATTAGCATTCCGTTACTGTATGTAACATAAACGGTTACTTTTTATTAGTAAGTAAGTAAGTAAGTAATTTATTTTCCATAAGTACATTACATAACATGTACATCCTGACAAACATTAACAGAAAAAATTTACGAATGGAGGACCGTCTAAAGACCGAGGTCTGTAGGCTCCTCTGAGATGAGGAGTTGGACGGCCCCTCCCCTAACACTTTAGCCCCTCCCCTAACCCTTTAACCCCCCCCCCCCCTCCCAACTACTACAGGCACACAGACAGTACACACACATATGGATGAAAACATAAAATGTCGTACAAGCAACAACAAAAAAAACAGAACAGGAAAAACTAAAAGAAAACCAAAAGAAAAAGAAAGAGACATAGTAAAAATAATAATAAAAGACAAATGTGAACTACTGATAACTTAGAAAAAAATAATAATATCACGAACATCAAATTATGTACACTACCGTTCAAAAGTTTGGGATCACCCAGACAATTTCGTGTTTTCCATGAAAACTCACATTTTTATTTATCAAATGAGTTGCAAAATGTATAGAAAATATAATCAAGACATTGACAAGGTTAGAAATAATGATGTTTATTTGAAGTATTAATTTTTTTCTTCAAACTTTGCTTTCGTCAAAGAATGCTCCTTTTGCAGCAATTCCAGCATTGCAGACCTTTGGCATTCTAGCTGTTAATTTGTTGAGGTAATCTGTTGAAATGTCACCCCACGCTTCCTGAAGCACCTCCACCAGTTGGATTGGCTTGATGGGCACTTCTTGCGGACCATACGGTCAAGCTGCTCCCACAACAGCTCAATGGGGTTGAGATCTGGTGACTGGCCACTCCATTACAGACAGCAAGCTGCCTGCTTCTTCCCTCAAGAGTTCTTCACAATGTGGAGGTGTGCTTTGGGTCATTGTCCTGTTGGAGGAGGACATTGGCTCCAATCAAGCGCTGCCCACAGGGTATGGCATGGCGTTGCCAAATGGAGTGATAGCCTTCCTTATTTAAAATCCCTTTTACCTGGTACAAATCTCCCACTTTCCCAGCACCAAAGCAGCCCCAGACCATCACATGACCTCCACCATGCTTGACAGATGGTGTCAGGCACTCTTCCAGCATCTGGTGAGTGCCGACGCATCCCTAGCGGACGACCTGAACTCATTTTATGCACGGTTTGAGGCTAGCAACAACAGCGCTAGCTCGCCGGCTAACAACAACACCGTTAGCGTAGCCGAGGTGAGTTCTACCGCTGGGGATGAACACACACTCTCTGTGACCGAGCACAGTGTGAGGAGGGCTCTGTTGAGGGTGAACACCAGGAAAGCTGCAGGTCCAGATGGCATATCTGGGCGAGTACTGAAGACCTGTGCTAACCAGCTAGCTCCAGTGTTCACCACAATATTCAACCTCTCCTGGCTGAGTCCGTGGTCCCGCCTGCTTCAAGAGATCCACTATTGTCCCTGTGCCCAAGAATGCTTCTCCAGCATGTATGAATGACTACCGACCGGTGGCCCTCACCTCGGTGGTCATGAAATGCTGAGAGGCTGATAAAGGACTACATCTGCGCCTTCCTCCCTTCCTCCATGGACCCGCTGCAGTTTGCTTATCGCCCAAACAGATCCACGGATGATGCTGTCTCCCAGGTACTGCACACACACTCTCTCATCTGGACAGCCAGAGGGGGCTATGTGAGACTGCTGTTCATTGATTATAGTTCAGCTTTCAACACCATAGTCCCTCCAGACTGACCGGCAAGCTGATTGAGCTGGGACTGAACACCCCGGTGTGTGCTTGGATCCTGGACTTCCTGACCGCCAGGCCACAGGTGGTCAGGGTGGGCAGACACACCTCCAAACCCCTCACCCTGAACACAGGATCCCCCCAGGGTTGCGTCCTCAGCCCACTACTGTACTCCCTGTACACACATGACTGTGTGGCCAGGTTCAGCTCAACACCATCATCAAGTTTGCGGATGACACAGTGGTGGTGGGCCTGATCTCCGACAACGCGAGAAGGCCTACCTGGAGGAAGTTGCTGATCTGTCACTCTGGTGCCAGGACAACAGCCTCCTCATGAATGTCACCAAAACTAAGGAGCTGATTGTGGACTTTAGGAGGTACAACAACAGAGGACGTACTCACCACTGGGGATTAACGGGACTACTGTGGAGAGGGTGAGCGGGTATAAATACCTGGGAGTCCACATCACCGAGGATCTGACATGGTCAACAAACACAGACACTCTGGTGAGAAAGGCAAGGCAGCGCCTCTACCACCTCAGGCAGCTGAGGAAATTTAAAGTTTCCCAGAGGATCCTTCAGTCCTTCTACTCTGGAGCTGTAGAGAGCGTCCTGACAGGAAGCATCACAGCCTGGTTTGGCAACTGCTCCGCTCAGGACAGGAAGGCTCTGCAGAGAGTAGTGCGTTCGTTATTCTTCACGTTGCAGATGATCCGCACAGCCCTTTTCTGTAAAATCTCGAGACATTTGACCTGAGTTTTAGCTGCGGATCCCCAGAGCAGATTACAATACAAGAGGTGCGGATGGACAAGGCTGTGGTACAACAAACGCAGATTTTCTGTTGAGAGTATATTTTTTGCGGAGTGCAGGGCAAATGTGCCGCTTCGTATACGCTTCCGACAACTGTCAATATGTTGATGCCAGCGCAGATTGTCGTCAATATAGACACCAAGGAACTTGGTGCACTGGACTTTTTCGACATTAGCCCCGTCAATCTCAAGCCTAAAATCTTGATCTGGGAGATTATTTGATTTATTTATGAGCATATAATTAGTTTTCTGTGGATTTAGAGATAACTTGTTCGCTTTGAACCAATCCGATACGATTTTCAGCTCTTCATTTGCAGTTTAATATAAGTTATGGTGGTCCTTCGATGAAATATAGATAGTTGTGTCGTCAGCAAAGAGGATGCTTTTAACACATTTTAAGACTTTTGGAAGGTCATTTGTGTACAATATAAATAGCAGGGGTCCTAATACAGAACCCTGTGGTACTCCACAAGTTATATCATATGATTTTGAGTTGAACCCCTTGTATTTCACATATTGTTTTCGACCACGAAGATAACTTTTAAACCACTCGAGTGCCGTACCTCTAACACCATAATGGCTCCGTTTTTTTTAAAAAGTATTGAGTGATCGATCGTGTCAAAAGCTTTAGAAAGGTCTAGGAATAATGCCAGAGTGTTCTCTCCGTGTTCAAGTGCAGTGTAGGTGTCAAACAGAAACTCAGTGACTGCGTTCTCAGTCGAGTGCTTTGGTCGAAAGCCGTATTGGCTTCCGTATAACAAGTTATGCTTTGCAACAAAGCTGTACAGTCGTTTATGAACGACCTTTTCCAAAATTTTGGAAAAGCTTGGCAACAGAGATATTGGACGATAGTTAGTAAAGTAATGCTTTTCTTTGGCTTTGTAAATGGGGATCACTTCAGCGATCTTCATATCATCAGGAAAAACTCCCTCCGATAATGATTTGTTTACAAGATATGATAATGGAGTGGCCAACGATTGACCAAGTTGTTTGACTAGATTCATGCTGATACCGTCGTGACCGGCGCTTTTCTTTGGCTTAAAGCTGTTTATTATTTTAGAAATTTCATCCGGGTCGACAGGATTAAGAAACATCGATTGAATTGTGGATGATTGACCAAGATACTCAGCAAACGAGTGATCAGAACATCCAATCTGGTCTGCATATTTCACACCTATGGTAGCGAAATATTCACAGAACCCATCTGCAATCTTTTTAGGGTCAACTTCCTTTTTGCCATTGGCATAAAATACATCCGAGATACGAGACTTGTCGTTGGATTTGTTAATGATTGAGTTAATCACTCGCCAAGTCTTCCTTGAGTCGTACTTATATTCATTGAGGAGGTTAGAGTAGTACAATTGTTTTGCGTCTCGTTTGGCTTTGTTTAATATGTTTCTGTAGGTGAGACATGTTGCCCGCGCAGGATGACTGTCTGGTTTCCCCAGCTGGAGTTTGAACAGACGATCACGCCTGCATATCGAGTTCATCAGACCCACCGTCATCCAGGGTTCTCTCAAAACATGCTTGCGAGAAATACGAACAGTTCTCGTAGGGGCGTGATGATCCAGTATGCTTATAAATGACCGAGTGACTGCGTTACTAGCTTCGTCTACGGTCATGTTTTGAACACACCACCATCCCATCACGGACTGTGCTGCTTCCCCAACAACAAGCCCTGGATCACCAGGGACCTGAAGGCGCTTCTTAACATGAAGAAAGCTGCTTTCAGGTCTGGAGACAGGGATGAGCTGAGGAAAGCCCAGCGCAACCTAAAGGTGAAGCTCAGGGAGGGCAAGGACTCCTACAGGAGGAAGCTGGAGGCCAAACTCCAGCTGAACAACACTAAGGAGGTGTGGTCTGGGATGAAGCAGATAACTGGCTTCAAGGTGGGAGGGAGACAGCCAGGGGGCTCCCTGGAGAGGGACAACCAGCTGAACTGTTTCTTCAATAGGTTCAGTTCACAGCCCCCCCCCCCCCCCCCCCCGTCTCCTCCACACATCACACCTCCCAAACACCTCCCCCTCTGTCCCCCCTGCTGAGCTGCACATCCACCGAGCCCTCAACATCAATGGGCTCCTCCACCCTCCCCCTCGCTCTGTGACGACTGACCAGGTGAGAAGACAGCTGGAGAAACTACACCAGCGCAAGGTGGAAGGTCCTGATGGCATCAGCCCCAGGGTCCTAAAGACCTGCCCACCCAGCTGTCTGCTTATTCAAGATTCAAGATTCAAGATTCAAGATGTTTTATTTGTCACATACACACACAGGGTCTGCAGTGAAATGAAAGTGGCAATGCTCAGCAGGAATGTGCAAGGGCAACAAGTACACACTATTTACAATAAAAAACAACACAATATTTACAGTAAGTGTGTGTGTGTGTGTGTGTGTGTGTGTGTGTGTGTGTGTGTGTGTGTGTGCCTAAGAGGGGCAGTTGTGTGGGTCTATGTGGGGGTCCTGGTGAGGTCGGAGTTCACAGTCCTGATGGCCTGAGGAAAGAAACTCCGTCTCAGTCTCTCTGTTCTTGCAGCGTGACTACGGAGGCGCCTGCCTGACCGCAGCAGCTGAAACAGTCTGTTGTTGGGGTGGTGAGGATCCTTCATGATCCTGCCGGCTCTGGTTCTGCACCTCCTGGTGTACAAGTCCTGCAGGGTGGGAGTGTAGTTCCAATAGTGCGTTCAGCCGACGCACTACTCTCTGCAAGCCTTCCTGTCCTGGCGGAGCAGTTGCCAAACCAGGCTGTGATGCTTCCTGTCAGGACGCTCTCTACAGCTCCAGAGTAGAAGGACTGAAGGATCCTCTGGGAAACTTTAAATTTCCTCAGCTGCCTGAGGTGGTAGAGGCGCTGCCTTGCCTTTCTCACCAGAGTGTCTGTGTTTGTTGACCATGTCAGATCCTCGGTGATGTGGACTCCCAGGTATTTATACCCGCTCACCCTCTCCACAGTAGTCCCGTTAATCCCAAGTGGTGAGTACGTCCTCTGTTGTTGTGCCCTCCTAAAGTCCACAATCAGCTCCTTAGTTTTGGTGACATTCATGATGAGGCTGTTGTTCTGGCACCAGAGTGACAGATCAGCAACTTCCTCCAGGTAGGCCTTCTCGTCGTTGTCGGAGATCAGGCCCACCACCACTGTGTCATCCGCAAACTTGATGATGGTGTTGGAGCTGAACCTGGCCACACAGTCATGTGTGTACAGGGAGTACAGTAGGGGGCTGAGGACGCAACCCTGGGGATCCTGTGTTCAGGGTGAGGGATTTGGAGTGTGTCTGCCCACCCTGACCACCTGTGGCCTGGCGGTCAGGAAGTCCAGGATCCAAGCACACAGGGGTGTTCAGTCCCAGCTCAATCAGCTTGCCGGCCAGTCTGGAGGGACTATGGTGTTGAAAGCTGAACTATAATCAATGAACAGCAGTCTCACATAGCCCCCTCTGGCTGTCCAGATGAGAGAGTGTGGTGTGCAGTACCTGGGAGACAGCATCATCTGTGGATCTGTTTGGGCGATAAGCAAACTGCAGCGGGTCCATGGAGGAAGGGAGGAAGGCGCAGATGTAGTCCTTTATCAGCCTCTCAAAGCATTTCATGACCACCGAGGTGAGGGCCACTGGTCGGTAGTCATTCATACATGCTGGAGAAGCATTCTTGGGCACAGGGACAATAGTGGATCTCTTGAAGCAGGCGGGGACCACGGACTCAGCCAGAGAGGTTGAATATTGTGGTGAACACTGGAGCTAGCTGGTTAGCACAGGTCTTCAGTACTCGCCCAGATATGCCATCTGGACCTGCAGCTTTCCTGGTGTTCACCCTCAACAGAGCCCTCCTCACACTGTGCTCGGTCACAGAGAGTGTGTGTTCATCCCCAGCGGTAGAACCCACCTCGGCTACGCTAACGGTGTTGTTGTTAGCCGGCGAGCTAGCGCTGTTGTTGCTAGCCTCAAACCGTGCATAAAATGAGTTCAGGTCGTCCGCTAGGGATGCGTTGGCACTCACCATTGCGCGGGGTCTGCTCTGGTAGTCTGTGATAGTCCGTAGCCCCTGCCATAGGCGCCTGGTGTCGCGCTGCTCCATCTGTGATTCCACTCTGTCTCGGTACTTCCTCTTGGCTTCCTTCACCGCCCTCCTCAGTCCATAGACCGCTGCCTTGTACTCGTCCATGTTGCGGATACAAGACCGGAGTTATAGGCAGCAATGCAGGCGTTCACAGCTTCACGGATGGATCTATCAACCCACGGCTTTTGGTTAGGAAAGACCCTAACTTTTACCGTGGGGACGATGGTGTCCGTTAAGCGTTGCTATGAGGCTCATTGCTACTTCCGCAAACTCGCTGACGTCACTGGAACTGGATTGGATCATGTCCCAGTCGACGACACGCAGAGCGTCCTGTAGCTCAGCCTCTGATTGGTCAGACCACCGCTTCACGTTCCTCGTCACTACCGCTTCCCGCGCGATCTTTTGCCGGTATCCCGGAAGCAGAAAAATGGCGGCATGGTCAGATTTTCCGAACGGAGGGAGAGAGACAGCCTTGTAGCCTCTCTTGAATGGCGTATAGCAGTGGTCCAACGTTCTTTCCCCTCTGGTAGCACACGTAATGTGCTGGTGAAAGTTCGGCATTACTTTTTTTAGGTTAGCCTTATCTCTCATATCTCTCATTATGTTCCCCTCCTGTGGCTGCTCTGGGACTGCTGCGGGTTGTTTGACTGGCTTAGTGTTCCCCTCCGTCCCTCCACTCTGGCCCACTCTCTTCACTGCCTCTGCATAGGTGATTTTATTCTGCCCCCTCACCTGCTGTACTTCCCTCTCCCTGTTCCTCCCCTCACACCCAGAGTCAGCCACGCTGTGCTCTCCCCCGCAGTCACAACCCTTTGGTGGTTCATGTCTCCATGGCCCGTACTCGTGGTCTTCTCCACACCTCGACGCCTGCTTCTGCCTCTACATGCTTTAGCTGTACGTCCCAACCTTTGACCGTTGTAACGTAGGCTTTGGTATAAACTCCTTCACTGTGGATCTTATGTCGCCTAATGAGACTTTCTGTGGAAGTTCTTCCTCCTCAACGTCCAGCACAACGTAATCCCTGTGTTTCCTGACCCCGTCTCGAGTCACCTGCAGCCTTCGGGCTCCTTTCAGAGTTCCTCCTTTAAGGTCGCTTTACTTTCCTCCATCGTGACTCCAACCGAGACCCCCACATCACTCCCTTGCTCCACCTACTTTCTTTATGGATATGGCTTGCGCTCACTACGTTCTACCGTCCTATTTCCTTAATCCTGTCCGCTCGCTCTCTTTGCTCTTCATTTCTACAAACAATCAACAAGTTTCCGTCTTTCAAAACTTTTGCCATGAGAATATCTCCAATCTGATTTTTTAACACGGTGGTTAGTTTCACCGGGCTCATGGCAGAAACCCCTCTCTCTTCTCCAAATCTCCAAATGATTTTAAACTCCGAACTGTCTGGCTCCTCTGATCCACCATCTCTCCTACTCCTGTGACTGTATCTCTTGGTGTTAGTCGCAGCAGCATCACCCCCTCCTGTCACACTCCTTCCCTCAGAAGGCCACCTTTGGCTAGTATCCATACTATTGTCACTTTCTCCCAAGTCAGAATCTCCCCCCTCTGGTCCAGACACATCACAATTTTCTTCATGTCTTTATGTTTCCTCATTTTGGAAACTTCTTTTTCCAACCTCCAACTGACAGATGTGCCTTGACGACAGAATCATCTGCCAGGTTCCTCTCCTGTTTGGTTTTGTAGTTCTCACCATCCAATTCTCATCTCTCTGCCTCGTGCTCGACGGAGCTCCCGCCTGGTCCTCAGTCCAACTCTTCTTCTTCTTCTTCTTCTTCTTCTTCTTCTTCTTCTTCTTCTTCTTCTTCTTCTTCTTCTTCTTCTTCTTCTTCTTCTTCTTCTTCTGGGTTTATTGGCGGTTGTCTAACAATGGCTGGTGCATTGCCGCCACCTACTGGAATGGAGTGGATCAGGATGACTATAACTTCTTACCCTATCAACAAAAAATACTAAATAAAATAACAAAAACTAAAAAACATATAAAAAATACATATATATATATATAAATATACATATAAATAAATAAAGATTTATATGTATATATATGGTTATTTTATACGTTTTTAGTTTATATATATGTATTATACATATATATTAGGGCTGTGAAACGATTAAAATGTTTAATCAGGTTAATCACAGGTTTCTGTGGATTAATCATGATTAATCCCATATATACATTCAGGGTTTTTCCTGGGTCAAAATGGGTCTTCGGTGCTCCCAAAAAATGTTTTTGCGCGCACAGCGCGCACCGTCTGTTCCTTGAGTGAGTGATCAGCAGCTGGCCGCTCGGTCCATTCACGCACCTCACAGTTGCGTATTGATCAGACAAGAAGACACGCTTATCAACTCCAGTGTTTCCCCTCTTACTATAACAGGGGGAAATCTCCACCCGTCACCCTGTAATTTTCGTCTACCCCCCCCCCCCCCCCCCCATCAACAATTCTCGGCTCGCGCGACAGAGCGATGCGCGCGCCGGCATCGAAGCTCTGCGGCGACCGCGATCGACATATTGAGCACCCCTGCATTAAAACATTAAAGAGCCGAGAGTTTTTTTCAGCGTGATGTGCGCGCACACGCCGGCATCCGAGCTCTGCGGCGCACGAGACGGAGCTCTGAGTCGTGTTAACGCGACACTAGAGACAGAATGACACGCTGCTGGAGAGACGACCAACAACAGACTGACTGGAAGCTCATTCTGCGCATGCGTTAAATGCGTTAAAAAACAAACTAATTAATCCTGTAATTTAATTAACTGAGTTAACGCGTTATTTTTCACAGCACAAATATATATACATATATATACATACATGTATATATATATATATATGTATATATATTTTTACATACATGTATATCTATATATTTATATAAAAATTTTTAAAAGAGGGAAAGCGTGAAGTTAAATAAAATGTCAGAAGCTGAAATAATGGTCCTTTCTGCTCTGAGCTGATGAAGGAACCAGATCAGCTGATTCTGCTGTTTGTTGGTGTTGATATGAAACAATAAATCTGTCGTATTGATCAACTTCACCATGGCTTGGTTGCCATGGCGCCTCATGAGCGGCTGCCTTTCAGCTCCCACGCACTTGGAGCTTTTCTTCTATTATTGTATGGTGTGTTCCTCTGTTGCTCCTTGTGTTTTCTCCCCTGCTGACTATCGGAGTAGTCAGTGCACGATGGCAGCGAGACACGTCGAGCTCGTCACGGTCTCTGCTGTTTCTGTCTTCACCACCGTGTCTGGGGACCCGGCACGCAGCCATGGAGGCCATGTTAAGAATATACACTTTTATTAATCCCCAAGGGGAAATTAGTTCTCTGCATTTAACCCATCCTTATTTATTAAGGAGCAGTGGGCTGCGGTGAAGCGCCCGGGAAGCAACTGGGGGTTCAGTGCCTTGCTCAAGGACACTTCAACTTGCAACTAATGGGGAGAGCGAGGATCAAACCCACAACCCTGCGGTTGCAGGACGGCCTTCTTACCCCACTGAGCTAAAGCCTCCCCTTGTTTACTCAAGGGACCAACCGGTGGCTCTTCTGGAACCGGCGGTGCTGCTGCCCGAGACCTGATGTTCCCCGTGCGGAGAAGGAACCGGGGATGCCGTTGTTAAGTTGTAAAAGGTCATTTTGACTTTGCACATGTATATAGGGAACGTTTGTGCTTTAAATTAATACATATAGCAAGATATGATCATAGGAACTATTAGGGAGAATATTGATATTGTTGTTGATGTGTTATGAAGCACAGGGGTAATGTCTACTCTATGCAGGCCGTGCACAGGTAGAGCCCTAGTGGTGCTCAAGCTCCTCCCCTTTGCCCTGGATGAGTAAAGTGCCCTTTTTGTTGGAGACACTTTCTTCATTCATCAGTATTGAAGAATACAAGTTTCTCTCTCTGTCATCAAGTCCCACAATGTGTTTTAATATCCGACGGGGCATTTATCTGAGTTCTTGTGAGAATTTCGCCCCGACATGCTCCGCAACGCTCACGAGCCCCCCCTCCCCCCGCCTCCTCCTCCTCCTCTGCTCAGTGCTCCTCGCGCCACCAAGCAGCTGCACCTCCTTCTCCTCTGACCCGCAGCATCAGAGGGGGGCTAGTGACCTCTTTTCGTCCCGATGTGCGCACGCCGGCATCGGAGCTCTGCGGCGCGTGAGACGGAGAGCCGAGAAGTGTTAACGCGACACGTAGAGACAGAGAGACACGCTGCTGGACAGACGACATCAGACCGGTCAGGACGCAAAGGAGCGAAGGAACAAGTGGCGTTACGCATTGTGGATTATTTTCGCCCATGCATACCTGCGTACCAGTTATGTGACCCCTGGTCATTCTGCTTATGCTTCAACTCTGTCAGAATTTGTTTTGGCATTGGGTTCCCTTTTTTTGGTTTGAGTACCTGCCCCCCAACATGTCTGAGCACGTGCCTGACTCTATGTCAATGGCAGAAGTAAGGTTTATAATTATGTATGTGTGTTTATGATTATATGTCTGCCGCATGAGAATGAAAGTTAGTTTATTGTTTCAATGTTGACACTTGAGTTGGAAGCCGGTTGAAGTCCAAGACGTTGCTTGAAGCAGGAGAGTGACATGTGGGACTTTTATTTTGAAAGGGAACTTTCATCACACAGCTGACCGGAAGTAATCTTGGTCGCAGCAGTTTAAAGACATCAACTCTAGATATATAATGCAATTATATCTTTGAATGCGTTGCCCAATTGTATTCATCCGTTCACAAAGTTATCAGCAGATGAATTGAGAATAAAAATTAATGATTTAGTTTTAAGTCAAATATGATTTATATTTGATAAAAAAATATATAAAAACAAAAAAATATATATAAATAAATAAAATTAGGAACAATTCACACATTGAATAATAAACAAAGCAATTAGTCAGAGTTAGATTATTTTTCTATTCATCTTTGTTTCTGATATCACATTAGTTTATTATTCCCCGAAACTCTTTTGTGATGAATTACTCTTAAAACGTGTGTGTGTGTGTGTGTGTGTGTGTGTGTGTGTGTGTGTGTCCAGTAGGTGGCGGTAATGCACCAGACATTGTTAGCCAACCGCCAATAAACCCGGAAGAAGAAGAAGAAGAAGAAGATGACGTCAGAGCCCGTGCGTCGTAGATCCAACTGCGCATGCGTCGTTGGGAGATGGACCGCGAGGAGCCTCCGGTGTCTGTCCCCGTGTCTCCAGGAGAAATGATGAGACTGTTGGTGAAGCAGCGAGTCCACGCGGCCGTTGAAGAGTCTTTTGGGCTGTTGGACACATTGACAGCAGCTTATGAGGACACCGTGTCTCAGCTCAGAGAACAATGGCGACACACAGCAGGTCGGTGCTTCTTCTTCTCTGGTCCCGCGGGTTTAACTGGCGGCTTTTCAGCCCCACGGTCCGTTGTTGCCACTTGAGATGTGACGCGCCTCCACGGTGCTCCGGGAGGAGGGCGTGGACGCTGTGCGAGATGAACTGGTGTTTGAATGAAGTGGTTTTGGTACGCGTGCGCAGACGTGCCGTCGGAGTGGCCTCTCAGGACCCGGATGACTCGCTATGAAGTGCGCATGTCCATCGCTTAGCCTCCGCGTCACGTCCTTTTGATGTAGCGCTCATGTTTTACGGACTAAACACGGAGGACTTTGCTGTAAAATGCCACACCTGTTCGGGAGGCTGTAGTTCAGACGCCGAGGACAAAGTAGGTGGCCCTGCTGATGCCTGTTCAATATGCTACGAGCTTCAGTCAACACTTGACAACACGCTCTTGTTGTCGGGCTGGTTTCATGTCATACGTCGTATGATACATAAATGTGTGTATATATATATTAGGGCTGTCAATCGATTAAAAAAATTTAACTAATTAATCGCACATTTTGAAATTTATTAATCGCGATTAATCGCAATTAAAAGTTAAAAGTTCATTCTTTTTAAAGACCAAACTTCACACAGAGCTGTGTTTTCAAAGAGGCTTCTACCTATAAAGTGCCAGCGAGGTATTTAATATCGTGGATGATAAATAGTTTCTTCAGTGAAACATCAGATTAGTAAACAAAGGTGTATATTGAGACCCCATTGGTCCTGTCATCTTTACCACTGAGCAGCAGAACCAGTGGCCTTAGTGACTGACTGACATTCACATATGTCCTGTTCACCCTCTGGAGGCTGGGGGCATTTTATACATTTGACTAAAAAAATTAAATTCACCTTTTAAAGCCGTTTGCATGTGACACACCCCCACGTGTTCTACATCAAACATTCCAGAACAATCTCAGCTCTATTCAATGAGGCTCATTGTCCTGGTGCCGTGTTCTCTGCTCTCTGACTGACAGGCTGCTATAGAGCCTCACCTGTGTGGTGGGAGGTCCTTTGTGATTTACTGAGTGTTCATTGGTTGTTTTTTCCCCAAAATGTTGACAGACAAACGGATTGACCAATCACGGTGAAGGTTTCGTGTGACGAGTTCTTTCCGCGCGTCCCCGACACGTCGCCCCTCCGTTCCTCTGTGTATCAGAGGGGGAGACGGGAGGAAGGAGGAGCAGGAGGAAACCCGACTGATTCATCCACGAGTTAAACTCATTTATGATCCTTATTTTCGCGGAGAAATAATTGTTTTTAAAACGGAAACAGTGTTAAACCGTACTGCCGCGGTTTGACACTCACATCAAGGGCTCTCCAGGGTGCTGAACTGAGGTATTCCATCTCAGAGCAGGAATGTCTGGCAGTTGTGTGGGCGGTGGAGAAGTGGCGTCATTTCTTGGAGGGTGAACCGTTTGATGTGTTCACAGTGCTCTGGCGTGGGCATTCAACTGTCCCAAAGCCTCATCAAGGCTCACCAGATGGACTCTGCGCCTGCAGGCATTCTCTTTCCGGGTTCATTATGAGAAGGGTTGCTGCAACGTTGTTCCGGATGCGCTGTCCACCACCGCCATCACAAGTAGGTAGTGTGTCTGGCTGTCGCCAAGTCCCACTGGTCTGATCTACCCAGCTCGCTAAAGGACATTGAAGAGGCTCAGCAGACTGACACCTTGTGCCAAGAGCGTAGTCAGACTGTTTGCCAGCCCTCATCCGGCCGCATTCAATACCAACTACAGCAAGGAGTGTTATCCCGAGACTCCTAAAGAGCCTCGAGGTGACGTGGTGGCCAACAGTCCGCAAGAATGTTTGGGGCCATATCCGTGTCTGTCGTACGTGTCGGCAGTCTAAAGGAACGAACAAAAAGCCTGCCGGTCAGCTCCAAACGACTGAGGTCAAACAACCCGGAGAAATGATCGGCGTTGACTTCATGGGGCCCTTTCCGCTCAGCAAGGCACGGAATTCAGTCCTGATGGTCGTGGTGGACTCTGGTAGTAAATGGGTCGAGCTGTTCGCTCTTCGGGATGCCAAGACTCCAAAGGTCTGTCAGATTCTGGGGAGTACCGGCGTACCTGGTCTCTGATCGGGGACCCCAATTTACAAGCCAGCTAATGTCTAGCCTGTGTGAGAGCTGGGGAGTGGCGCAAAAGCTCTCTACGGCATACCAGCCTCAGACCAATCTGACGGAGAGGGTCAATAGGACACCCAAGACCTTGGTTGCCTCTTTTGTAGGCGACCACCATCAAGATTGGGACCGGTGGTTGCCTGAGTTCCGGTTGGCTCTCAGCTGTACATGAGACCACTGGCGTGACTCCTGCAATGTTGGCCCTGGGCCGCGAAGTTAAAGGCCCGCTGGAGCGTCTCGTGCACCAGACCCCCACACCTCGACATACCACACATTACACACTCGCAGATGGTAAAAGAGGTCGAAAGACATGTTGGTGTGCCCAAAGCCATCTTTCCCCTGAGGATTAAGTTATAAGGGAGAATTGTTACACTTTGTTTTTATTTATCTGCTATGCCCATGATTATTTTCAGCATGATTTAATGTGCAGATATTTAGTTAATCAAAGTTAAAGTCACCTTAAAAGATATATTTCTAATTTTCCAATATCCATCTATCCATTATCAATACCGCTTATCCTCATTAGGGTCACGGGGCGATGGAGCCGACATTGGGCGAAGGCAGGGGACGCCCTGGACAGGTCGCCAGTCCATCCAGGGCGCACATAGAGACAGACAACCACTCACTCTCACGTTCACACCTATGGGCAATTTAGACATCAATGAACCTGACTGCATGTCTTTGGACTGTGGGAGGAAGCCGGAGAACCCGGAGGGAACCCACGCTGCCACGGGGAGAACATGCTCCACACAGGAGGACCGCCCACACCGGGAATAGAACCCACGGCCCTCTTGCTGTGAGGTGACAGTGCTAGCCACGACACCACCGTGCAGCCCTAATTTTCCAATATGTATATTTTTTAAGCAGATCATTAAACGTTTAATGAAGATATATAATGTACAATTTCTCGTTCGAGAGCTCATCCTATCTCCATGGTCTGTTTCAAAGATTATATTAAACTTCCAATAGATTTCTGTTGAAGTGGATCCAGTTACTCTTCTGTTTTTTGAGTACATCTTTGTGTTATTAAATGTTCACACTGTGATGAAGGTGAGGACTTGGATACCTAGACAGCATGGCTCATCCATCGATGGCCACCACACTGCAAAGGGTTGTGCCAGATTGTCTGTTCAATTCCTCGTCGGGTTCCTTCCTCTTCCATCTCAATACTGGCAACGTTCCTTCTGACCTGGTGTTTATTAATGTCATTGTTATTGTTGTGTGTTTGTACATGAAGAGCAACAAATACACATTTAGTCAGACTCCTTGAACGTCTCCAGTAATGAAAGTAGATATCAGTCACCATTGTTCATAATGTGCTCCCTGCAGATGTCCAGCAGCTGGTAGGGATTAAAGCAGATGTCCCCCCTGAGGACCAGGACCAGGAGGACCCAGAGCCCCTCCCCATAAAAGAGGAGCCGGAGCCCCTCCACATAAAAGAGGAGCCGGGCCTCCACATGAAAGAGGGCGGGCCCCTCCACATAAAAGAGGAGCCGGAGCCTCCACATAAAGAGGAGCCGGAGCCTCCCACATGAAGAGGGAGACCTGCCACATGAAAGACCTGCAGGATCTCTGGACCCGTCTAGAGGGAGATCAGCTCATTGTGCTGCAGGAGGCCGATATCGTCAAGTTCTCATTCACTGCTGTGACTTTTACGAGTGAAGATGATGAACCTCAGACCTCACATCAAAGCCAGATGGAGGATGACAGAGAGGCGGAGCCTCCAGCCAGCAGCTCAGCTCCACCGATACAAACAGAAACTGATGAAGAGGACTGTGGGGGACCAGGACCAGACAGCAACCTAAATCTACATCGTCATTCACTTCCACATGCTGATGATGAAGAGGCTTCAGACTCTTCTGAGACTGACGCCAGTTGTGGGGAGTGGCAAGAAGCTTTGTCAGATTCTGGACCTGAAAGTGTAGATGGGGACAATGTGTGGAAGGAGCCCAGGGCCCCTGAGTCTGCTGCACATGCCCCGAAATATAAGGAAGCTCTTGAAAGTCATGTGGGATGTAACACTGGCAACAAATCCAATGAGTCACGATCAAAAGTGCTCATGAGAAAGAAACCATTCAGTTGTGATGAGTGTGGGAAAAGATTTACAGAACAGGGAAATCTGAAGAGACATATGAGAGTCCACACAGGAGAGAAACCATTCAGTTGTGACAAGTGTGGGAAAAGATTTACACAACAGGGACATCTGAAGAGCCACACAGGAGAGAAACCATTCAGTTGTGACGAGTGTGGGAAAAGATTTACACTCCAGGGACATCTGAAGAGCCACATGAGAGTCCACACAGGAGAGAAACCATTCAGTTGTGACAAGTGTGGGAAAAGATTTACACAACAGGGACATCTGAAGAGCCACATGAGAGTCCACACAGGAGAGAAACCATTCAGTTGTGACGAGTGTGGGAAAAGATTTACAGAACAGAGAAGTCTGAAGAGCCACATGAGAGTCCACACAGGAGAGAAACCATTCAGTTGTGACGAGTGTGGGAAAAGATTTACAGAACAGAGAAGTCTGAAGAGCCACATGAGAGTCCACACAGGAGAGAAACCATTCAGTTGTGACGAGTGTGGGAAAAGATTTACAGAACAGAGAAATCTGAAGAGACACATGAGAGGCCACACAGGAGAGAAACCATTCAGTTGTTATGTGTGTGGGGAAAGATTTACACGACAGGCAAGTCTGAAGAGACACATGAGAGTCCACACAGGATAGAATGTGTTTCTTCCAGTAGTGACAACTTCAATTTGTATGTTGTTCTCTTTCTAATGTGTTAATAATTATTTGGAATGCTTCAGCAGTCCAACTCTTATTCTTGTAATCTTTATTAGTTGGAATGCTTCAGCAGTCCAACTATTGTTCTTGTAATCTTTATTTAAACTTTTTATTATTATTATTCTTTTTATTCCGTACCTTTTTTGTCCCTCTTCTACTCCTTCATATATTAAAAAATGCAGCTTCTTCAGGAATAGACATTTCGTATTTCAAATGTTTCAAATTTTCATATATTTAAATACTTTAATGTTATTTTTAATTCATCAGATCCTATGGAGAAAATCTTCAACTTTAAAAAGCTTACAGTATCTTCATATTTTCAGCAAATTCAGCAATTTATTTTTTCTTATGTTCAGATAGCCTTCAGCTATTACTGTATACTTTTTATCTTTTCAAATTTTCAATTTATTTTTATTTTTATGGAATAAATAATGAATGGGATCCAATGGGGGAAATCTTCAAATCCGCTTCAACTTGTTCAAATTTAAAAGCTTACAATATCGGCATACATTCAGCTAAAGAAACAATTCCACCTTTAAAATGTTGACAAAAGTGTTAGCTATAACTTTATAATTCAGCTTCTTTTCATATCTCGTATAGTTATTTAATTGTTACCATTTTAGTTGTATGTATTTTTCCGCTCCTCCTGGAGTTTTCAATGGGTATGTGTGGTGAAGTCTAGAGCTGTGCCGTCATCGCTAGAGGGGACAGCTGCGTCAGGATCAAGCGGAAATTATTTTTTTATGTTGTCATTATGGCCACAATTCTTAATATTTAGGCATACTTTTTTGATAAAGTAGGAAATCTTGTGCTTGTCGTAGACATGACTGGAATCTGTTAAGTTGTAATTGTTTATTTTGATAACATCTGCAGAGGTCTTATGTTTTAAATTAATACATATAGAAAGATATTATAATAGAAAATATTAGGGCGAATATTGATATTGTTATTAATGTATTATGAAGCATAGGGGTAATGTTTACTCTATGCAAATGTAAATGGCAAGAATTAATGTATATTGCATGAGAGTGACTATGTTCGTATTATTGATTGACGAGGCCGGTTGAATTCCGTGAAGTGACTTACAATAACAGGGACTTTTATTTTGAAAGTGACTTTAATGCGGACAATAACAAGACGGGACTCTTATTGTGAAAAGACTTTAGCGACTGGACCGGAAGTGACTTTTTAACCGGGGCCAGTGAGATTGAGTATGAAACTCCGTGGTTTAGAGAAATCGGTTCTCTTCTTCAGGTATCCTCTAGGCCGCAAGCCTGAGGGGGCGGAGGAGCCGGGAGCCGAGGAGGAGCGCCTTGAATGTTTGTTTTACACTTCCTGCCATTAAATGTTGATAACTTAATCCACGGGTGTCCGGAAGCCTGTTTTTCCACCATCTGCGAAGTGCCCAGTTTCAGAACTACTTTACAATGTGGATACCACGAAGGCGAAACTGAGTTGGCCACCGTAGTTACGGGACTTCGGATGCGTTCCTGTGGTGAGTAGCCCGCGCTAAGGAATCAAACTATTTATGCCGTCAGAACACGACGGAGGGCACAAGCCCGCGGGAGGAGTTTAACAAACGTTTGACGCTGTTTTGTGTTTTATGTGTGTTTGTTCCAGTCGCGTTTGCATGTTCTGCACGTCTTGTGGCACATTTACGGGTGTACGTCTCCCACGTTTGGCCCGCGTGGTCGGTCGCACGCTTTTGTGAGTGTCGCTGATGTGTAGTCGTGTGTGCGCGATTGTGTGTGTTTGTTTGTGTCTTTCTGTCGTGCGTTTGCACGGATCGTTTGTCTCACGCCTTCCGTGAGTTGTTTCTGTTTTGTTTTGTTTTCCGTTGTTCCTCGTGTTGTCTTGCAGAGACTCTTTCCACGTGTCCGGTGCAGGCCTTGTTGTTGCGTGTGTGGCCACGTGGAAGTGTGTGAGTTGCCTGTGTGTACTCTTAACACCAGGTGTGTCGCTGTTACAACAGCGTTGTGTGTATTCTTCACGTGTTATTTATTTTGTAGGTTTTTGTCATATTGTGCGTTGCTCGTATTGTTTTGTGAGTAGCACGTTTTTGAATCAAGACTTGAGTCTTATGATGTGCCTGGAAGCTAGTACTAGAGGCAGGACCACTATCGTGGCTATCAAATTGCCAGTGTAGATGTTCGGGTCTTTCGCTGACAATTTTGATGAGTGTACATTTGCTTGGCAATAAGGGTGACTGTACATTAGCTTGGTAGTTTGGCGCACATAGTAAAATTTGACGAAGACGACGCGGGGTCTCACTAAGAGCACGCTAGACATCTAATATAATATCCTAAATTAGCGCGTGAACGTTGCTATTTACGAGATTAAAATTACATAATGTAAGCTGGTGTACGTTGGCGCACTGCACAGTCACAAGATCATTATTCCACATAAATCAGTTGGGTGGCCCGTGTCTGTGGCTTTAGGCAATTCACTAAGGCTTGGATGCAAGAAGTACAGCGTGTTTTTGTTTTTTGTTTGTCCTGTTTTAATTCCACCATTTTGAGTACGTCTGAGAAGAAGGGACATTTGGTCCTTTGTTCGACCACATGGTCGGGAGTTGTAAGACATTTACATAAATTAGGACGCCATTACACATTCGAGGTGGCGCCTACTAGTGGTTGTGGACGAGGCATGCTAGGGATTAACCTAACCATATTGAATAGAGTTTCTTGGTTTTTGATTAATATTGCCATTTTTGGATTACAGTGGATTGTTTGATTTCTCATTATTGCCTGTTTGTGGGGTGGTTCGTGGTTTATCAGTTGCTGACAGATTGTCAATTTTTGAGTTTCAATTATTGATGTTTACCTTATGTTATTGATTTGTCATTTGTTTTTCCGCAGATTGGCATCTTTGCATTTCTGCGGTCGGCTTATTCATTAAATTAAATTAACAGCTTCTCCCATTTCACAGAAAAAACAGTTGTTCATTGGTTAGAATAACACCTTTTTATGCTGTTCAATGTCACTGTATAACTGTATTGCTTACCTAATTTGCATTTTCCCCAACTGCACTGCACCGCACCCACAAATTAGACACATAGTGTATAATATATTTTCTTTAAATTTCTTTCGCAAAATCGATTTACGATTTTTTGAGGGATTTTCATCGGAAATTTTCTAGGTTTTTTCTGTGCTCTACATTTACATTTCCTTACATATATTAAGCCTATCAGTACCTGATCCCCTTAACAATGTCAGAATCGATGTACATCAAGACCCCTGTCGCTTGAATCGAGGACGTTCTCTACGCTGCCATGGATATGGTAGAGAAAGCCGACAGACTGCACCACTACAAGAAGCTGAGGAAGCACGTGCAGGAATGGCATGCGGCAGGAATGGCATGCAGAGGGTTTACTGGATGTAACAACCCTGGAGGGCCCCACATAAGAACAGAAACTTATGCTTATGAGAGTGCTCAAACTTTGCGTCAAAGCAGCAGAAGACCAGAAGCAAGGGATGAGTGTAGTTCCGATCCCGACCAGCAGAGAGCGCCAAAGCCAATGACGCTGTGGTGCAAGCGAGGCATCTGTAGCATGGTATGGCAATCCATGCAGACACCAAAGCAAGGCAGCTTCAAGCCCATCAGCAAGGAACAGCACCCCCAAGAACGCTTCCAAAGAAGAAGCTCCCCCGACTGGAACGCCGCATAAAGAGGCTGCCCCATCCCCCGGCCCATCAAGATGTTTCGACGGCTAGAGCTCCCCATCCCCCGGCCCATCAAGCGACGCCTAGAGCTCCCCATCCCCATCTCCCGGCCGGCCCATCAACATGCCGGACCTATCAGTCCTGCCCCCCAGCCCCTGCAGTCAGCATTGGAGCAGCATTCATGAGTCTGCCCTCTGCACCCCAACACCCGACGAAAGACTCATCCCAAGAATTGGACTTCAAGGGCACATTGAACGAGCCTACAAGCTGGACCAGAGAACTGGGTCCCCACGGAGAGCCAAGCAGACTCCGCCAACAGATGACATCCAGCATCAACTACAGACATACCAGCCCCCGACCGCTGCCACAGACAGAGTGCCCTCAAGACAAAGCGGAACAACAGCATATCCAAGCCCCACTCATGACAACGACCACCGGTGTCACCCAGTACAAGCCGTACAGCCCAAGGGATATGCACTTCATCACGGACCAGCTGCCCCCCATATCGGGAGGAGGAGTCCCCTGGATAAAGGCACTCGATGCTGCCACCACCGGGATCCCCTTGGCAGTAGGAGACATGAGGGCAATCCTGGCAAAATGCTCCTCACTGAGAGAGCCAGACGACCTGGAGAGAGATGCTGGCTGCTCATCTGCCCATAACAGCCAAGATGTGGACACTGTCAATATACACCTGTTCGCTGCCATCAGAACACGGTGGCCTTTTACCCCTGACATGGCCAACCTGTCTGGCATCAAGTTAAGACCAGATGAAGATGCTGAGGCCTACTTGTCACGATCGCCAGAAGTCTGACAATCAGTTACAGGCACCAGACACGACAGAGATACCACCTTATGAGATATGGAAGGAATATATCAGCCACTTCATTGCCGAGCACATCAAAGATGAAGAGGAGAAGGCAAACAAAGAAAAGATGACCATGAGACTGCTAAAGCTACAACTAGCAGAAAAAGATACAGAAGCTTCTAAACACCACCAGAAGACATAAAAACAGATGGCTCTTGCACCTGACATAGCCATCCAGATCTGTGAGGAAGTCAGCAAAGCCATGAGCACCTTCATACAAGAGGGAGGACAACACCAGCCTGCCTCCCAACAGAAGCAAGAAGCCATATCTCCTTGGCAACAGTAACAAGCGGATCACAGAGACAGTGAGCCATGTTTCCTCCAGTTTGGATACTGGATGCCAGACTGCCAGCAAGAAGAAGGCCCAGTAAGAGGAGGACTTCCGTATAGATGACCAAGAAGAGGAGGACAAAACGCCCCAAACCGTCAAATAATGCCACATGACCAAGAGTCTGAGGAGGACCTGTCATCACAGCCATACATGGAGCAGCACCTCAGGATTGTGCATTACCAAATTGCACCATGAAGTACCACCACTCTCCACTTGAACACTGTCAGTGTGGAATATCCAGAGACATCACAAGAACGTCGATCCAAGCAAGAAGTTGGCCAAACATCAAAAGCCGACTGCAACATGCGTCCACCTTGAGTTTTCTGGGATAGAGGAGATAGCTAATGTACTACAGCTCAAGCAAGACCATAGAGAGGGGCGAGGAGGTTGCACAAGGCAACTGGGATCCCTGTAATGTGTCATGAGCTCAACACAGAACAAGGCGTTCACACATTTTTGACCTCAAGTACATTCTCCATGACAGCAAGAAAAGATCTCAAGATCAGAATGGACTTGAGAAAGAACTACTGGACAGTCCTGACTTAACACTGTTCACTGATGGACACTGCCACAGAGGAAAAGAGAGCAACATCTCTGCATACTCTGTAGTGCAACAACAAATGAATAGACATTCAACCATTGCAGCTGAAATCATCCCACAACCAGCATCTGCACAGCTCGCAGAATTAGTGGCTTTGACAAAAGCACTGGAACACGCCAAAGGGAACTCGGTCAACATTTACACCGATTCAGCTTATGCATATGGAGCCGTGCATGTCGACGGTCCCCAGTGGTTGAGAAGGGGATTCTTAACAACAGCAAATGCACCAGTAAAGCACAGAAGCCATTTGGAGCAACTACTAGCTGTCATACTGCTACCACACAAAGTAGCAGTAATGAAGTGCAAAGGACATCAGAACTTGACAACGACAGTGGCAAGAGGCAACGACGCAGCCGACCTAGCAGCTAAGAAAGCAGCAGGTTATGCCAAACAGATGACAGCCATTTACACACCGGAACTCCCGAAACTTGGATTGGAGGACATTAAGCTCATGCAGAATCAGTGGGCACACAAAGGAGCCAGCCAGAAAGAGGGTCTCTGGAGATCACATGATGGACGCATAGTGGCACCTGCAAAGATGTGTCAAAAGACAAGCACATGGTCCCTCTCATGTGAATCCCAGAAGAACAGAGTCTCCATCCTCTGGTGGCATCCCTACATGACAGATGGTCAAACTTCCTCACCATGAATGCCCAACCTGCAATGACTTCAGTATGAATAGACCATACAAATGTCCCCAAGGAGAGTTCCCAGTGCCAGACGCACCGTTCAAAGACATTTGCAAAGAAGATGCAAAGTCGGTCGTAAAATGGCTGAAAAATGAATTGACACCGAGATATGGCGTTCGAGGAGTGATCAGGTCTGACTAGCACACAGCTTTGCAACCAAACACTTAACACATTTAGAAACAAGCACCTACATGAAGAAATATATCTAGAGAACACATTCACATTCACAGGAGCAGACTATCGCCCAGGGAGGGGATAGCAGAGTTCATGGCGTGGCTTTGGAGAATGTTTGAGAAATGAACTAACCACAGTTAAGTTTTTCTCTGAGCAGGTTACCGGAGCCCACCAGGAGCCAGTGGACTAAGTCCAGGCGAATGCAGTGCTTTGAGGTCATTGCAAGGACCTCGGAGCGCCCTCGATGTGAGTGGTCTCACACAGTGACACCATTTCACATTTTTGTAAATATGTTCATATTTGTATTATACTGAGACATTAGAGCGAGAGTTAGGACTGCAACATAGGAAGATGTGTGCAGACAACATTGACTCTCACTGCTCACTGTTTCCTGTCATTAATGGCACCATCAGGTGCAAATGTTTTGTTTTTCCCCATAAGCTGTTTTAGGGTTCGAGCACGAGAGAGGAGGGTGCTGGACGAATACCTGCCTGCTATCAGATCCTGGTAGGATTTGAATAATTCTATGCCCTAGTCAAGGGCCATAGATAGGATCAATTACATTTATCATAACCAGTAAAGATAAATAAAGTTAGATTGGATTGGATAAGTAATTGAGACTCTGTTGGACGACAGATGTGCATTTAATAGATGATTCCTCCCACACGGGGTGAGAAGCTGCTCCTCCGACTCAGTTAAAGATTGCGAATTCAATCCTAGAAAGTATTAGATACTTATTAAATATAGAAATTAAAATATAGACAATTTTTCATAGTCAAGTGTCACATTCTGTATAGAGCCGCCCTAGTGGCCGCTGTGTGGTGTTGTGTTTTCTCATTTTCTCCAACAGCTACACCTGACGCTCCAGCATCGTCCATCGTGTGCTGGCTGCCTGCTGTGAGGACCTGCCATGAGGAGCTGCCCACAGGAGCATCGGACACCATCATCACCTGGCTCAGAGAGACTGAGGAGCAGACGGAGCCATCCTGAGGACCCCTGCGATGCCATTCGGAGCAGAGGACAGAACGACGCAGAGGAAGATGGACAGATGACATCATGTGGATATGCAAATCCACCGACGGACGGACGGCGCAGCCAGTGAAAACCATGAGGAATAATATCTCCCCAGGGGCTGGGACGCCCGGGATGTATGAGACAGGTTCCAGAGAGACAAGGCTTTTCCGACCTTTTGGATGACGGCAGAGAACCACTGCATGCAGGTAGCTGCATGCAGGCCGAGATCCTTGAGAAGCCCTCAGCTGAGATTTAGTGAGTGTGAATTGCTGGTAGACAGTTAACTGCTTGCAGTCTGTGGACGCAGTAGTTCATGTTCCCTCAGCTGAGGGGGACGATCGCAACCATCATTGACAATCTGCTTGGAGGAACTGAGGAACTGAGGAACTGGGGAACTGGAGTTGCAGAGCATGTATGCGGAGGGACTGGATTCACAGGGATGCACAGACACCTGCACAGATAGACACTTAGTGCACACGTTACATTAACCGGAACCATCAGGACAGCAAGATGTTTTACCTGTGATGAATACATTCACACTGACACTTAGTGTTATTTAGTTTCCTTGAGAAGCAGGGATGAAAGGAGGGAGTGATGTTCTTCCACAGGGATGCTGAATGATAATGAGTAATAATTAAAATGCTGTACAATGTTTGTTTACATAGAGCGTCAAAATAAAAGGGCTATTACATGGTTGTTTATACTATTGGATAAGTATAAAAGGAGGGATTGTTAAGTTGAAATAGTTTATTTTGATAACATCTGCAGAGGTCTTATGTTTTAAATTAATACATATAGAAAGATATTATAATAGAAAATATTAGGGAGAATATTGATATTGTTATTAATGTATTATGAAGCATAGGGGTCATGTTTACTCTATGCAAATGTATACACATACACACACACGTGCACGTACACACAAATACACTTATATAAACATACACACACTTACACACATACATATACACACACATATGCACATACACACATATACACAAACTTAGACACACACACTTATACACACATACACACACATACACACACACACACACACACACTGTGTGTGTAAACATCAAAGTGTTCCTCTATGAGATCACTCTGTCGATCCTTTCTTCCAACTCTCCTCACATTCCTACATTCCACAATCAGGGAGGGGGAGGAGGAGGAGGAGGAGGAGGAAGGTGATGGCAAGGACATACGAGGAGACGAGGAAGAGAAAAGGAAGGAGGTCTCCCTAACCCTGTCTCTCTCCTTCTCCCTCCGGTGTCTCCCTCCTTCTTTCCCCCGGTGTCTCTCTCCTTCTCCCCCTGGTGTCTCTCTCCTTCTTCCTCCGGTGTCTCCCTCCTTCTTTCCCCCGGTGTCTCTCTCCTTCTCCCTCCGGTGTCTCTCTCCTTCTCCCTCCGGTGTCTCCCTCCTTCTTTCCCCTGGTTTCTTCCTCCGGTGTCTCTCTCTTTCCCCCCCGGTCTCTCTCTCCTTCCCCCTCGGTGTCTCCCTCCTTCTTTCCCCTTGTGTCTCCCTCCTTCTTTCCCCTTGTGTCTCCCTCCTTCTTTCCCCTGGTGTCTCCCTCCTTCTTTCCCCTGGTGTCTCCCTCCTTCTTTCCCCTGGTGTCTCCCTCCTTCTCCCCCTCGGTGTCTCCCTCCTTCTTCCTCCGGTGTCTCTCTCTTTCCCCCCCGGTGTCTCTCTCCTTCTTCCTCCGGTGTCTCTCTCTTTCCCCCCCGGTGTCTCTCTCCTTCTCCTCCGGTGTCTCTCTCCTTTCCCCGGTGTCTCCCTCCTTCTTTCCCCCGGTGTCTCTCTCCTTCTCCCCTCGGTGTCTCTCTCCTTCTTCCCCCTCGGTGTCTCTCTCCTTCTCCCCCGGTGTCTCTCTCCTTCTCCCCTCGGTGTCTCTCTCCTTCTTCCCCCTCGGTATCTCTCTCCTTCTCCCCCGGTGTCTCTCTCCTTCTCCCCTCGGTGTCTCTCTCCTTCCCCCCCGGTGTCTCTCTCCTTCCCCCTCGGTGTCTCTCTCCTTCCCCCTCGGTGTCTCTCCTTCTCCCCCTTGGTGTCTCTCTCCTTCCCCGGTGTCTCTCCTTCCCCGGTGTCTCTCTCCTTCCCCTCGGTGTCTCTCCTTCTCCCTCGGTGTCTCTCTCCTCCCCGGTGTCTCTCTCCTCTCCTCCGGTGTCTCCTCCTTCTTTCCCCGGTGTCTCTCTCCTTCCCCCGGTGTCTCTCTCCTCTCCCTCCGGTGTCTCCTCCTTCTTTCCCCCCGTGTCTCTCTCCTTCAACCCCCGTTTGGCCCCCGTTTGGCCCCGTTCGGGCCTCCCCATCCCCAGTCCTCAGCGGGCTCCTGGTCTGACGGCCTCTCATGTGAGTCTCATGTTGCCACCAAGAGACACACATGCAGCTCTATGTGAGGACAGGGTTAGGGTTAGACAGCACCAGGGCCTCCTATGACACGTCCTCCATTAGTGATGCTGCTCCTCCTCTCCTCCTCCTCTCCTCCTCTCCTCCTCCTCCCCTCCTCCTCCTCCACTCCTCCTCCCTCTCCTCCTCTCCCCCTCCTCCTCCTCCTCCTCCTCTCCTCCTCCTCCCCCCCTCTGTGTCAGGGTGAGGGAGGAGTGGTCACCGCTACACAGTGAAGGTGCTGCTGGGGGAACTCGGCTGGCAGGACACATTCCTCACTTATAGGAACGAGTGGATTAAGGTCTCCCCATAGTGAAACTGGAAGTGCATGCAGGGCCCTGGGAGGGGCCTCATGACCTCCTGACCTCTGCAAGAACTCTCTTCAAAAGAGCAATAACAGTTGAGTCTCTTTGGACCAGAGTGCAGTACCTGCCGGTGTTGGTGAAGCCCCCTAAAGAGCTGACTAGCTGTCAGAACAGAGCGAGCATCAGGGCTGAGGGTGCTGAGTCAGGGGAGACGATCCAGTGAAGGGAGGAGAACCTTTCTCCACGTCAGGGTCAGCACCCAAAGGGCCCCGTCAGAGACTCATATGTATATTTGTGTATATTTATATTTATTTATTCATTTTTATATATATATATTTATATATGTATTTATATGTTTTTTTATTTATATATTTATATCTATATACATGTATTTATTTTTATATTGATTTATATGTATTTATATATATATTTATTTATTTGTATATTTATTTATATGTATATTTATATATTTTAATTTTTATATTTATTTATTTATATATTTGTCTGTGTTTGAAACATTTCGGATTTTGCTGCTTTAAAATAAGAGCTTTTGAAAAAGGGGTATGTTATTAGAAATATTCAAAGCAAATTGTGCTCATCCACAAATTAGCGTAGCTTGGCTAGCGACCAATGAAACAAGTGAAATACTGCAGCCTAAACAAGGGGAAGAAGACTTGTACTGCAGCGCTCCTGAATAACTGAGGATGGGGCCATTGCGGAGAAGCATCTACCCACGGGGGTCAATACAGGATACATTCAAACATTTACGATGAAGAATACATGTGTGTCCCCACTGTTCTACATTCCTGTGACCTGCCAACCACCAGGTAGCCCGCCCTCTGGTTGCCCCCTGATGCAGCCTCAAGCGTCAAGTGTGAGGATGTGAGCGGAGAGCTCTTCCTGCTGCCTGGAGTTCTGCTCTGTAAGGTTTCATGGAGGGAATTGAGGAATGAAAACACTCTGAATTCATAATCATGTTTTCGTTCTGATCTGAATCCGACAGGCTCAGCATTGATTACCGGCTCCACTGCCACGCTGCACAGAGAGCATCATCCCTAATAACCCATCTAACGAGGCCTTTCTAGGGTTGAGCAATTAGCTCCCAGGACAAAATGTTTCTTGTGCGCTACAATCACACCTCCACCGTAACAACTTCACGTGACCCCTGTCTTCACATGACCCCTGTCTTCACGTGACCCCTGTCTTCATGTGACCCCTGTCTTCACATGACCCCTGTCTTCACGTGACCCCTGTCTTCACATGACCCCTGTCTTCACGTGACCCCTGTCTTCATGTGACCCCTGTCTTCACGTGACCCCTGTCTTCACGTGACCCCTGTCTTCATGTGACCCCTGTCTTCACGTGACCCCTGTCTTCACGTGACCCCTGTCTTCACGTGACCCCTGTCTTCACGTGACCCCTGTCTTCATGTGACCCCTGTCTTCATGTGACCCCTGTCTTCACGTGACCCCTGTCTTCATGTGACCCCTGTCTTCACATGACCCCTGTCTCCCTGTCTCACGTGACCCCTGTCTTCACGTGACCCCTGTCTTCACGTGACCCCTGTCTTCACGTGACCCCTGTCTTCACGTGACCCCTGTCTTCATGTGACCCCTGTCTTCACGTGACCCCTGTCTTCATGTGACCCCTGTCTTCACGTGACCCCTGTCTTCACGTGACCCCTGTCTTCACGTGACCCCTGTCTTCACGTGACCCCTGTCTTCACGTGACCCCTGTCTTCACGTGACCCCTGTCTTCACGTGACCCCTGTCTTCATGTGACCCCTGTCTTCACGTGACCCCTGTCTTCACGTGACCCCTGTCTTCACGTGACCCCTGTCTTCACGTGACCCCTGTCTTCACGTGACCCCTGTCTTCATGTGACCCCTGTCTTCATGTGACCCCTGTCTTCACGTGACCCCTGTCTTCACGTGACCCCTGTCTTCACGTGACCCCTGTCTCCACGTGACCCCTGTCTTCACGTGACCCCTGTCTTCACGTGACCCCTGTCTTCACGTGACCCCTGTCTTCACGTGACCCCTGTCTTCACGTGACCCCTGTCTTCACGTGACCCCTGTCTTCACGTGACCCCTGTCTTCACGTGACCCCTGTCTTCACGTGACCCCTGTCTTCACGTGACCCCTGTCTTCACGTGACCCCTGTCTTCACGTGACACCTGCCTTCACGTGACCCCTGTCTTCATGTGAGCAGCCTGATAATAAGGAGTTGACTTAAGAGACTTATAGAGCAGCCTGATAATAAGGAGTTGACTTAAGAGACTTATAGAGCAGGCTGATAATAAGGAGTTGACCTAAGAGACTGATAGAGCAGCCTGATAATAAGGAGTTGACTATAGAGACTTATAGAGCAGCCTGATAATAAGGAGATGACCTAAGAGACTTATAGAGCAACCTGATACTAAGGAGATGACCTAAGAGACTTATAGAGTAGCCTGATAATAAGGAGTTGACCTAAAAGACTTATAGAGCAGCCTGATAATAAGGAGTTGACCTAAGATACTTATAGAGTAGCCTGATAATAAGGAGTTGACCTCAGAGTCTTATAGAGCAGCCTGATAAAAAGGAGTTGATCAAAGAGACTTATAGAGTAGCCTGATAATAAGGAGTTGACCTTAGAGACTTATAGAGCAGCCTGATAATAAGGAGATGACCAAAGAGACTTATAGAGCAGCCTGATATTAAGGAGTTGATTTAAGAGACTTATAGAGTAGCCTAATAATAAGGAGTTGACTTAAGAGACTTATAGAGCAGCCTGATCATAAGGAGTTGACTTAAGAGAATTATAGAGCAGCCTGATAATAAAGAGTTGACAATATAGACTTATAGAGCAGCCTGATAATAAGGAGTTAACCTAAGAGACTTATAGAGCAGCCTGATAATAAGGAGTTGACTTAAGAGACTTATAGAGCAGCCTGATAATAAGGAGTTGACTATAGAGACTTTTAGAGCGGCCTGATAATAAGGAGTTGACCTAAGAGACTTATAGAGCAGCCTGATAATAAGGAGTTGACTTAAGAAACTGATAGAGCAGCCTGATAATAAGGAGTTGACTATAGAGACTTATAGAGCAGCCTGATAACAAGGAGTTGACTTAAGAGACTTATAGAGCGGCCTGATAATAAGGAGTTGACCTAAGAGACTTATAGAGCAGCCTGATAATAAGGAGTTGACTTAAGAGACTTATAGAGCAGCCTGATAATAAGGAGTTGACTATAGAGACTTATAGAGCAGCCTGATAATAAGGAGTTGACTTAAGAGACTTATAGAGTGGCCTGATAATAAGGAGTTGACCTAAGAGACTTATAGAGCAGCCTGATAATAAGGAGTTGACCTAAGATACTTATAGAGCAGCCTGATAATTCAATTCAATTCAGTTTATTTGTATAGCCCAATTTCACAAATTACAAATTTGTCTCGGAGTGCTTTACAATCTGTACACATAGACATCCCTGCCCCAAAACCTCACATCGGACCAGGAAAAACTCCCAAATAACCCTTCAGGGGGAAAAAAAGGGAAGAAACCTTCAGGAGAGCAACAGAGGAGGATCCCTCTCCAGGATGGACAGATGCAATAGATGTCATGTGACCAGAAGGACAGATTTAGAGTTAAAATACATTCAATGAATGTGACAGAGTGTATGAATAGTTCATAGTAGGCATATTCCACGATGGAGACCTCCACGATCCATCAGATGGAGGTAGAGAGAAGGAGTGGGTGGAGTCTCAACAGTGGGCGGAGTCTCAACAGGACAGTGGCGTCGTCGGTAGCAGGAATTCCACGACCCAGACCTCGATGATCCATCAGCAGATAGGATCTATGCCGTCTCATAGGGTCTGATGACCCCATGAGACGTGAAGTCAAAAGGACTCCGGGGAGAAAGCAGAGTTAGTAACGTGTGATGGAGAGATGAACATTCATCCTTAAGGAGAGAAAAAAGAGGAGATAGGTACTCAGTGCATCCTAAAACGTCCCCCGGCAGCTATAAGCCTATAGCAGCATATCAAGGGGCTGGACCAGGTGAACCTGATTCAGCCCTAACTATAAGCTCTGTCAAAGAGGAAGGTCTTAAGTCGACTCTTAAACGAGGTGACTGTGTCTGCCTCCCGGACTGAAATTGGAAGCTGGTTCCATAAAAGAGGAGGAGCTTGATAACTAAAGGCTCTGGCTCCCATTCTACTTTTTAAGACTCTAGGACAGTGGTCACCAACCTTTTTGAGCCCAAGATCCCTGACCTCCGCCTTCATGACCGGCAAGATCTACCTTTGAGGCGTTGAGAGAAAACGACTGTCCAGACTCGACTTACAACTTTTTATTAGGCCTAATTGTCTTTTTGGTCCAGCGTTCAAATTGATGAGACCAGGAACACAGAATTTAAGTGTAATATAACAAGTAAGATATTTGTTATACGCACACAATATGAACAAGAAAAAACACATTTGCAATGAGCAGCTGGATGAACTACCAATATAAATGTTGTATTTATTTACATTACAGCACAACACTGACAACATGATCAGTCAGTGCAACTCATGTTGGGCAGCACGGTGGCTCAGTGGTTAGCACTGTCGCCTCACAGCAAGAAGGCCCTGGGTTCGAATCCCGGTCCTCCCGGTCATTCCAGGTCCTTTCTGTGTGGAGTTTGCATGTTCAGAATCAGAATCAGAATCAGAATCAGAAACAGGTTTATTGCCAAAGAATGAATGTTTTCACAAACAAACGAGGAATTAATTTTGGTGGAAGGTGCAACATTTGGACATGACAAACAACAATCAACGCAAGGAGGGAGGAGGAGTGGGAGGAAGAGGGAGGAGGAGGAAGAGGAAGGAGCGGGAAGAAGGAGGAGAGAGGAAGGTGGAAGAAGAGGTGGTAGTCCTGGGGGTGACAGTCAGTCAGTCCCGGGGTCCATTGATGAGCCCGACCGCCGTCGGGAAAAAGCTATTGGTGTGGCGGGAGGTCGTGGTCATGATGGACCGCAGCCTCCTCCCCGAGGGGAGGGACTCGAACAGGGAGTGTCCAGGGTGGGAGGGGTCGGCGACAATCTTTCTGGCCCGCTTCAGTGACCTGGAAGTGAACAGGACCTGGAGGGAAGGCAGATTGCAGCCGATAACCCTCTCGGCCGAGCGGATGATGCTCTGCAGCCTGCGCTTGTCTTTGGCTGTGGCTGCAGGGTGCCAGACGGTGATGGAGGAGCAGATGATGGACTCAACGATGGCCGTGTAGAACTGTACCATCATCTTCCCTGGCAGGTTGAATTTCCTCAGCTGCCTCAGGAAGAACATCCTCTGCTGGGCCTTCTTGGAGATGGAGCCGATGTTCAGCTCCCACTTGAGGTCCTGGGAGATGATGGAGCCCAGGAAGCGGTAGGACTCCACAGCGTTTACCGGGGAGTCACACAGGATGAGAGGGGCGGGTGGGGCTGCATTCCTCCTGAAATCCACAACCATCTCCACTGTCTTCAGAGCGTTGAGCTCCAGGTTGTTCTGGCTGCACCAGGTCACCAGGTGGTCAGTCTCCCACCTGTAGGCGGTCTCGTCCCGCCAGAGATGAGTCCAATGAGGGTGGTGTCATCCGCGAACTTTAGGAGCTTGACGGACTGGTGACTGGAGGTGCAGCTGTTGGTGTACAGGGAGAACAGCAGAGAGGAGAGAACACAGCCTTGGGGAACCCGTGCTGGTGGACCGGGAGCCTGAGACGTGTTTCCCCAGCCTCACGTGCTGCTTCCTGTCGGTCAGGAAGTCTGTGATCCACCTGCAGGTGGAGTCGGGCACGTGCAGCTGGGAGAGCTTGTCCTGCAACAGGGACGGGATGATGGAATTGAAGGCAGAGCTGAAGTCCACAAACAGGATCCTGGCGTAGGTTCCTCGGGAGTCCAGATGCTGGAGGATGTAGTGAAGGGCCATGTTGACTGCATCGTCTGCAGACCTGTTGGCTCTGTAGGCGAACTGCAGGGGGTCCAGGAGTGGGTCGGTGATGGTCTTGAGGTGTGACAGGACCAAGCGTTCAAAGGACTTCATGACCACAGAGGTCAGGGCGACGGGCCTGTAGTCATTGAGTCCTGTGATCTTGGGTTTTTGGGACGGGATGATGGTGGAGGCCTTGAAGCAGGCTGGAACGTGGCATGTCTCCAGGAGGTGTTGAAGATGTCGGTGAACACCGGAGACAGCTGGTCCGCACAGTGCTTCAGGGTGGAGGGGAGACGGAGTCCGGGCCCGCTGCTTTGGGGTTCTGCTTTTAAACAGCCTGTTGACTGCTCTCCAGGATGACGAGGCGTCGCTGAGTTGATGGAGGTGTGAGCCCTGATGGGCTGGGGAGGTGGGCTGATGGTCTGTGGCTTGTTGGTGGGGCTGTGGGCGATGGTCTCAGGACTGCTCCATTGTCTTTCAAAGCGGCAGTAGAACTCATTTAGCTCGTCTGCCAGAAGCACATTGTTCATGGAGTGGGGTGATTTGGGCTTGTAGTTGGTGATCTGCCTGAGCCCTCTCCAGACAGAAGCAGAGTCGTTTGCTGAGAGCTGCTGTTGCAGTTTCTCAGAGTACAGTCGTTTAGCATCTCTCACCGCCTTGCTAAACCTGTATTTGGACTCTGTGTACAGGTCCTTGTCCCCACTCCTGAATGCCTGGTCCTTCTGCAGTCTTAGCTTCCTGAGCTCCGCTGTGAACCAGGGTTTGTCGTTGTTATAACTCACCCTGGAGCTGGATGGAATACAGCTGTCCTCACAGAAGCTGATGTAGGAAGTTACAGCCTCTGTGTACTCATCCAGGCTGTTGGTAGCAGTCCTGAAGACATCCCAGTCAGTACAGTCCAAGCACGCCCGTAGATCCTCCAGAGCCTCACTGGTCCACTTCTTGAACTTCCTCACCACAGGTTTGCAGAGCTTTAGTCTCTGCCTGTATGAGGGAATCAGATGAACCATGACGTGGTCAGAGTTTCCCAGTGCAGCTCGAGGAACGGCGTGATAGGCCCTGCTGATTGTTGTGTAGCAGTGGTCCAGAATGCTCTTCTCTCTGGTAGGGCATTTAATTAACTGTCTATATTTAGGAGTTCGTGGCTGAGGTTTCCTTTGTTAAAATCCCAGTACAATAACTAAAGAGTCCGGAAGGTCCGCTCCACACGCCGTATCTGTTCAGCGAGTGTCTGTTGTGCCTCGTTCACGTTCCCCTGCGGCGACATGTAAACTCCCGCCAGGATGAATGAAGCGAACTCACGTGGGAGTAGAAGGGTTTGCAGTGAATGATAAAGATTCCAGGTCCGCGAACAGTGCTGTAGAATCACCGTTACGTCGTTGCACCAGCCGTTGTTGAGGTAAAAGCAGATTCCTCCACCCTTTTTTACCGGAGAGCTCCGTGACCCGGTCCGCTCGAACAGCTGGAAGCCAGCGAGCTGGGCGCAGAGTCTGGTATCGAGCCACTAAGCCATGATTCCGTGAAACACAGAACGGAGGATGAGGAGAAGTCTCTGTCTCTCCCACCAGCAGCTGGAGTTCGTCCAGTTTGTTGCACAGTGAGCGGACGTTGGAGAAATATGCCCGGCAGCGCTGTACGAGATCCCGTTTCCGCCGCATAAGCGCCCCGAACGTTTCCCCTCTCCGGGCGTTTCCACGGGGCGAAGGTGAGCACACCTTTTACAAAAATGTCCAGTAACTCCACAGAAGTTAAAAACGTAGGAAGTAAATCCGCTGGAGTTGTTCCCCTGATGTTCAAGAGCTCTTCTCTGGTGAAAGAGCTCTGGGAATCCCAGCAGAAAACAGTATTTAAAACGAAAACAATAAAAAACATCGCGCACCAACACACCGAGGCGACCTTTCGCGGCGCCATCAGATCTCCTCGTGCCTGCGTGGGTTTCCTCCGGGTACTCCGGTTTCCCCCACCATCATAAAAACATGCACCGCAGCCTCACCCCGGTTCGTATGGATGTGAATGAATGTTGGTGGTGGTCGGAGGGGCCGTAGGCGCTGATTGGCTGCCACGCTTCCGTCAGTCTGCCCCAGGGCAGCTGTGGCTACTGATGTAGCTTACCACCACCGGTATGTGTGTGTATGACTACTGGACTCTGGACTGTAAAGCGACTTCGAGTGTCTTGAGAAGCGCTATATAAAATAAATGATTATTATGTAAGTTCAGCTCTCATCATAATGCCATCAAGCCATGTGACTCCAGTCAGTGTGATGGCTGTGACTGAACTCTGTCTGTGAGCTTGTAGTTAGTTCATAAGCACAGACAGCCAGTCGGAGGCAGTCTGTCAGCTGTCTGTCAGTAATCCAGCTCCTGGTCTTTGATTTGGTGATTTTCTCAACTCCACTGACGAGTTTTTCGGGGCAAAATTGGTTTTCATGAAAGTTTTCTCATCTGGGACTGGTTCTGAACTCAGACCGTTGGTGATTACGTTCACATCAGCTCTACAGACATCCTCAGATTTAAATAATTTTCATAATAATAAATATGAGAATCACCATTTGTGACTCCTGCATCTGTCCCTTGTCAAATAATAGAATAAATGCAATTGCAATCACTTTCAAGTAAACCAGATTGCTCGATCAGACAAGAAAAAAAAGCTCAATGTTGAGCTTTTGTTTTGAAGGACAACAGCAGAAAAGCCCAACTCACGGAGGTAAGACCTGGCAAGTCGCCAAGAATCTCGGCTGTCGCGCAGGCGTAATGTGATAATGCCGTAACGTAAACATGTACACGAAGGTACAGGCATTTCAACATGTATTTATTGATTGTCGGTGTACTTTGAGCTAGTGTAATATGTGAAGTTATCAATAAAGGTCTTTCTGCATTTCCCCTGCGCCTCACCTGTAGTGGTACGTTCCTCTTTCGGGGCGCACAGCTGACAACACGGCTGTGTAAGCGAACCCGTTTTCAGGCGTTCATGAATCAGGCGGAGATCTTTTATGACGTCAATCTTCCAGTCAGAAAGAAAACATTTCAGAAGACACCTCAGAAAATGTTCGAAAACAAGGAACAATGTGTTTCTGAATTTATTTTCATTTTATTTTGGAGATCGACAGGGAACGTCTCCGAGATCGACCGGTCGATCGCGATCGACGGGTTGGCGACCACTGCTCTACGAACTACAAGTAGTCCCGCATTTAGTGAGCGCAGCTCTCTAGTGGGGCAATATGGTACTACAAGCTCCTTAAGATATGATGGAGCATCACCAATCAAGGCTTTGTACGTTAAGAGAAGAATTTTAAAAGTGATTCTTGATTTTACTGGGAGCCAGTGCAGAGCAGCTAGTGCAGGAGTGATGTGATCTCTGTTCTTAGTTTTAGTGAGAACACGAGCTGCAGCATTCTGGATCAACTGGAGGGACCTAAGAGACTTAGAGCAGCCTGATAATAAAGAGTTGACTTAAGAGACTTATAGAGCAGCCTGATAATAAGGAGTTGACCTAAGAGACTTATTAGAGCAGCCTGATAATAAGGAGTTGACCTAAGAGACTTATTAGAGCAGCCTGATAATAAGGAGTTGCAGTAATCCAGTCTCGAAGTAACGAACGCGTGAACCAATTTTTCTGCATCTTTTTGAGACAAGATGTGCCTGATATTTGAAATATTACGTAGATGAAAGAATGCAGTCCTTGAGATTTGCTTTACGTGGGAGTTAAAGGACAAGTCCCGATCAAAGATAACGCCAAGATTCTTTACAGTGGTGTTGGATGCTAGAGCAATGCCGTCTACAGAATCCACATCACCAGATAATTGATCTCTGAGGTGCTTAGGGCCGATTAAAATTACTTCGGTTTTGTCTGAGTTTAACATCAAGAAGTTGCAGGTCATCCATATTTTTATGTCTTTAAGACATGCTTGAATTTTACCGAGTTGGTTGCTCTCCTCTGGTTTTATCGATAAATATAGTTGAGTATCATCTGCATAACAATGAAAGTTTATGGAGTGTTTCCTGATAATATTGCCCAAAGGAAGCATGTATAAGGTAAATAAAATTGGTCCAAGCACGGAACCTTGTGGAACTCCGTGATTAACGTTGAGTGGTTATCGGCGTCATCGTTTACAAATACAAACTGAGATCGATCTGATAAATAGGATTTAAACCAAATTAGTGCCGTGCCTGAAATGCCAATCGACTGCTCCAGTCTCTGTAACAGGATGTCATGGTCAATGGTGTCGAATGCAGCACTAAGGTCTAACAAGACCAGGACAGAGAGGAGTCCTCTATCAGGACTAAGGTCTAACAAGACCAGTACAGAGAGGAGTCCTCTATCAGGACTAAGGTCTAACAAGACCAGGACAGAGAGGAGTCCTCTATCAGCACTAAGGTCTAACAAGACCAGTACAGAGATGAGTCCTCTATCAGCACTAAGGTCTAACAAGACCAGTACAGAGAGGAGTCCTCTATCAGCTCTAAGGTCTAACAAGACCAGTACAGAGATGAGTCCTCTATCAGCACTAAGGTCTAACAAGACCAGGACAGAGAGGAGTCCTCTATCAGCACTAAGGTCCAACAAGACCAGTACAGAGATGAGTCCTCTATCAGCACTAAGGTCTAACAAGACCAGGACAGAGAGGAGTCCTCTATCAGCACTAAGGTCTAACAAGACCAGTACAGAGATGAGTCCTCTATCAGCTCAAAGGTCTAACAAGACCAGTCCAGAGGAGTCCTCTATCAGCTCTAAGGTCTAACAAGACCAGTACAGAGATGAGTCCTCTATCAGCACTAAGGTCTAACAAGACCAGTACAGAGAGGAGTCCTCTATCAGCACTAAGGTCCAACAAGACCAGTACAGAGATGAGTCCTCTATCAGCACTAAGGTCTAACAAGACCAGTACAGAGAGGAGTCCTCTATCAGCACTAAGGTCCAACAAGACCAGTACAGAGAGGAGTCCTCTATCAGCACTAAGGTCTAACAAGACCAGTACAGAGAGGAGTCCTCTATCAGGACTAAGGTCTAACTAGACCAGTACAGAGATGAGTCCTCTATCAGGACTAAGGTCGAACTAGACCAGTACAGAGATGAGTCCTCTATCAGGACTAAGGTCTAACTAGACCAGTACAGAGATGAGTCCTCTATCAGCACTAAGGTCCAACAAGACCAGTACAGAGATGAATCCTCTATCAGCACTAAGGTCTAAGAAGACCAGTACAGAGAGGAGTCCTCTATCAGCACTAAGGTCCAACAAGACCAGTACAGAGAGGAGTCCTCTATCAGGACTAAGGTCTAACAAGACCAGTACAGAGAGGAGTCCTCTATCAGCACTAAGGTCTAACAAGACCAGTACAGAGAGGAGTCCTCTATCAGGACTAAGGTCTAACAAGACCAGTACAGAGAGGAGTCCTCTATCAGCACTAAGGTCTAACTAGACCAGTACAGAGAGGAGTCCTCTATCAGCACTAAGGTCTAACAAGACCAGTACAGAGATGAGTCCTCTATCAGCACTAAGGTCTAACAAGACCAGTACAGATGAGTCCTCTATCAGCACTAAGGTCTAACAAGACCAGTACAGAGAGGAGTCCTCTATCAGCACTAAGGTCTAACAAGACCAGTACAGAGAGGAGTCCTCTATCAGCACTAAGGTCTAACAAGACCAGTACAGAGAGGAGTCCTCTATCAGCACTAAGGTCTAACAAGACCAGTACAGAGAGGAGTCCTCTATCAGCACTAAGGTCTAACAAGACCAGGACAGAGAGGAGTCCTCTATCAGCACTAAGGTCAAACAAGACCAGTACAGATGAGTCCTCTATCAGGACTAAGGTCTAACAAGACCAGTACAGAGAGGAGTCCTCTATCAGCACTAAGGTCTAACAAGACCAGTACAGAGGAGTCCTCTATCAGGACTAAGGTCTACAAGACCAGGACAGAGATGAGTCCTCTATCAGGACTAAGGTCTAACAAGACCAGTACAGAGAGGAGTCCTCTATCAGGACTAAGGTCTAACTAGACCAGGACAGAGAGGAGTCCTCTATCAGCACTAAGGTCTACCAAGACCAGTACAGAGAGGAGTCCTTTATCTGCTGCCATTAAGAGGTCATTTGTAATTTTCACCAGTGCTGTCTCGGTGCTGTGGTGTTTTCTAAATCCTGACTGAAACTCCTCAAATAAACTATTATGATGTAGAAAGTCGCACAACTGATTTGCGACCACTTCCTCCAGGATCTTGGAGAGGAAGGGGAGGTTAGAGATCGGTCTGTAGTTAGCCAACACCTCTGGATCCAGAGTGGGCTTCTTCAGGAGAGGTTTAATAACAGCCACCTTGAAGGAGTGTGGTACGTGGCCTGTTAGCAGAGACACATTGATAATATCTAATAGAGAGCCGCCAATTAAAGGCAAAACGTCTTTAAGCAGCCTCGTCGGGATGGGGTCCAAGAGACAGGTAGACGGGTTAGAAGTAGAAACCGTTGAAGATAATTGGTCACGGTTGATGGGAGAAAAGCCATCCAAATATACACCAGGGCATACAGCGGTTTCCAAGGCCATTCCACTTGAGGACAGATTGGCACTGGTTAAGGGCAAGAGATTATTAATCTTGTCCCTAATAGTTACAATATTTTCATTAAAACCACTTAAGCCCCATTGCCCCACCTGTGGGGCAGATTTGATGTTTTGTTCTAAACTGTCTATAATATTATAATAAACATGAGCAAATATATTGATGTTGTACAACAAATTAAAGAAGACAACTGGGGCTACAAGTATCAGTGAGCCATTTAAACACAACTCAAACACCAACTGAAATAAAAATACAAATATCATAATCATAATTTTGTCAGGTGTCGGCCCACTCAGAACGTTTCCGTAGCTAGCGACATGTAGCTTTGTGCAATCATAAAAGAAGAGATGTTCGAAAGCAAGAGGACTTCACACAGATTCTAAATATCTTTACAGAATCCTTCTGCACCAAAGTATCACGGAGATATAAGCCAAAGAACACAGAAATATTAATCGCTTCATAGCTTTACATTCAGCAAATTCAACATACTTTTGTTCTTGAGAAGAAGAAAAAACGTTTCTCTCCCCTGCATTCCACCTGGCATGGCTTTAGTGTGTGTGTAGGTCCCTTTAAAAACCAGGCAGACTTTTGGGGAAGCGTCATAATCAGCTGTCAGGAAGTTCAATTTCAGCGAATCGGATTTCACATTACAAATATGGCGACGCCTTTCTGTCTCCTATTGGCTCACAGTGCTGTCAATCTTGTCTTTCTTGGTACCAATCGATTCTATTGGCTCTAAATATTCCAATGACGTGTCGTTCTTTAAAATCCGCCCTTCCCCGGCGGAGATATCTGCGCGCAACAGCTGCGCTGTGACAGATCCAAAAACCGGCTTTACGCACAGCACGCACGCGCACAGCACCACTTTGTTTGATCGTTTTTTTATCTTTGATTTACTGTTTTAAAGCCACATAATGATGTATTTGCATGTATTGATCACCACAAGTAAAAGTGAAAGTGAAATAAATGGTTTGGTACATGAGAAAAGTCAAATGGCACAGATGGTGCTTCAATGTGACCAAATGCAAATTTTAGAGACCTCGCCTAAATTCTCTTTACTAAAAAGTCTCCAACTATTGTTCTGCTTTATTTTTTCTGAGTCAAACTTTGCAGAGAGTCTGTTCACAAGTTGTATTATTATCTGGGTGATTTTAGGCCTTTGCTGTGCATCCATCCAGGATATATTCATCCTGAAAGTGCTTTTTTTTCTAATCGAACCTGAAACTTCTATGAAAATAGAAGATTCATCTTTATTTACTCTTAACCAGTAACATATATGCTAATATTTACACATCTGAACAAAAGCTCATTGTGTTCCCTTTATTATAACACCAACATTATTCAAATAGCTTGTGTGGTTGCAGAGCTACACCCTTTTTAGTTTGGGTATGTCATTTCGAGCAGAAACCTAAAAAAACGGGTGGGGCTTAACAGGTTAAAGAAGTTCATAAAGTCATTTCCACTGAGGTCTATAGGAATGCTCGGCTCCACAGAGCTGTGACTCTCTGTCAGCCTGGCTACAGTGCTGAAGAGAAACCTGGGGTTGTTTTTATTTTTTTCTATTACTGATGAGTAATAGGCTGCTCTGGCTCTACGGAGGGCCTTCTTATAAGTTTTAAGACTATCTCGCCAAACTAAGCGGGATTCTTCCAGATGAGTTGAATGCCATATGCGTTCAAGCTTTAAATGACGTTTGTTTTAACCCCTTTTTAAAAAAAAAAACCCCCAAAAAACCCCTTTTAATTTAAAATTTCCCCTTTTTTCCCCCAAAAACCCTTTTTTCCCTAAAAAATTTTGGTTTTCCATTTTTTTGGGTTTAAAAAAAAAAAAAAAATTTTTTTTTTTTGGGGGGGGGGCCCATTTTTTTTTTTCCCCCCCCAAAAATTTTTTAAAAATTTTAAAAAAAAATTTTTAAAAAATTTTCCCCCTTTTTTTTTTAATTAAAAACCTTTTTAAATTTTTTTCCCTTTAACTTTTTTTTAAAAAATTTTAAAAAATTTTGTTTTTTTTTTTAAAAAAAAAAACCCCCAAAAATTTTTAAAAATTTTTTTAAAAAAGGGGGGTTTTTTTTTTTTAAACTTTTTTTTAAAATATATATTTTTGGGGTTTAAAAAAATTTGGGGAAAAACCCCGGGCCAAACCCCCCCGGGGTTTAAAATTTTTTTGGGAAAAATTTTTTAAATTTTAAAAAAACCCCCAAAAGCCCGGGGTTTTTAAAAATTTTAAATGTTTTCCCCCCGGGGGGGTTTTCCGGGGTTTTTTTAAAAAATTTTTTTTTGGGGTTTTTAAAAAAATTTTTTTTTTTTTTTTAAAATTTTCCCCCCCTTTTTTCCCCAAAAGGTTTTTAAATTTATTTTTTTTTTTTTTTGGGGGGGGGGGCCCGGCAAAAAAAAGGGGGGCGGGTTTTTTTCCCCCGGGGGTTTTCCCCCCCTTTTTCCCGGGGTTTTTTCCAAGAAAGGGTTTAAAAAATTTTTTAAAAAAAAAAAAAAACCCCCCCTTTTTTTTAAAAAAAAAATTGGGGGAAAGGGGGTTTTAAAAAATTTTAAAAAAAAATTTATTTTTTTTTTTTTAAAAGGGGGTTTTTTAAAAAAAAAATTTTTTTTTTTAAAAACCCCATTTTGTTTTTAAAATTTTTTCCCCCTTTAAAAGGTTTTTTGGGAAAAAACCCCTTTTTCCCTTTAGGGTTGCAAAATTTCCAAAAATTTTTTTTTCCAGGGGGGGGGGGTTTGTTTTTGGGGGGGCCCCCCCCCCTTTTAATTTTTGGGAAACCCCCAAAAAATTTTTTTTTTTTTTGGGGGTTTGGGGCCCCTTTTTTTTTTTTTTGGGGGGCCCAAAACCCAAAACGGGGGGGCCCCCCCCCCCCTTTTTTCTGAAACGGGGCCCGGAAAAAGGGGGGTAAAATTTTTCTAAAAATTTTTTTTAAAAAAAATTTTTTTTCCGACCCCCCCTTTTCCAGGGGGAAAGGGGGGTTTTTTTTGGGGGGGGAAAAATTTTTTCGGTTTCACCAAAATTGGGTTTAAAATTTTTGGGGCCCGGGCGGGGGTTTGTTTTTTGGGGGTTTTTTTTTTTTTTTCCCCCGGTTTTTTTCCCCCCCCCCCTTTTTTTTTCCTTTTTGGGGTTTTTTTTTGGGGGGGGGTTTTCCTTTTTTTCCCCGTTGGGCCAAAAAAGGGGGGTTTTTTTTTTTTCCCCCCGGGGTTTTTCTTTTTTTTTTTAAAAAACCCCCTTTTTTAAAATTTTTTTTAAAAAAAAAAATTTTTGTTTTTTTTTTGGGGGGAAAAAATTAAAACCCAAACCCAAAAAAAATTTTTAAAAATTTTAAAAAAACCCAAAGGGGGGGGGGAAAACTTTTTAAAAAAAAAAATTTCCCCCAAAAGAAAATTAATTAAAATTTTTGGGGGGTTTTTTTTTTTTTTTGGGTTTTTAAATTTTTGGGGGGGGGGGGGGGGGGGGAAAGGGGGGTGGGGGGAAAAAAAAGGGGGGGTTTTTTGGGTCCTTTTTTTTTTTGGGGGGGCCCCCCGGGAAAATTTTTTTTTGGGGGGGGTTTTTTTGGGGTTAATTGGAAATTTTTTTGGGGGGGGGAAAAATTTTTAAAATTTCCCCCAAAAATTTTTTTTTCCCGGGGGGAAAAAAAAAAGGGGGGAAAAAAAAAAAACCCCCGGGGGGAATTTCCCGGGGGGGGGGGGCCCTTTAAGGAAAAAAAACCCCAAAGGGGAAAAAAAATTATTTTTGGGGGGGGTTTTTTTTGGGTTTTAAAAAATTTGGGGGGGGAAAAAAAAGGGGGGGGGGAGGGGGGGGAAAAGGGGGAAGGGGGGAAAAAAAAAAGGGGGCCCGGGGTAAAAATTAGGGGGGGGGGAAACCCCAAAAAAAATTTTTTTTTTTAACCCCCCCGGGGGGGGGAAAAAATTTCCCGGGGGGGGTCCCCCCCCCCTTTTTTTTTACCGGTAAAAAGGGGGGGTTTAAATGCCTTTTTTTTTTTGGGGGGCCGGGGTGGGGGGGGAAGGGGAAACCCCAAAACCGGGTTTTCCCCCCGGGGGGTGGGGGGGCCCTGTTTAACCCTTAGGGCGGGTTCCTGGGGTGGGTTTTGGTGGGGGAAAAACCCGGGGGGGTTTGGTTGGGGGGGGGTTTTTTTGGGGGTTAAAAAGGGGGGTTTTTTCCCCCAAGGGGGGGGGGGGGTTTTTTTTTTGGGGGGAATAAAAAGGGGTTGGGGGTTTTTTGGGGGGGGAAAAAAACCAGGGAAGGGGGGAAATTTTTTTTGGGGTTTGGGGTTTTGGGGGGGGGGGGGGGTTGGGCGGAAACCTTTTTTTTAAAAAAGAGGGGGGGAAAGGGGAAAGTAAAATTTTTATTTGGGGGGGGGGGGGGGGGGGTTTGGGGGCCCCTGGGGGGGGTTGGGGGGGGGGGGTTTTTTCCCCCGGGTGGGGGGGGGGGGGGGGGGGTTTTTTTTTTTTTTCCCCAGGAGGCCCTTGGGGGGGGGGGGTTTTGGGCCCCAAAATTGGGGGGGGGGTTTTTGGGGTTTTTTTGGGGGGGGGGGGCCCCGGGGCCCCCTTTTTTAAAGCGGCTTTTGAATTTTTCCCCAAGAACCCCCCGGGGGGGTTGTTTTGGGTTTTTTGGGCCCCTTTCCCCCCCCCAAAAGGGGGGGTTTTTTGGGGGGGCCCCCTTTTTTAAAATTTTTTTTCCCCCCCCCCCTTTTTGGGGGAAATTTTTCCCCCCCAAGGGGGTTTTTTTTCCCCCGGTTTTGGGGGCCCCAAAAAAATTTTTTTTTCCCCCCCCCCCCCAAAAACCCCCCCCCCTTTTTTAAAAACCCGGTTTTCCCCCGGGGAAAAAAAACCCGGGTCGGGAAAAAAACCCCCGGGGGCCCCCCCGGATTTTTTTCCCCCCAAATTTTTCCCCCTTTTTTTTTTTTAAAATTTAAAAAAGGGGGGGTTTTTTTAAACCCCCTAAAACAAAAGGGGCCCGGGGTTTTTTTTTGGGGGCCCCCCGGGGGGGTTTTTAACCCCCCAAAAAAACCTATTTTTGGGGGGGTTTCCCAGTAAAAAAAAAGGGGGGTTGGCTAAACCCTTTCCGGGGGGGTTTTTTTTCCCCTTCCCCCCCCCGGGGGGCCCCCCGGGGGAAAGGGGGGGGGGGGCCCGGTTTGGGGCCCCCCTTTCCCCCGGGGGGGGGGGGTTTTTCCCCCCCCCCTTTTTTTTTTTCCCCCGGAAAAAAAACCCCCGGCCCAAACCCCTTTTTTGGGGGTTTTTTCCCCCGGGGGGGAAGGGGTTTTTTTCCCCCCCAAAAAAAATTTAAATTTGGGGTTTTTTGGGGGGGGGGGGGGCCCCCCCCCCCCCCGGGGGGGGGGCCCCCAAAACCCCCCAAAAACCCCCCCCCCCGGGGCCAAAAAAGAATTAAATTTTGGGGGGGGCCCCTTTTCCCCCCAAAACCAAAAAAGTTTTTAAAAAAAAAAAAAAAAAAAACCCCCCCCCGGGGGTTTTTTTTTTTAAAAAAGGGGGTTTTAAAATTTTAAACCCAAAAAATTTTTTTGGGTAAAAAGGAAAAAAATTTTTCCTCAATTACCGTGGGGTTTTTTTTAAAATAAGGGGGTTTTTCCAAAAAATTTTTTTAAATGATTTTAAAAAATTTTTTTCCCCCCCCAAAAAAAAAATTTTTTTTTTCCTTTTAATTTTTTTAATTTTCCCTTTTTTAAAATTTTTTTTTTTTTTTTAAAAAAAATTTTTTTAAAAAAATTTTTTAAAATTTAAATTTTAAAAAAAAATTTTTTTTTTTTTTAAAATTTTTAAAAGGGAAATTTTTTTCCCAAAAAAAAAAAATTTTTTTAAATTAAATTTTAATATTTTTTTTTTTTCCCCTTTTTTTTTAAAAAAAAAAATTTTAAAAAAATTTTTTTTTTGGGGTTTTTTTTTTTTGGGGTTTTTTTTTCCCCCCCCTTTTTTTTTTTTTTTTTTTTTCCCTTTTTTTTTGGGGCCCCTTTTAAATTTTTTGGGAAATGGGGCCTTTTTTTTTTCCCCCTTTTTTAAAACCCATTTTTTTTAAGGGTTTTTCCCCCAAAAAGGGGGGGGTTTGGGGGGGGGGGGCCCGAAAAAATTTCCCCCCCCGGTTTCCCCCCCCCCCAAAAACAAACTTTTTGGGGGGGGGCCCCTTCCCCCCCCCTTTTTTTTAAAATTTTTTCCCCCCCCCCTTTTTTTTTTTAAAAAACCCCCCCTTTTTTTTTTTTTTTAAAAAAACCCCCGGGGGAAAAGGGGTTAAAACCCCCCGGGGGCCCACCCCTTTTTAAAAAATTTTTTTTTTTCCCCCCCCCTTTCCCCCCCGGGCCCCCCAGGGGGGGCCCTTTTTGGAACCCCAAAAATTTGGGCCCCCCGGGGATGGGGAAAAATTTTCCCCCCCAGGGGGTCCTTTTTGGGGGGGGGGGTTTTTTTTTGGGGGGGCCAAAACCCTTTCCCTTTGGGGTTTTTCCCCCCCCCCGGGGGGGGGGGCCCCTTTTTTTTTTAAAAAAAAGGGGGTTGGGAAATCCCCCCCTTTTTTGGGGGCCCTTTGCCCCCCCCTTTCCCTTTTCCCCCCAAAAAAAACCCCCCTTTTGGGGGAAAATTTGGGGTTTTAAAACCCCGGGGCCCCCCTTTGGGTTTTTTCCCCCCCTTTTTTTCCCCCCCCCCTTTTTTTTGGGGGGGTTTTTCCCGTTGGGAAAAAAAGCGGGGGGGGCCCCCCCCAAAAAGACCCCCCGGGGGGGGGGGGGGCCCCCCCCCCAAAAATTTTTTCCCCTTTTTCCCCTTGGGGGGGGGCCCCCCGGGGGGGGGGTTTTTTGGGGGTTGGGGGTTTTTTTTCGGGGCCCCGGGGGGCCCCCGGTTTTCCCCCGGGGGTTTTTCCGGCCTTTTTTTTTTTTTTGGGGGGGGGGGGGGTTGGGGGGTTTTTTCCTTTTTACCCCCTGGGGGGGTTTCCCCCCCTTTTTTTCCCCCTTTAAAAGGGTTTTTTTAGGGGCCCCGGGCTTTTTTTTTTGGGGGGGGGGGTTTAAAAAAAAACCCCCCGGGGGGGGAAAAAACCCCTTCCCCCCCCGGGCCCTTTTTTTTCCCCCCCCTTCCCGGCCCTTTCCAGGGGAAACCTTTTTTTTCCTCCCCCGGGCCCCCCCCAAAAACCCCTTTTTTTTTTGGGGGGGGGGGTTTTTTAAAATTTTTTTTAAATTTGGGGAAAAAATTTTAAAAGGGGGGGCCCCCCAAAAGGGGCCCCCGGGGAAAAAAATTTTTCCTTTTTTTTTTAAACCCCCAAAGGGGCCCCAAAAAAAACCCAAAAAAGGGGGGCCCCCCCCGGGCCGGGGTTTTCCCCGGGTTTTTTTTTCCCCTCGGCCCCGGGAAAAAAAAGGGGGGGGGGGGGGAAAAAAAAAATTTTTCCCCCTTTTTTTTTTTTGGGGAAAAGGGGGAAAAAACCCAAGAAAGGGGGAAAAAGGCCCCCATTCCCTTTTTCCCCCCCCCAAAAAACCCCCCCAAAAATTTTTCCTTTTTTTTTTTGGGTTTTTTTTGGGGGGGAAAAAAATTTTTCCCCAAAATTTTAAAAAATTTTTGTAAAAAAAATTTTTTTTGGGGGGTTTAAAATTTTAAAAAAGGGTTAAAAGGAAGGTTTTTTTAAAAATTTGGGGGAAAAAATTTTTTTTTTGCAATTTTTTCCCGGGAAAATTTTTTTTTTTTAAAAAAAACCCTTTTTTTTTGGGGGTTTTTTTTGGGGTTTTCTTTTTTTTTTTTTTTTTAAAAGGAAAAGGGGGTTTTTTCCCAAAACCCCCCTTTTTTTGTTTTTTTTTTTTAAAAATTTTTTAAAAAAACCCCCCAAAAAAAAGGCCCCCCCCCCAAAAAAAAAAAAAAAAAATTTTTTCCATTTTTTTTAAAATTTTTTTAAAAAAGGGGGTTTTGGAAAATTTTTTTAATTTTTTAAAGGGGTTTACCCCCCCCAAAAACCTTTTTTTTTTAAAAAACCCCCTTTCCCTTTTCCTTTTTGGGGGGGCCCAATTTTTTTTCCCCCTTTTTTTTTTTTAACCCCCAAAAATTTTTTTAAACCTTTTTTTTTAAAAAATTTTTTTAAAAAGGGGAAAAAAAAAAAAATTTAAAAAAAAAAAATTTTTTTAAAATTTTTTAAAAAAATTTTTTTTTAATTTTTAATTTTTTTTAAAAATTTTTTTTTGGGTTTTTTTTTTAAAAAAAATTTTTTAAATTTATAAAAATTTTTTTTAAAAAAAAAAAAAATTTTTTTTAAAAAAAAATTTAAACCCGGGCCCCCTTTTTTTTTAAAAAAATTTTTCCCCAAAAAAATTTTTTTGGGCTTTTTCCCAAAATTTTTCCTTTTGGGGGAAGTTTTAATTTATTTTTTTTTAAAACCCTCCCCCCGGGGGGGGTTTTTTTTTTTGGGGTTTCCCTTTTTTTTTTTTTCCCCCCTTTTGGGGGAAATTTTTTCCCCTTTTTTCCCCCAAAAATTTTTTCCGGGAAAAAAAATTTAAAACCCCAAAAGGGTTTTTTAAATTTAAAAAAACCCCCCAAAAAAAGGGGTTTTTTAATTTTTAAAAAATTTTGGCCAAAAAATTTTTTTTAAAAAAAAAAATTTTTTTTGGGGGAATTTTTAAACCTTAAAAAAAAAAAATTTTTTTTTTGGGGGAAACCCTTTTTTAAAAAAAAGGGGTTTTGGGGGTTTTTTTAAAAAAAAGGGGGGGGGTTTTTTTTTTAAAAAAGGAAAAATTTCCTTTTTTTTTTTGGGGAAGTTTTTTAACCCTTTTTTTTTTTTTTCCCCCCAAAAAATTTTTTTTTTTTTTCCCCCGGGGCTTTTAAAAAAAAAGGGGGCCCCCCCCCCGGGGGGGTTTTCCTTGGGGGCTTTTGGGGGGGGTTTTCCTTTGGGGAAAGGTTTTGGAAAAACCCCCCCGGGGGGGCCCCCTTTTTTTTTTAAATTTTTGGGGAAAAAATTTTTAAAATTTTTTTTTTTCCCCCCCCTTTTTTCCAAAAAGTTTTTCCCCCCCCGGGGGTTTTGGGGGGGTTTTTTCCAAAAAAAGGGGGGGTTTTTAAATTTCCAAAAATTTTCCCCCCCCGGGGGGGTTCCCCGGGGGTTTTTCCCAAGGGGGGGTTTTTTTTTCCCCCCCAAAGGGGGGGGCCCCGGGCCCCCCCGGGGGGGGAAAAACCGGGGGGTTTTTTAAAAATTTTCAAAAAAACCCCCCTTTGTTTTTTTTCCTTAAAAATTTTTTTAAAAAAAAGGGGTTTTTTGGCCGGGGGGTTTTTTTTGGGGGTTTTTTTTTCCCCCCCCCAAAAAAAAGGGGGGGGGTTTTGGGGAAATTTTTTTTTGGGGGAAAAAATTTTAAATACCCCCCCTTTTTTTTTTTAAAAACCCGGAAACCCCCTTCAAACCCCCAAAAAAAATTTTTTTGGGGGTTTTCCCCGGGGGTTTTTTTTTTTTTTAAGCCAAAAAACCCCAAAAACCCAAAAAAAAATTTTGGGGGGGGGGGGGGGTTTTTTTTTTTTAAAATTCCTTTTAAAGGGGTTTGGGGGGGAAAAAAGGGGGGGGGGAGGGGGGGGGGGGGGGAAGAGGGGGGAAAAAAAGGGGTGGGGGGGGTTTTTGGGGGGGGGGCCCCCCCGGGGAAAAACCCCCGGGGGAAAAAAGGGGGGGGTTTTTTTTTCCCTTTTAAAATTTTTTGGGGGGAAAAAAAGGGGAAATTTTTGGGGGGTTTGGGGAAAATTTTGGGGGGTTTTTTTTGGGGGGGGGGGAAAACCCCTTTTTTTTTTTCCCCGGGTTATTTTCCCGGGGGTTGTTTTTTCCCGGGGGGGGGGAAAGGGGGAAACCCGGTTTTTTTAAAAATTTTTTGGGGTTGTTTTCCCCCCCCCCCGGGGGGGGGGGTTTTTGGGGGGGAAAAAAAAACCCCCCCCCAAAAAAAAATAATGGGGGGGGTTTTGGCCCCAAGGGGGAATTTAAAAAAAGGGGGGGGGGGAAAAAAGGGGAAAAAAAAAAAGGGGGGGCCCGGGGGGGGGGGGAAAAGGGGTTTTCCCCCCCCGGGGGGGGCCCCCCGGGGGGGGGGGGGGAAAAAATTTTTGGGGGGGGGTTTTGCGGACCCCCTTTTAAAAAAAGGGGAAAAAAACCCCGGGGGGAAAGGGGCCCCCCCCGGCCCCCAAAACGGGGGGGGAAACCCGGCCCCCTTTTGGGGGGGGGGTTTGCGGGGGGGGGTTTTTTTGGGGGGGGGTTTTTGGGGGAAAAACCCAAAAAGGGGGGGGGTTTTGGGAAAATTTTTGGGGGGGAAACCCGTTGGGGGGGGCCCCCTGGGGGTTTTTTGGGGGAAGGGGGTTTTCCCCCGGGGGGGGGTGGGGGGCCCGGGGAAAGGGGGAAAAGGGGGGCCCGGGGGGGGGGGGGCCCCCTTTTTTGGGTTTTCCCCCAATTTTTTTTCCCCCGGGTTTTTCCCCCAGGGGGGGGGGCCCCCCCGGGGGCCTGGTCCCCCCCTTTAGGGGGGGGGGGCCCCCGGGGTTTGGGGGCTTTTTTTTTTTTTGGGGCGGGGGCGGGGGGAAAAAAAACCCCCGGGGGGGCCCCTGGGGGGCCGGGGGGGGGCTTTTCCCGGGTTTTTTGGGGGGTTTGGGGTTTTGTCCACCCAAAGGGGGGCCTTTTTTTCCCAAAGGGGGGGGAATTTTTTTTTTTCCCCCCCCCCCAAAAAAGGGGGGGGTGGGGGTGGGGGGAAAAATTTTTTTTTCCCCCCCCTTTTTCCCCGGGGGCCCCGGGGGGCCCGGGGGGTTTTGGGTTGCCGGCCCGGGGTTTTTTTTTTCCCCCCCCGGGGTTTTTTTTAACCCCCCCTTTTTTTTTTGGGGGGGTTTAAAAACCCGGGGGGGGCCCCTTTTTTTTGGGGGGTTTGGAAGGAAAAAAAATTTTAAAAAAAAGGGGGTTGGGGGCCCCCCCCCCTTTCTTTTTTTTTTGGGGGGGGGTTTTTTTTGGGGGCCCCAAAAGGGGGGCCCCCGGGGGGCCCCCTTTGGGGGGGGGGGCCCCCGGGTTTTTTTTTTTTGGGGGGGCCGGGGGGGGGCCCTTTTTTCCCTTTTTGGGAATTTTTGGGGTTTTTTTTTTTTGGGTTTGGGGGTTTCCCCCCCCCTTTTTTGGGGGGGTTTTTTTTGGGGCCCCTTTGGGTTTTTCCCCCTTTAAAAACCCCCCTTAAAAAGGGGGGGGGGAAAAAATTTTCCCCCCCAAACCGGGTTTTTCCCCTTGCCCCCAACCCCCTTTTTGGGGGGGGTTTTTTTTTTTCCCCCCCGGGGGGGGGCCCCCCGGGAACCCCGGGGGGGGGTTTTTTTTTCCCCCCGGGGGGTTCCCAAAAAAAAATTGGGGAAACCCCCCCCCCCGGGGGTTTTTTTTAAACCCCCCCGGGGGGGGTTTCCCTTTGGGGGGCCCCCCCCCCTTTTTGGGTGGGGGGGGCCCTTTTTTTTTTTTAAAAGGGGTTTTTGGGGTTTTTTTGGGGGGGTTTTTTTTTTTGGGGTTTGGGGGGGTTTTTTTTTCCCCCCGGAAAAAAAACCCCGGGGGCCCCCCCCCAATTGCCCCCCCCTTTGCCCCCCCCTTTTGGGGGAAAACCCCCTTTAAAAGGGCCCCGGGGGGGGGGTTTTTAAAAAAAAAACCCCCCCAGGGGGGGGTTTTTAAAAAACCCCCCCCTTTTTTTTTTTCCCCCCCCTTTTTTAAAGCCCCTTCCCCCTTTTTTGGGGGGGGGCCCCAAAAAGGGGGAAAAAAAAAAAGGGGAAAAAAAGGGGGGAAAAAAAAGGGGGGGGAAAAAAAGGGAGGGGAAAAAAAAGGGGGGGGGGGGGGGGGTTTTTTTTTTCCCCCCCCCCCCCCGGGGGGGGCCCCCCCCGGGGCCGGCCCCGGGGGGGATTCCCCCGGGGAAAAAGGGGGTTTTTTTTTTTTTTTTAAAAGGGGGGGGGGGGAAAAAAAAACCCCTTTGGGTTGGGGGCCCCCCTTGGGGGAAAAAAGGGGGGGGGCCCCCCCTTTTTTCCCCCCTTTTCGCGTTTTTTTTTTTTTTTTCCCCCCCCTTTTAACCCCCCCCCCCAAAAAGGGGTTTTGGGGGGGCCCCCCCTTTAAAAAAACCCCCCCCCCTTTTTTTTTTCCCCCCGGGGGTTGGTTTAATTTAAAAAAAAATTTTTTTTTTTGGGGGAAAAAATTTTCCCAAATTTTTTTTTGGGGGGGCCCCCTTTTTTTTTTTTTCCCCCCCCGGGGGCCCCAAAAAGGGGGGGGGGGGAAAAAAAAAGGAAAAAAAAAAAAAAAAAGAATTTTTTCTTTTTTAAAATTTTTTTTTTAAAAGGGGGGGCCCCCGGGGGGGGGGCCCCCCCGGGGGGAAAAAAATTTTTTTTTGGGGGGGGGGAAAAGGGTTTAAAAAAAAGGGAAAAGGGGGTTTTCGGGGGGTTTTTTTGGGGGGAAAAAAACCCTAAAAATTTTCCCCTTTTTTTTGGGGGAAAAATTTTTTTTTAAAACCAAATTTCTTTAAAAAAAAAAATTTTTTGGGAAAAAGGGGGGCCCCGGGCCCCTTTTCCCCCCTGGGGGGGGGGGGGAAAAAAAAAAAAAAGGGGTTTTTTTGGGGGGTTTAACCTTTTTTAAATTTAAAAAAAAACCGGGAAAAAAAAAAAACCCCCCCTTTTTTGGGTTTCCAAGGGGGCAGGGGGGGAAAAAATTTTTTAAAAAGGGAAATTTTTAAAATTTTAAAATTTTTTAAGGGTTTTTTTTTTTTTTTTTTTGGGGGGGGCCCGGGGGGGTTTGGGGGGGGAAAAAAAAAAAAATTTTGTTTAAATTTAAAAAAGGAAAAGGGTTTAAATATTTTTTTTCCCCTTTTTTTCCTGAAAAAAAAAATATTTTTTCCCGGGTTTTTTTTTAAAAACCCTTTTTTTTTTTTTTAAAAGGAAAAATTTTGGGTTTTTTTTAAAATTTTTTTTTTTTTTTAACAAAACCAAAAAGGGGGGTTTTTTTAAAAATTTTTTTTTAACCCCTTTTTAAAAAAAAAAACCCCCAAAAAACCCCTTTTAATTTAAAATTTCCCCTTTTTTCCCCCAAAAACCCTTTTTTCCCTAAAAAATTTTGGTTTTCCATTTTTTTGGGTTTAAAAAAAAAAAAAAAATTTTTTTTTTTTGGGGGGGGGGCCCATTTTTTTTTTTCCCCCCCCAAAAATTTTTTAAAAATTTTAAAAAAAAATTTTTAAAAAATTTTCCCCCTTTTTTTTTTAATTAAAAACCTTTTTAAATTTTTTTCCCTTTAACTTTTTTTTAAAAAATTTTAAAAAATTTTGTTTTTTTTTTTAAAAAAAAAAACCCCCAAAAATTTTTAAAAATTTTTTTAAAAAAGGGGGGTTTTTTTTTTTTAAACTTTTTTTTAAAATATATATTTTTGGGGTTTAAAAAAATTTGGGGAAAAACCCCGGGCCAAACCCCCCCGGGGTTTAAAATTTTTTTGGGAAAAATTTTTTAAATTTTAAAAAAACCCCCAAAAGCCCGGGGTTTTTAAAAATTTTAAATGTTTTCCCCCCGGGGGGGTTTTCCGGGGTTTTTTTAAAAAATTTTTTTTTGGGGTTTTTAAAAAAATTTTTTTTTTTTTTTTAAAATTTTCCCCCCCTTTTTTCCCCAAAAGGTTTTTAAATTTATTTTTTTTTTTTTTTGGGGGGGGGGGCCCGGCAAAAAAAAGGGGGGCGGGTTTTTTTCCCCCGGGGGTTTTCCCCCCCTTTTTCCCGGGGTTTTTTCCAAGAAAGGGTTTAAAAAATTTTTTAAAAAAAAAAAAAAACCCCCCCTTTTTTTTAAAAAAAAAATTGGGGGAAAGGGGGTTTTAAAAAATTTTAAAAAAAAATTTATTTTTTTTTTTTTAAAAGGGGGTTTTTTAAAAAAAAAATTTTTTTTTTTAAAAACCCCATTTTGTTTTTAAAATTTTTTCCCCCTTTAAAAGGTTTTTTGGGAAAAAACCCCTTTTTCCCTTTAGGGTTGCAAAATTTCCAAAAATTTTTTTTTCCAGGGGGGGGGGGTTTGTTTTTGGGGGGGCCCCCCCCCCTTTTAATTTTTGGGAAACCCCCAAAAAATTTTTTTTTTTTTTGGGGGTTTGGGGCCCCTTTTTTTTTTTTTTGGGGGGCCCAAAACCCAAAACGGGGGGGCCCCCCCCCCCCTTTTTTCTGAAACGGGGCCCGGAAAAAGGGGGGTAAAATTTTTCTAAAAATTTTTTTTAAAAAAAATTTTTTTTCCGACCCCCCCTTTTCCAGGGGGAAAGGGGGGTTTTTTTTGGGGGGGGAAAAATTTTTTCGGTTTCACCAAAATTGGGTTTAAAATTTTTGGGGCCCGGGCGGGGGTTTGTTTTTTGGGGGTTTTTTTTTTTTTTTCCCCCGGTTTTTTTCCCCCCCCCCCTTTTTTTTTCCTTTTTGGGGTTTTTTTTTGGGGGGGGGTTTTCCTTTTTTTCCCCGTTGGGCCAAAAAAGGGGGGTTTTTTTTTTTTCCCCCCGGGGTTTTTCTTTTTTTTTTTAAAAAACCCCCTTTTTTAAAATTTTTTTTAAAAAAAAAAATTTTTGTTTTTTTTTTGGGGGGAAAAAATTAAAACCCAAACCCAAAAAAAATTTTTAAAAATTTTAAAAAAACCCAAAGGGGGGGGGGAAAACTTTTTAAAAAAAAAAATTTCCCCCAAAAGAAAATTAATTAAAATTTTTGGGGGGTTTTTTCTTTTTTTGGGGTTTTTAATTTTAATTTTTGGGGGGGGGGGGGGGGGGGGAAAGGGGGGGGGGGGGAAAAAAAAGGGGGGGTTTTTTGGGTCCTTTTTTTTTTTGGGGGGGCCCCCCGGGAAAATTTTTTTTTGGGGGGGGTTTTTTTGGGGTTAATTGGAAATTTTTTTGGGGGGGGGAAAAATTTTTAAAATTTCCCCCAAAAATTTTTTTTTCCCGGGGGGAAAAAAAAAAGGGGGGAAAAAAAAAAAACCCCCGGGGGGAATTTCCCGGGGGGGGGGGGCCCTTTAAGGAAAAAAAACCCCAAAGGGGAAAAAAAATTATTTTTGGGGGGGGTTTTTTTTGGGTTTTAAAAAATTTGGGGGGGGAAAAAAAAGGGGGGGGGGAGGGGGGGGAAAAGGGGGAAGGGGGGAAAAAAAAAAGGGGGCCCGGGGTAAAAATTAGGGGGGGGGGAAACCCCAAAAAAAATTTTTTTTTTTAACCCCCCCGGGGGGGGGAAAAAATTTCCCGGGGGGGGTCCCCCCCCCCTTTTTTTTTACCGGTAAAAAGGGGGGGTTTAAATGCCTTTTTTTTTTTGGGGGGCCGGGGTGGGGGGGGAAGGGGAAACCCCAAAACCGGGTTTTCCCCCCGGGGGGTGGGGGGGCCCTGTTTAACCCTTAGGGCGGGTTCCTGGGGTGGGTTTTGGTGGGGGAAAAACCCGGGGGGGTTTGGTTGGGGGGGGGTTTTTTTGGGGGTTAAAAAGGGGGGTTTTTTCCCCCAAGGGGGGGGGGGGGTTTTTTTTTTGGGGGGAATAAAAAGGGGTTGGGGGTTTTTTGGGGGGGGAAAAAAACCAGGGAAGGGGGGAAATTTTTTTTGGGGTTTGGGGTTTTGGGGGGGGGGGGGGGTTGGGCGGAAACCTTTTTTTTAAAAAAGAGGGGGGGAAAGGGGAAAGTAAAATTTTTATTTGGGGGGGGGGGGGGGGGGGTTTGGGGGCCCCTGGGGGGGGTTGGGGGGGGGGGGTTTTTTCCCCCGGGTGGGGGGGGGGGGGGGGGGGTTTTTTTTTTTTTTCCCCAGGAGGCCCTTGGGGGGGGGGGGTTTTGGGCCCCAAAATTGGGGGGGGGGTTTTTGGGGTTTTTTTGGGGGGGGGGGGCCCCGGGGCCCCCTTTTTTAAAGCGGCTTTTGAATTTTTCCCCAAGAACCCCCCGGGGGGGTTGTTTTGGGTTTTTTGGGCCCCTTTCCCCCCCCCAAAAGGGGGGGTTTTTTGGGGGGGCCCCCTTTTTTAAAATTTTTTTTCCCCCCCCCCCTTTTTGGGGGAAATTTTTCCCCCCCAAGGGGGTTTTTTTTCCCCCGGTTTTGGGGGCCCCAAAAAAATTTTTTTTTCCCCCCCCCCCCCAAAAACCCCCCCCCCTTTTTTAAAAACCCGGTTTTCCCCCGGGGAAAAAAAACCCGGGTCGGGAAAAAAACCCCCGGGGGCCCCCCCGGATTTTTTTCCCCCCAAATTTTTCCCCCTTTTTTTTTTTTAAAATTTAAAAAAGGGGGGGTTTTTTTAAACCCCCTAAAACAAAAGGGGCCCGGGGTTTTTTTTTGGGGGCCCCCCGGGGGGGTTTTTAACCCCCCAAAAAAACCTATTTTTGGGGGGGTTTCCCAGTAAAAAAAAAGGGGGGTTGGCTAAACCCTTTCCGGGGGGGTTTTTTTTCCCCTTCCCCCCCCCGGGGGGCCCCCCGGGGGAAAGGGGGGGGGGGGCCCGGTTTGGGGCCCCCCTTTCCCCCGGGGGGGGGGGGTTTTTCCCCCCCCCCTTTTTTTTTTTCCCCCGGAAAAAAAACCCCCGGCCCAAACCCCTTTTTTGGGGGTTTTTTCCCCCGGGGGGGAAGGGGTTTTTTTCCCCCCCAAAAAAAATTTAAATTTGGGGTTTTTTGGGGGGGGGGGGGGCCCCCCCCCCCCCCGGGGGGGGGGCCCCCAAAACCCCCCAAAAACCCCCCCCCCCGGGGCCAAAAAAGAATTAAATTTTGGGGGGGGCCCCTTTTCCCCCCAAAACCAAAAAATTTTTTAAAAAAAAAAAAAAAAAAAACCCCCCCCCGGGGGTTTTTTTTTTTAAAAAAGGGGGTTTTAAAATTTTAAACCCAAAAAATTTTTTTGGGTAAAAAGGAAAAAAATTTTTCCTCAATTACCGTGGGGTTTTTTTTAAAATAAGGGGGTTTTTCCAAAAAATTTTTTTAAATGATTTTAAAAAATTTTTTTCCCCCCCCAAAAAAAAAATTTTTTTTTTCCTTTTAATTTTTTTAATTTTCCCTTTTTTAAAATTTTTTTTTTTTTTTTAAAAAAAATTTTTTTAAAAAAATTTTTTAAAATTTAAATTTTAAAAAAAAATTTTTTTTTTTTTTAAAATTTTTAAAAGGGAAATTTTTTTCCCAAAAAAAAAAAATTTTTTTAAATTAAATTTTAATATTTTTTTTTTTTCCCCTTTTTTTTTAAAAAAAAAAATTTTAAAAAAATTTTTTTTTTGGGGTTTTTTTTTTTTGGGGTTTTTTTTTCCCCCCCCTTTTTTTTTTTTTTTTTTTTTCCCTTTTTTTTTGGGGCCCCTTTTAAATTTTTTGGGAAATGGGGCCTTTTTTTTTTCCCCCTTTTTTAAAACCCATTTTTTTTAAGGGTTTTTCCCCCAAAAAGGGGGGGGTTTGGGGGGGGGGGGCCCGAAAAAATTTCCCCCCCCGGTTTCCCCCCCCCCCAAAAACAAACTTTTTGGGGGGGGGCCCCTTCCCCCCCCCTTTTTTTTAAAATTTTGTCAAACCCGACTCTGGGTCCCGCTCGCGGGTTCCAGCTGTTCCGAGCGGATCTGGGTCTCGAGCCTCCGTAAAAAAGTGGTGGAGGAATGCCTTTTACCTCAACAACGGCTGGGGTACCCACTTGACGTAGCGGTGGATTCTACAGCACTGTTCGCCGCTGACCTGGAATCTTTATCATCCACTGCAAACCCTTCTACTCCCCGTGAGGATTCGCTTCATTCATCTGGCCGGGTCAGAGCTACATGCCGCCCAGGGGCGTGAGCGAGGCACAACAGACACTGCTGAACAGATACGGCAGTGTGAGCCGGACCTTCCGGACTCTTTAGTTATTGTGTCAGGGGGTTTTAACAAAGGAAACCTCAGCCACTTAACTCCCTAAATATAGATACAGTTAATTAAATGGTCTTCCCTACCAGAGAGAAGAGCATTCTACGGACCACTGCTACACAACAATCAGCAGGGCCACTGTCACGCGATCCCTCGAGCTGCACTGGGAAACTCTGACCCGTCATGGTTCATCTGATTCCTCATACAGGCAGAGACTAAAGCTCTGCAAACCTGTGGTAGAGGAGAAGTTCAAAGAAGTGGACCAGTGAGGCTCCTGGAGGATCTGCTGGTGATGCTTTGACTGTACTGACTGGGATGTCTTCAGGACTGCTACTAACAGCCTGGATGAGTACTGACAGAGGCTGTAACTTCACTACATCAAGCTTCTGTGAGGACAGCTGTATTCCATCCAGCTCAGGTGATTGTCTTTAACAACGACAAACCCTGGTTCACATGCCGAGCTCCCAGGAAGCTAAAGACTGCAGAAGAAGGACCAGGCATTCCAGGAGTGAGACAAGGACCTGTACACAGGAGTCCCAAATACAGGTTTAGCAAGAGCGGTGAGAGATGTAAACGACTGTACTCCCTGAGAAACTGCAACAGCAGCTCTCAGCAAACGACTCTGCTTCTGTCTGGAGGGGCTCAGGCAGATCACCAACTGCTCTGGCCCAAATCACCCCACTCCACCCATATGAACAATGTGCTTCTGGCAGACGAGCTAAATGAGTTCTACTGCCGCTTTGAAGACAATGGGCAGTCTGAGACCATCCCCCACAGCCCACCAACAAGCCACAGACCATCAGCCACCTCCCCCAGCCCATCAGGGGCTCACACCTCTGGAGCACCCTCCATCAACTCAAGCGGCGCCCCTCGTCATCCTGAGAGAGAGAGCAGTCAACAGGAGGCTGTTTAAAGCAAGAACCCCATAGAAGCAGCGGGCCCCGGACTCCAGTCCCCTCCACCCTGAAGCACTGTCTTGACCAGCTGTCTCCGGTGCCGACATCTTCACACCTCCTGGAGACATACCACGTTCCAGCCTGCTTCAAGGCCTCACCATCATCCCGTCCCAAAAACCCAAGTCACAGGACTCAATGACTACAGGCCCGTCGCCCTGACCTCTGTGGTCATGGGGTCCTTCAACGCTGGTCACCAGATCCTGTCACGCCTCAAGACCATCACCAGGCCCACTCCTGGACCCCCTGCAGTTCGCCTACAGAGCCAACAGGTCTGCAGGCGATGAAAGTCAACATAACCCTTCACTACATCCTCCAGCATCTGGACTCCCGAGGAACCTCGCCCAGGATCCTGTTTGTGGACTTCAGCTCTGCCTTCAATTCCATCATCCGTCCCTGTTGCAGGACAAAGCTCTCCCAGCTGCCGTGCCCGACTCCACCTGCAGGTGGATCACAGACTTTCCTGACCCGACGCAGGAAGCAGCACGTGAGCCTGGGAAACCACGTCTCAGGCTCCCGGACCACCAGCACAGGTTCCCCAAGGCTGCTTCTCTCCCTCTGCTGTTCTCCCTGTGCACCAACAGCTGCACTCCAGTCTTGATCCTCCAAAGCTCTAAGTTCGCGGATGACACCACCCTCATTGGACTCATCTCTGATGGGGCGGGACGGGACCGCCTACAGGTGGAGAGAGAGACTGACCACCTGGTGACCTGGTGCCAGCCAGAACAACCTGGAGCTCAGCTCTGGAAGACAGTGGAGATGGTTGTAGTTTCAGGAGAATGCAGCCCACCGCCCCTCTCATCCTGTGTGACTCCCTCGTCGGCACTGTAGGTCCTTCCTGGGCTCCATCATCTCCCAGGACCTCAAGTGGGAGCTGAGACATGTGGCTCCATCTCCAAGAAGAGCCAGCAGAGGATGTTCTTCCTGAGGCAGCTGGGGAAATTCAACCTGCCAGGAAGACATGCTGATGGTACAGTTCTACCACGCCATCGTTGAGTCCATCATCTGCTCCTCCATCACCGTCTGGCACCCTGCAGCACAGCCAAAGACAAGCGCAGGCTGCAGAGCATCATCCGCTCGGCCGAGAGGTTGCTCGGCTGCAATCTGCCTTCCCCTCAGGTCCTGTTCACTTCAGGTCACTGAAGCGGCCAGAAAGATTGTCCGACCCTCCCACCCTGGACACTCCCTGTTGAGTCCCTCCCTCGGGAGGAGGCGATCCATCATGACCACGACCTCCGCCACACCAATAGCTTTTTGACCCAGGCGTCGGGCTCATCAATGGACCCGGGACTGACTGACTGTCACCCCCAGGACTACCACCTCTTCTTCCACCTTCCTCTCTCCTCCTTCTTCCCGCTCCTTCCTCTTCCTCCTCCTCCCTCTTCCTCCCACTCCTCCTCCCTCCTTGCGTTGATTGTTGTTTGTCATGTCCAAATGTTGCACCTTCCACCAAAAAAAATTCCTCGTTTGTTTGTGAAAACATTCATTCTTTGGCAATAAACCTGTTTCTGATTCTGATTCTTCTGATTCTGATTGAACATAAATCTGTAAGCTTGGCACATTTGGCAGCATCCTCCTCCAATGCCTTTCTTTTTTTCAACCTGGCTTTTTCAGCCCCTCCTGCCTCTTCCTCCCGTCAGTCCTCCCTGACGCGTATCGTTGCGGTCGGACCGGCCCAGCTATCCGTAGCTGAGAAAACTTTTTGGAAAAGACCGCGAAGGACCGAACCAACTCTATTTTGGAGGGGTGAACTTCCTCGCATGGTACACCGGCTGTAGCCTACCATGTGTGGAAGTTCACCTCTCCCAAAATGAGTTGGTTGGTTCCATAATGGACTGAACCAACTCTAATATTTGGGAGGGGTGAACTTCCTCGCATGGTACAACCCATGCAGAGGCTGCACTGTCAGAATGCGGAACGTGTGTAGCCCACTTTAAGAGAAGATGGACTAACGTGACAAATGTCAACAAATAAAATTCTCGACCGGCCCAGAAGTGAAGCGGCCCACCGGGGAACTCTCCCGATTCTCCCGATTACCCACCCCGGGCCTGGCCAGCACTATACATTAACATAACAACCACCCTCAACATTACTTATGTATATGCTAGCGCTAGCTACGAGCATGACGGTCTGATATCCGTTCTTTGTCACTGCGGCCATGATAACGGTTTTCACAGGGAATATGGTCGAAGAGGTTTTTAATGTCGTCATTGTGCTTCTCTTTTTATTTTTATGTATCGGTTTAGGCACCCGTCTCGGAAAAAACACAAACGATACCCATCCCTAATGGGGACAGGAGCTAAAAAAGACCCTTGACAGAAATCGTCTCTCTTGGAAGCCAGGCAGTTTTCTACTCCTGCAGGGCCAATACCAGACAGCCGGCATAAGGCAGAGGGGGATACCGGTTTTTCATCCCTGCCTGCGTCGATGGCCAAGTTACCCATTAGAATGGAGTTTCCCCAGTTTGGGGAATCCAGAGATTCTGCGGATGTCACCGACTTCATTGAGCAGTGCGAGAATTTTCTCACCCTCAGACCCTTGAGTGACATTGAACTGTTAGGCACACTCAATGCTGTTCTACAGGGTCCAGCACAGAGCTGGTGGTTAGCTGCCCGCAGCAAAGTATCCAACTGGGGAAAGTTCAAAGGTGCTCTCCTTAAAGCTTTCCTGCCCACTGACTATCAATCTGAGATTGAGGAGCAACTGCATGCCCATGTGCAAGCACCCACCCAGTGCTTGAGGGTCTTTTCATATAACCGTCGTGCGCTCTGCCTGAAATGGAGACCTGAGATGCCGGAGGAAGAGGTGGTGCGGCGGATCCTCGGGGCCTGTAAGCCGAGGTTGGCAAGCGGCCTACGCGGCATCGTCGCTACTGTGGACCAAGAGGTCAAAGTGGGCTCAAGATCTGGACGACACATGAGCTGCCAGTCCGAAAGAGAGCCGACCGAGTGTCACCGCAGAAGCAGACTGTTATTAAAGAACAACTTCAAAAGGATCCTGGCAGGTGGCGATGGATGTGGAGAGCAAGCAGAAGACCGCCACGATCACCCATCTCGGCCTATTCCAATTCAAGCTCATGCCATCTGGTTTGCGTAATGCGGGTGCCACACGCCTTCCAGAGGTTGATGGAAAGAGTCCTGAGAGAGTTGAAGGGCAAGAGCTGCTTTGTCTACATGGACGATATTATTGTCTTTTCTCAGACTCATGAGCAACTCTTGCGGGATCTCGACGCAGTGTTTCAGGAACTCAACCAGGCTCACCTAACCCTCAATGTAAAGAACTTCTCCAGACCCAACTTGACTTCCTTGGGCATGTTGGCTCCAGAAAAGGCGTCAAGTTGATCCCTCAAAGGTCGATGCCATCACCGCCTATCCAGCCCCCACAGATCTGAAGTCTCCAAAGGTTCCTGGGTCTAGTGGGCTGGGACCACAAGTTTATTCCTAGGTTGGCTGACATTGTGTCCCGACTCAACAACCTCAAGAAGAAAGGGGTAGTGTGGGAGTGGACGGCTCAATGCCAGGCCGCCTTCGATCAGCTCAAGGATCGGTTGCAGTCGTCCCCGGTGCTGGCTCAGCCGAGGCCCAACCTTGCTTTTCAAGTTCACTGTGATGCTAGTGGGGCGGGGCTTGGAGCTGTTCTGATGCAGGTCATTGAGGGAGACGAAAGAGTCATCGCCTTCGCATCAAGGGCTCTCCAGGGTGCTGAACTGAGGTATTCCATCTCAGAGCAGGAATGTCTGGCAGTGGTGTGGGCGGTGGAGAAGTGGCGTCATTTCTTGGAGGGTGAACCGATTGATGTGTTTACAGCCCACATGGGCAACATGGACGAGTACAAGGCAGCGGTCTATGGACTGAGGAGGGCGGTGAAGGACGCCAAAAGGAGGTACCGAGACAGAGTGGAATCACAGATGGAGCAGCGCGACACCAGGCGCCTATGGCAGGGGCTACGGACTATCACAAACTACCAGAGCAGACCCCGCGCAATGGTGAGTGCCGACGCATCCCTAGCGGACGACCTGAACTCATTTTATGCACGGTTTGAGGCTAGCAACAACAGCGCTAGCTCGCCGGCTAACAACAACACCGTTAGCGCAGCCGAGGTGAGTTCTACCGCTGGGGATGAACACACACTCTCTGTGACCGAGCACAGTGTGAGGAGGGCTCTGTTGAGGGTGAACACCAGGAAAGCTGCAGGTCCAGATGGCATATCTGGGCGAGTACTGAAGACCTGTGCTAACCAGCTAGCTCCAGTGTTCACCACAATATTCAACCTCTCCCTGGCTGAGTCCGTGGTCCCCGCCTGCTTCAAGAGATCCACTATTGTCCCTGTGCCCAAGAATGCTTCTCCAGCATGTATGAATGACTACCGACCGGTGGCCCTCACCTCGGTGGTCATGAAATGCTTTGAGAGGCTGATAAAGGACTACATCTGCGCCTTCCTCCCTTCCTCCATGGACCCGCTGCAGTTTGCTTATCGCCCAAACAGATCCACGGATGATGCTGTCTCCCAGGTACTGCACACCACACTCTCTCATCTGGACAGCCAGAGGTCCATAGATCTGAGACTGCTGTTCATTGATTATAGTTCAGCTTTCAACACCATAGTCCCTCCAGACTGGCCGGCAAGCTGATTGAGCTGGGACTGAACACCCCCTGTGTGCTTGGATCCTGGACTTCCTGACCGCCAGGCCACAGGTGGTCAGGGTGGGCAGACACCTCAAATCCCTCACCCTGAACACAGGATCCCCAGGGTTGCGTCCTCAGCCCCTACTGTACTCCCTGTACACACATGACTGTGTGGCCAGGTTCAGCTCCAACACCATCATCAAGTTTGCGGATGACACAGTGGTGGTGGGCCTGATCTCCGACAACGAAGAAGGCCTACCTGGAGGAAGTTGCTGATCTGTCACTCTGGTGCCAGGACAACAGCCTCATCATGAATGTCACCAAAACTAAGGAGCTGATTGTGGACTTTAGGAGGGTACAACAACAGAGGACGTACTCACCACTGGGGATTAACGGGACTACTGTGGAGAGGGTGAGCGGGTATAAATACCTGGGAGTCCACATCACCGAGGTTCTGACATGGTCAACAAACACAGACACTCTGGTGAGAAAGGCAAGGCAGCGCCTCTACCACCTCAGGCAACTGAGGAAATTTAAAGTTTCCCAGAGGATCCTTCAGTCCTTCTACTCTGGAGCTGTAGAGAGCGTCCTGACAGGAAGCATCACAGCCTGGTTTGGCAACTGCTCCGCTCAGGACAGGAAGGCTCTGCAGAGAGTAGTGCTCGCTGAACGCACTATTGGAACCACTCCCACCCTGCAGGACTTGTACACCAGGAGGTGCAGAACCAGAGCCGGCAGGATCATGAAGGATCCTCACCACCCCAACAACAGACTGTTTCAGCTGCTGCGGTCAGGCAGGCGCCTCCGTAGTCATGCTGCAAGAACAGAGAGACTGAGACGGAGTTTCTTTCCTCAGGCCATCAGGACTGTGAACTCCGACCTCACCAGGACCCCCACATAGACCCACACAACTGCCCCTCTTAGGCACACACACACACACACACACACTTACTGTAAATATTGTGTTGTTTTTTATTTGTAAATAGTGTGTACTTGTTGCCCTTGCACATTCCTGCTGAGCATTGCCACTTTCATTTCACTGCACACCCTGTGTGTGTATGTGACAAATAAAACATCTTGAATCTTGAATCTTGAATCTTGAATAACCCTCTCGGCCGAGCGGATGATGCTCTGCAGCCTGCGCTTGTCTTTGGCTGTGGCTGCAGGGTGCCAGACGGTGATGGAGGAGCAGATGATGGACTCAACGATGGCCGTGTAGAATTGTACCATCATTCTCCCTGGCAGGTTGAATTTCCTCAGCTGCCTCAGGAAGAACATCCTCTGCTGGGCCTTCTTGGTGATGGAGCGGATGTTCAGCTCCCACTTGAGGTCCTGGGAGATGATGGAGCCCAGGAAGCGGTAGGACTCCACAGCGTCGACGGGGGAGTCACACAGGATGAGAGGGGGGGTGGGGCTGCATTCCTCCTGAAATCCACAACCATCTCCACTGTCTTTAGAGCGTTGAGCTCCAGGTTGTTCTGGCTGCACCAGGTCACCAGGTGGTCAGTCTCCCACCTGTAGGCGGTCTCGTCCCCACCAGAGATGAGTCCAATGAGGGTGGTGTCATCCGCGAACTTTAGGAGCTTGACGGACTGGTGACTGGAGGTGCAGCTGTTGGTGTACAGGGAGAACAGAGGGAGAGAACACAGCCTTGGGGGAACCCGTGCTGGTGGTCCGGGAGCCTGAGACGTGTTTCCCCAGCCTCACGTGCTGCTTCCTGTCGGTCAGGAAGTCTGTGATCCACCTGCAGGTGGAGTCGGGCACGTGCAGCTGGGAGAGCTTGTCCTGCAGCAGGGACGGATGATTGTATTGAAAGCAGAGCTGAAGTCCACAAACAGGATCCTGGCGTGGGTTCCTCGGGAGTCCAGATGCTGGAGGATGTAGTGAAGGGCCATGTTGACTGCATCGTCTACAGACCTGTTGGCTCTGTAGGCGAACTGCAGGGGTCCAGGAGTGGGTCGGTGATGGTCTTGAGGTGTGACAGGACCAAGCGTTCAAAGGACTTCATGACCACAGAGGTCAGGGCGATGGGCCTGTAGTCATTGAGTCCTGTGATCTTGGGTTTTTGGGGACGGGATGATGGTGGAGGCCTTGAAGCAGGCTGGAACGTGGCATGTCTCCAGGGAGGTGTTGAAGATGTCGGTGAACACCGGAGACAGCTGGTCAGCACAGTGCTTCAGGGTGGAGGGGGAGACGGAGTCCGGGCCCGCTGCTTTGCGGGGTTCTGCTTTTAAACAGCCTGTTGACGCCTCTCCAGGATGACGAGGGTCGTCGCTGAGTTGATGGAGGGTGCTCCAGAGGTGTGAGCCCCTGATGGGCTGGGGAGGTGGGCTGATGGTCTGTGGCTTGTTGATGGGGCTGTGGGGATGGTCTCAGGACTGCTCCATTGTCTTTCAAAGCGGCAGTAGAACTCATTTAGCTCGCCTGCCAGAAGCACATTGTTCATGGAGTGGGGTGATTTGGGCTTGTAGTTGGTGATCTGCCTGAGCCCTCTCCAGACAGAAGCAGAGTCGTTTGCTGAGAGCTGCTGTTGCAGTTTCTCAGAGTACAGACGTTTAGCATCTCTCACCGCCTTGCTAAACCTGTATTTGGACTCTGTGTACAGGTCCTTGTCCCCACTCCTGAATGCCTGGTCCTTCTGCAGTCTTAGCTTCCTGAGCTCCGCTGTGAACCAGGGTTTGTCGTTGTTATAACTCACCCTGGAGCTGGATGGAATACAGCTGTCCTCACAGAAGCTGATGTAGGAAGTTACAGCCTCTGTGTACTCATCCAGGCTGTTGGTAGCAGTCCTGAAGACATCCCAGTCAGTACAGTCCAAGCACGCCCGTAGATCCTCCAGAGCCTCACTGGTCCACTTCTTGAACTTCCTCACCACAGGTTTGCAGAGCTTTAGTCTCTGCCTGTATGAGGAATCAGATGAACCATGACGTGGTCAGAGTTTCCCAGTGCAGCTCGAGGGGCGTGATAGGCCCTGCTGATTGTTGTGTAGCAGTGGTCCAGAATGCTCTTCTCTCTAGTAGGGCATTTAATTAACTGTCTATATTTAGGGAGTTCGTGGCTGAGGTTTCCTTTGTTAAAATCGGCGAGTACAATAAGTAAAGAGTCCGGGAAGGTCCGCTCACACACCGTATCTGTTCGGCGAGGGTCTGTGCCTCGTGCACGTTCCCCTTGCGCATGTAAACTCCGGCCAGGATGAATGAAGCGAACTCACGTGGGAGTAGAAGGGTTTGCAGTGAATGATAAAGATTCCAGGTCCGCGAACAGTGCTGTAGGATCACCGTTACGTCGTTGCACCAGCCGTTGTTGAGGTAAAGCAGATTCCTCCACCCTTTGCTTTTCCGGAGAGCTCCGTGTCCGGTCCGCTCGGAACAGCTGGAAGCCAGCGAGCTGGAGCGCAGAATCTGGTATCGATCCACTTAGCCATGATTCCGTAAAACACAGGGCGGAGGATGAGGAGAAGTCTCTGTCTCTCCCCACCAGCAGCTGGAGTTCGTCCAGTTTGTTGCACAGTGAGCGGACGTTGGAGAGAAATATGCCCGGCAGCGCTGTACGAGATCCCCGTTTCCGTAGCCGTACAAGCGCCCCTGAGCGTTTCCCTCTCCGCCGGCGTTTCACAGCGTGGGCGAAGGTGAGCACAATCCCTGATTGATTGATTTGCACTCCTGAGATGTAAAGTGGGTTGACGCAGACATGCAAGGTGTTTCCTTTTAAGGGTCATGGTGCCGTCTGTGGGACAAAAGGGTTAAAAGCCTCATTGGAGTCATCAGGTGGGCACCCTCCATCTCCGGTGTTTCGATGAGAGGCCCCCAACACCTCCAGAGGGCTCATCGGCAGCACCTGGCGTCCCAGATGTGCCCCCTCTGCTTCAACCCTTCTGCGCCACAGATGCTATTTTGGGGCCCAGGTGGCGTCTCTCCTCTTCAGCCACCGGCTTGCCCACTCAGCAGCACTTGAGAGGGCTTTGATGGCTTGGCGTTGGGCTTGGCCTCGAATTCCCAAATCCCTAAGCAGCCTGGTGGTTGTCTTACCAACAAAGCCTCTGCAGCCGACTTCCACTGGGCAAACGTTGGCTTTCCAGCCACGTTGCTCAGCATCAGCTGCCAGCTCGGCGTACTTAAGGCTCTTTCTTTCCTCCTCTACAGCGTCCTCCCAGGGTACAGTCAGCTCTACGATGTACACCTTCTTAGTTGAGGAGGACCAGAGCACGAGGTCTGGTCTGAGGTTCGTAGTGGCGATCTCTGGTGGAAAGTAGAGCCTTGGACTCAGATCCACCATGAGCCTCCAGTCTCGCGCCGCTCCCAGCTGACAGAGGTCTGATGTTGTCCTGGCCTTGGTCTTGGTTGGCTTTGCACCTCCACAGACGAAACCTCTTGCAGATGTCGGACGGGATGATGGAGGTAGGCCATTGATGGTTGTTCGTCTGGTCTCCAGCATAGCTGCAAGGCACTTCAGCACTTGGTTGTGCCGCCAGGTGTAACGGCCTTGAGTCAGGCCCGTCTTGCAGCCAACCAGGATGTGTTTGAGGTTTACTGGAGACGGGCAGAGGGCACGGTGGGTCTTCTCCCTCCCATTGTTGAAGGTTACTGGGAGATGGCAAGACATCATACGTTGCTCGTAAGATGAAGCTGGTGTGAAATGCTTCCATACTCCACAGTTCCTTCCAAGAGAACTTCCTTCTCTCAACACCCTCCCACCTCATCCACTGGCCCTGTTTCCATTGGGAGACAGCCTTTGCGCACCTTGTTGCCTGCTCTTGCTGGCGCACCTCCTCAACGACCAGACCTTTGCGCTGAGATGGAGCTGCCTTGTGCCAACAATGTCACGATGAATGTGTATATATATGTATATATATATGTGTGTGTGTATATATATGTATGTATGTGTATATATTAGGGCTGTCAGCGTTAACGCGTTAATCTATGCGATTAATTTGGCCGCGTTAACGCACAAACATATTTTAACGCAATTAACGCAACTATTTTTTAAACCGCGGCAGTACGGTTTGACACTGTTTCCGTTTTTAAAACAATTATTTCTCCGCGAAAATAAGGATCATAAATCAGTTTAACTCGTGGATGAATCAGTCGGGTTTCCTCCTGCTCCTCCTTCCTCCCGTCTCCCCCTCTGATACACAGAGGAACAGAGGGGCGACGTGTCGGGGGACGCGGCGCGGAAAGAACTCGTCACACGAAACCTTCACCGTGATTGGTCAATCCGTTTGTCTGTCAACATTTCGGGAAAAAAACAACCAATGACCACTCAGTAAATCACAAAGGACCTCCCACCTCACAGGTGAGGCTCTATAGCAGCCTGTCAGTCAGAGAGCAGAGAACACGGCGCGAGGACAATGAGGCTCATTTCAGAGCTGAGATTGTTCTGGAATGTTTGATGTAGAACACGTGGGGGTGTGTCACATGCAAAAGACTTTAAACGGTGAATTTAATTTATTTTGTAAAATGTATAAAATGAGCCCAGCCTCCAGAGGGTTAACGTGACATGTGAATGTCAGTCAGTTACCAAGGCCACTGGTTCTGCTGTTCAATGTTAAAGATGACAGGACCAATGGGGTCTCAATATACTTCTTTTTTTTTACTAATCTAATGTTTCACTGAAGAAACAATTTATCATCCACTATATTAAATACCTCGCTGGCACTTTATAGGTAGGAGCCTCTTTGAAAACACAGCTCTGTGTGAAGTTTTGTCTTTAAAAAGAAGGAAAAAACTTTTAAGCGCGATTAATTAATCGCAATTTCAAAATGTGCGATTAATTAGTTAATTTTTTTAAATCGATTGACAGCCCTCATCTATATATATATATGTGTGTGCGTGTGTGTGTATATATATATATTTGTTATGTATTCAAAACCCTGGGTGCTGAACCGAAGAAAATGTCCAGAGTCTAAAAGTTATAATAAAGCGTATTTTATAAAAAAGTATTACCAATAGTCGATAACTAATAACTGTTCCGATACAGAGTATAGACTCTCGGCCGAGGACTTCTAAGGCTTCTCAATCCACAGACCACTCCTGGCTCTTCCACCTGCAGTTAACTGTCTCTCTCCACCTGAAGCGTCTCAGCTTCATCCGATGGTTCGTTTCATTTCTCCCGGGCGTCCCCAGGGGAGATATCCACTTCTCATTGGTTACACTGTCCAGGTAACACCTCTTCCTGATTCGCTCTTTGGCCGAGCCGTCCGTTGGTAGATTTGCATATCCGTATGATGTCATCACTCCGGCCACCCTTTGCCCTCTGACATGCGGCGCACTGCATGAACGGGGTCTCCTTCAGGGGCTCCCAGGGGTCTTCTCTCCATGTGGGGGAAGGGCATCCCTTGCTGCCCCTGATCTGTTTCCTGGCACACAAAGAGATTCATTTTACCAGTTACAGCAATCCATTACATAATAATCCACACATTACCAAACAATATTGTAACTTAATAAACAATAACACACATTCTATCACAACATGTATGAAGTTATGGTATATTAATATATCCTAATTTACAAATTGCTTTAGTAAATTGTCTAATTCAACAATATATATATATATATAAAACATATATATATATATATATGTGTGTTTTATATGTATAAGAGGGCATCCTGTATACAAACATGTAAATATAAATATGTTTTGTATATATGAGGACATCCTGTATACATACATGTGTATACAGGATGTGTGTATATCTAATATATATATATACAAGGCTAGGAAAACCGAACTAAGTGATAGATATAGCATCTACACAGCACAATACATTTCACTACCAGTATGGTTGTGCAATGTATTATGCTGTGTAGATGTTATTATGATTACTTTTGTTTATATTCAGCATGACTCAAGTCAGACAAGTGAGCTGACCTATGTATGTTCATCAGTGTGAACTGGGCCTGCATCTGGCTGGTGAGAAGTTGCATGTCAGGTTGCATTCTAGTCTCAAACACTGATGCAGATGTTCATCTGTCAATCTTGATCTCATCGGAGTTTTCAGGTGTTTCATGTGTGAAAAGGTTTGCTCGCAGATATACGTGCTGCCAAAAAGTGTAAACATCTTCATTGCGTGTTTTTTTATGTTAGGGTACGTATCGTTTGGGAGGGCGGCATCAAAGTCAATGAGACTGCTGGGCTTGAATGCGTCTTTCAGAACATCACAGTTCTGTAACTCGGCCAACTGATAAGAGGCTGGGCTCCATCGATGTCGGCAAGAAAGGGGTTCTGGAAAAGACGGAGGATTTCTTTGCATGAACATAAAGTTGCTGGAATCGCACACCGAACTCCGCCTTCAACTTTTCCAGTGCTTCCACACACTTTTCAGCTGGGAACGGGACCGCTGGGTTCTCTGCAGAGAGGCTTTGGGTAGCAGGGAGATGGATGAAGTTGGTATTTTTCACTTGTTTCACCTCAAATGCGTTTATGAGAGAATACATGTCTCAAATGAGTTTCCCCTGGCCTTGTAGCTGCAAGTTAAGGCTGTTCAGCCATCGGAGCTTTGTGTAGTGCAGCACATCGCCGTACGCAGACTCCAGTTCAGACAGGAATTGTTGGAGCTGCCTGTGTAAGTCCCTTTGCTCTGATGACGTTTATGCATGACACCACAACCTTCATGACAGAATCCCACTTCAACACTTTGCAGCACAGTGCTTGCTGGTGAATTAGGCAGTGGACTTGTATCGGGGCGGCGAGACCCCGTTCTTCCATCTCCCGGTTCATGCGTCCTATTAGACCACGAGACGCGCCCACCATACTCGGAGCCCCGTCAGGCGTGATGCTAGCAAGCTTTCACCAGGTCCAACTCTTTCATGGTTTGGCATACTTTACCGAAAATCTCCTCTCCCGTTGTAGTCCCGTTGAGACTGGAGCGCTGCCAGCTCCTCGCACATCTCAAACTCCATGAATACAAAGGAGCAGCTGCGCTGTGTCTTGCACGTCTTTCGTCTTCTGCTGTAGCTGGGCATATACATTACCCCCCATTTCCTCAATGCGTCTGGTGATTGTACTCGCCGACAGACTCACGGCATTAAAGACATCTTCTCGGGACACACCTCTTCCGCGACAGCATTCAAACATGTCTTGACAAACTCTCCATCAGTGAAGGGTTTGCCGCTGCTTGCTACCAGTTCAGCGACCCGAAAGCTGGCCCGAACGGATGACTGGTTCAGCTGAGCTTGGCGTACAAATGTATTGTGCTGCGCTAGGAGTCCACTTTTTAGCTTTGAGAGTTTGTCTGCTCGCATTTGGCCTTGCAAGTTATCATACATGTCTTTGTGACGGGATTCATAGTGTCGGCGCAGATTGTATTCTTTGAATCCGCCCATTCCCTTAGAATAGCGTATTGTACCTTTCCCCTCAGGATTAAGTTATCAGGGAGAATTGTTACAGAGTGGTGGCCAGGATGGGTACTGCACGCATTAGATACATAACTGTGATTATGGTGTTAACTGTTTGCTGCTTAATCTGGAGGACTATATTTCTTTTGAATGTTTTGTTTGTATGCCAAGACAGTTATAGTTTCAGAACTGGGGGCTGTATTAATAATATAAATACAACCTCGGCAAAATTGCATTTTTGTTTTACATGGAGGTTTTTTTCTCGGTTAAATCAGAATCAGAATCAGAATCAGAATCAGAAACAGTTTTATTGCCAGGAATGTTTTCACAAACAAACGAGGAATTTTTTTTGGTGGAAGGTGCAACATTTGGACATGACAAACAAACAACAATCAACACGACAGAAAGACAACAAATAATGTGAAGTGTTTGGGTGTGTGCTTCAAGTGGTGTGTTTTAGTTAAAGTGCATGTTAAAGTGACGTGTGTGGAGGAGGGAAGAAGAAGGAGGAGGGAGGAGGAGTGAGGAGGAGGAAGAGGAAGGAGCGGGAAGAAGGAGGAGAGAGGAAGGTGGAAGAAGAGGTGGTAGTCCTGGGGGTGACAGTCAGTCAGTCCGGGGTCCATTGATGAGCCCGACTGCCGACGGGAAAAAGCTTTTGGTGTGGCGGGAGGTCTTTGTCATGATGGACCGCAGCCTCCTCCCGAGGGAGGGACTCGAACAGGAGTGTCCAGGGTGGGAGGGTCAGCGACAATCTTTCCGGCCCGCTTCAGTGACCTGGAAGTGAACAGGACCTGGAGGAAGGCAGATTGCAACCGATAACCCTCTCGGCCGGCGGATGATGCTCTGCAGCCTGCGCTCGTCTTTGGCTGTGGCTGCAGGGTGCCAGGCGGTGATGGAGGAGCAGATGATGGACTCAACGATGGCCGTGTAGAATTGTACCATCATTCTCCCTGGCAGGTTGAATTTCCTCAGCTGCCTCAGGAAGAACATCCTCTGCTGGGCCTTCTTGGTGATGGAGCGGATGTTCAGCTCCCACTTGAGGTCCTGGGAGATGATGGAGCCCAGGAAGCGGTAGGACTCCACAGCGTCGACGGGGGAGTCACACAGGATGAGAGGGGCGGGTGGGGCTGCATTCCTCCTGAAATCCACAACCATCTCCACTGTCTTTAGAGCGTTGAGCTCCAGGTTGTTCTGGCTGCACCAGGTCACCAGGTGGTCAGTCTCCCACCTGTAGGCGGTCTCGTCCCCACCAGAGATGAGTCCAATGAGGGTGGTGTCATCCGCGAACTTTAGGAGCTTGACGGACTGGTGACTGGAGGTGCAGCTGTTGGTGTACAGGATGAACAGCAGAGGGGAAAGAACACAGCCTTGGGGAACCCGTGCTGGTGGTCCGGGAGCCTGAGACGTGTTTCCCCAGCCTCACGTGCTGCTTCCTGTCGGTCAGGAAGTCTGTGATCCACCTGCAGGTGGAGTCGGGCACGTGCAGCTGGGAGAGCTTGTCCTGCAGCAGGGACGGGATGATTGTATTGAAAGCAGAGCTGAAGTCCACAAACAGGATCCTGGCGTAGGTTCCTGGGGAGTCCAGATGCTGGAGGATGTAGTGAAGGGCCATGTTGACTGTGTCGTCTGCAGACCTGTTGGCTCTGTAGGCGAACTGCAGGGGTCCAGGAGTGGGTCGGTGATGGTCTTGAGGTGTGACAGGACCAAGCGTTCAAGGACTTCATGACCACAGAGGTCAGGGCGATGGGCCTGTAGTCATTGAGTCCTGTGATCTTGGGTTTTTGGGGACGGGATGATGGTGGAGGCCTTGAAGCAGGCTGGAACGTGGCATGTCTCCAGGGAGGTGTTGAAGATGTCGGTGAACACCGGAGACAGCTGGTCAGCACAGTGCTTCAGGGTGGAGGGGAGACGGAGTCCGGGCCCGCTGCTTTGCGGGGTTCTGCTTTTAAACAGCCTGTTGGCTCTCTCCAGGATGACGAGGTCGTCGCTGAGTTGATGGAGGGTGCTCCAGAGGTGTGAGCCCTGATGGGCTGGGGAGGGTGGGCTGATGGTCTGTGGCTTGTTGATGGGGCTGTGGGGGATGGTCTCAGGACTGCTCCATTGTCTTTCAAAGCGGCAGTAGAACTCATTGAGCTCGTCTGCCAGAAGCACATTGTTCATGGAGTGGGGTGATTTGGGCTTGTAGTTGGTGATCTGCCTGAGCCCTCTCCAGACAGAAGCAGAGTCGTTTGCTGAGAGCTGCTGTTGCAGTTTCTCAGAGTACAGACGTTTAGCATCTCTCACCGCCTTGCTAAACCTGTATTTGGACTCTGTGTACAGGTCCTTGTCCCCACTCCTGAATGCCTGGTCCTTCTGCAGTCTTAGCTTCCTGAGCTCCGCTGTGAACCAGGGTTTGTCGTTGTTATAACTCACCCTGGAGCTGGATGGAATACAGCTGTCCTCACAGAAGCTGATGTAGGAAGTTACAGCCTCTGTGTACTCATCCAGGCTGTTGGTAGCAGTCCTGAAGACATCCCAGTCAGTACAGTCCAAACACGCCCGTAGATCCTCCAGAGCCTCACTGGTCCACTTCTTGAACTTCCTCACCACAGGTTTGCAGAGCTTTAGTCTCTGCCTGTATGAGGAATCAGATGAACCATGACGTGGTCAGAGTTTCCCAGTGCAGCTCGAGGACGGCGTGATAGGCCCTGCTGATTGTTGTGTAGCAGTGGTCCAGAATGCGCTTCTCACTAGTAGGGCATTTAATTAACTGTCTATATTTAGGAGTTCGTGGCTGAGGTTTCCTTTGTTAAAATCCCAGTACAATGACTAAAGAGTCCGGGCAGGCCCGCTACACACACCGTATCTGATCGGCGAGGGTCCGCTGTGCCTCGAGCACGTTCCCCTGCGGCGACATGTAAACTCCGGCCAGGATGAATGAAGCGAACTCACGTGGGGAGTAGAAGGGTTTGCAGTGAATGATAACAGATTCCAGGTCCGGCGAACAGTGCTGTAGAATCACCGTTACGTCGTTGCACCAGCCGTTGTTGAGGTAAAGCAGATTCCTCCACCCTTTGCTTTCCCGGAGAGCTCCGTGTCCCGTCCGCTCGAACAGCTGGAAGCCAGCGAGCTGGAGCGCAGAATCTGGTATCGATCCACTTAGCCATGATTCCGTAAAACACAGGGCGGAGGATGAGGAGAAGTCTCTGTCTCTCCCCACCAGCAGCTGGAGTTCGTCCAGTTTGTTGCACAGTGAGCGGACGTTGGAGAAATATGCCCGGCAGCGCTGTACGAGATCCCGTTTCCGTGGCCGTAAGCGCCCTGAGCGTTCTCTCCGCCGGCGTTTCACCGCGTGGGCGAAGGTGAGCACACCTTTTACAAAAATGTCCAGTAACTCCACAGAAGTTAAAAACGTTGGAAGTAAATCCGCTGGAGTTGTTCCCCTGATGTTCATGAGCTCTTCTCTGGTGAAAGAGCTCTGGGAATCACAGCAGAAAACAGTATTTAAAACGAAAACAACAAAAAACATCGCGCACCAACACACCGAGGCGGCCGTCCGCGGCGCCATCAGGAAGAATGTAATTAGATGTTTAATGGCCAGCACCAGGGCCGGAGTGGGGCCACTTTTCAGCCCGGGAATTTCAGGCTCAAGACCAGCCCACTTTTTCATGGTATCGTGGAAATTGGATAAATAAAGCAACAGTTCAGCTCTTACTATCCTGTAGTTCTTTTATTAATACCATTGTCCAACAAATAATGTAACGGTTAAATACAACAATAATAATCCACTTAAGATGAGAAGTTAACAAAAAATATGCACAACATTAAAAAAGGCAGAAGGGCGTAGCAGGGGTGTCAGACTCAGATTAGGCAGTAGGCCAGATTTGTTGTAGTGAGACCTCATGGGGGCCGTCATTGGCATGGTCATTATCATTTTTCTGCATGAGTATTATATAATGGTGATTTACTCCTTTACTACACCCACTTCTGAGCAAACAATGCATATTGGTTCATCAATACTGCTCTTTCTTAGAATATATAACTTTAATTCATATAGTTTCCTCTGTTATCCTCTACATGTCCCTGTAGTCATGGCCTCCTCATTGCAAATGTCGGGCTCATCATTTTCAGCAGGAGACTCTTATCTGCTGCTCCGAAGCTACAAAGAAAAATTAAGTCATATTACTGCATACTTCAATATCAATAGTATATATCAATATTTGCATAATATTTGCAAAGTCTATGGATCACCATATTTTGGGTGATATAAAAAGGCTAATATTTTAATTCAATTTAATATTTTGCTTGGGAATAGGTTGACAACGCTACAATGATATTAATCAAGGCTACAACATTAGCCGAATAGTTATGTTGCTAATCATTAGGCCTTTGTCTCTCTTTACCAGTTGCCACTTGTGTTTGTCCTCTTGAACATAAATCTGTAAGCTTGGCACATTTGGCAGCATCCTCCTCCAATGCCTTTCTTTTTTCAACCTGGCTTTTCAGCCCCTCCTGCCCTCTTCCTCCCGTCCGTCCTCCTGACGCTGCCCATCGTTGCATGGTCGGACGTGTCCCAGCTTTCGTCACCGCATGATAACGGGTTTCACAGGGGAATGGTCAAGAGGTTTTTTTTGTCGTCACAGTTGTGCTTTCTTTTATTTTTATGTATCGGGTTTAGTACCTGGAAAACAAAAAACATATAAACGAGCACGGCGAACCGCCAATAATGGGGATAGGAGCGAAAGACCCTGATAGAAATCACCTCCTTGGAAGCTACACCAGACAATCTATCCTGCAGAGCCACCAGACAAGGCAGAAGCAGACTGTTATTAAAGAACAACTTCAAAAGGATCCTGGCAGGTGGCGATGGATGTGAGAGAGCAAGCAGAAGACCGATCACCCATCCATCTATTCAATTCAAGCTCATGCCATCTGGTTTCTGTGCGGGTGCCACCACGCCTTCCAGAGGTTGATGGGATGGTCCTGAGAGAGAAGAAGAGAGAGGCTGCTTTGTCTACATGCATATTGACGTCTATATTGTCACTCATGACTCTCTCTTAGCAAACTCTCGTGGGATCTGCCAGCAGCTCAGGCTCCAACCACCTCAAACCTCTAAGAAAAGAAACGCCATCTTCTCCAGACTCCAGACCTCTCCTGCATGTTGGCTCCAGAAAAAGCGCCAAGTTGATCCCTCAGGTTCCCCACCTATCACCACCATCATCAGCCCATCCAGATCTGTCTCCAGACAAAACAGGGTAGTGGGCTGGGACTGGGTTTTGGTTTAGGTTGGGTTCATTGTGTGTGTTCACACTCACGAACCTCAAGAAAAGGGTAGTGGGCGTGGGAGTGGGTCAGCCAGAGGCCCGATGGATCGCCCGATCGGTCTGCTCAGTCGGGGCTGCCGCCCAGCCGAGGTTTTACCTTGCTTTTTCAAGTTCACTGTGGGCAGTCTGGGTGGGGCTTGGAGCCGTTCTGAGCAGCTCTGTGGAGACGAAAAGAGGAGACGAAAGAGTGATCAAGGGCTCAAGGCTGCTCTGGAACTGAAATATTCCAATTCCAGGAAAGAGCAGAATGTCTGGTGGGGCGGAGAATGTGGAGAAGGATGGAGGGTGAACTGCTGATGTGTTCAAGCAGCCTGGCGTGGGCATTCAACTGCCGGCTCCCGAGGCCCAACCAATGACCGCCTGCAGGCATTCTCTTTCCGGGTTCATTATATGCCGCCACAAAATCCCAACTAATGACCCTGGGCTGGTCTTTTATCACCACCACGCATATGTGGAGTGGTGGTGGCGGTTTATGGCACCACCTGGGGCCTTGTGGAAATTATGGATTGCAGCATTCTGAAATAAAAAAATATACATACGTTACAAAAAGCCTCCACTTTATATACTTTTCTTTATGTTCTGTATTTAGTATTCTATAGGGTCATGTATTCATTGACTATATTTTAGGCTATATGACCCTGAACGAATGACAATAATCACATTTTGCCTTCTCAATCTTAAAATGCTTCTCTTCACAACACTTTTAAATCTTATAGGTGCCTTTATAAACATAATTTCAGTCTTTTCATTGAACCCTAGCTTAATTAATTTGACCAAGTTTAAAATTTAAAAAATATAAAGACAATGGGACCTTTTTACCCCTTTTAAAATTAGCAATATAAAGACAATGGACCTGAACAAGTGCCAGCTGTTTACAAATGATCGAAAATTTAATAATATAAGCTTATGAAATAGTATATAAACATTTTGATAACAAGAACAGAACCTACTCATTTCTTTAGAATGAGTATGATCGATTCCGCCCGCCGAGAGCCTCTTATGTCCCGGTTTATTAAAAAAAACGCCGAGTCTGTGACGTCATCAACTCAGCGCTGTTCCATTTACAGAAAGACCGTACTGCGTCCAAAGTACACCAGTATATATCATATATCATATATATACACTACCGTTCAAAAGTTTGGGATCACTTAGAAATGTCCTTATTTTTCAAAGAAAAGCATTGTTTTTTTCAATGAAGATAACATTAAATCAATCAGAAATACACTCTCTACATTGTTAATGTGGTAAATGACTATTCTAGGTGAAAACGTCTGGTTTCTAATGAAATATCTCCAGAGGTGTATAGAGGCCCATTTCCATCAACTATCACTCCAGTGTTCTGATGGTACATTGTGTTATCGCCTTAGAAGACTAATGGATGATTAGAAAACCCTTGAAAACCCTTGTGCAATTATGTTAGCACAGCTGAAAACTGTTTTGCTGATGAGAGAAGCTATAAAACTGGCCTTCCTTTGAGCTAGTTGATTATCTGGAGCATCACATTTGTGGGTTCGATAAGACTCTCAAAATGGACAGAAAAAAAGAAGTTTCCTGTGAAACTCGCCAGTCTATTCTTGTTCTTAGAAATGAAGGCTATTCCATGCGAGAAATTGCAAAGAAACTGAAAATGTCCTCCAGCGGTGTGGACTACTCCCTTCAGAGAACAGCACAAACGGGCTCTAACCAGAGCAGAAAGAGAAGTGGGAGGCCCCGGTGCACAACTCAGCAAGAAGACAAGTACATTAGAGTCTCTAGTTTGAGAAATAGACGCCTCACAGGTCCTCAACTGGCAGCTTCTTTAAATGGTACCCGCAAAATGCCAGTGTCAACGTCGACAGTGAAGAGGCGACTCCGGGATGCTGGCCTTCTAGGCAGAGTGGCAAAGAAAAGCCATATCTGAGACTGGCCAATAAAAGAAAAGATTGGTATGGGCAAAAGAACACAGGCATTGGACAGAGGAAGATTGGAAAAGGTGTTCTGGACAGATGAATCCAAGTTTGAGGTGTTTGGATCACACAGAAGAACATTTGTGAGACGCAGAACAGGTGAAAAGATGCTGGAAGAGTGCCTGACACCATCTGTCAAGCATGGTGGAGGTCATGTGATGGTCTGGGGCTGCTTTGGTGCTGGGAAAGTGGGAGATTTGTACCAGGTCAAAGTGATTTTAAATAAGGAAGGCTATCACTCCATTTGGCAACGCCATGCCATACCCTGTGGGCAGCGCTTGATTGGAGCCAATGTCCTCCTCCAACAGGACAATGACCCAAAGCACACCTCCACATTGTGCAAGAACTCTTGAGGGAAGAAGCAGGCAGCTTGCTGTCTGTAATGGAGTGGCCAGTCACCAGATCTCAACCCCATTGAGCTGTTGTGGGAGCAGCTTGACCGTATGGTCCTCAAGAAGTGCCCATCAAGCCAATCCAACTGGTGGAGGTGCTTCAGGAAGCGTGGGGTGACATTTCAACAGATTACCTCAACAAATTAACAGCTAGAATGCCAAAGGTCTGCAATGCTGTCATTGCTGCAAAAGGAGCATTCTTTGACGAAAGCAAAGTTTGAAGAAAAAAATTAATACTTCAAATACAAATCATTATTTCTAACCTTGTCAATGTCTTGACTATATTTTCTATACATTTTGCAACTCATTTGATAAATCAAAGTGTGAGTTTTCATGGAAAACACGAAATTGTCTGGGTGATCCCAAACTTTTGAACGGTAGTATATATACTATAATACTTTAATGATTGAATGACATTTGTAAAACAGTAAAATGTCCATAAATCATAGAGATCTAACAAGAAGGTCTATTACGCACACATGCAAAGCGGTTTCTGGAAGATAGCAGAATTTCCGACAGTCCTTGAAGGCATCAATACAATCGCACTGCGCACCACCGCACGGTGACTTGCATTATTCTGAAGTCTTGTTTGGTAAGTAGCTAGCTAAGCTATCTAGCAGTTAACGTTCCTCAGTTTACTTCATTTTCAGAAGAAGTTACACTAAAGAAAAACTGTCTTGAGCTTGAAGTAAATCTTGATTGATCATATCATGTTGGTAATATTAAGCAGGAGTATTATCTACTTCCACAATGTACAGGCTTTCTTAGTCTTAAAGTGTGTTCACATCAAAAGCGCCGCGAATCGCGTTCCCCGTCACTCGCTTAGTTCGTGCCTCAGAGGGGGCGGGGCTTATCTCCGTGGCTTTACGCCGTAGAAATGATGTCCTTCATCCACCATGAAGAACTAACCACTAGTTCTGCTTTATACTTGTTGAGGACGTCCCACACACGTCTCAACATCTAACGCCCTCGTCTTTGGGTTCATAATATCAATATCATATATATTAGGGATGCACCGATCTGATCGGCGCCGATCCATATCGGCCGATATTCCCATTATCGGTTTTGATCGGCGTTCTCAAAACGGCCGATCAGGTAAAATCTGCGAGAACTATCAGACGTTTCAATCGCGGCGCATAGCAACGGAGACGATGCGCCCAGCGAGGGCCGCAGAGTGAGAGGTCAGAGGTCAGAGGGGATCCTCACCACCGAGCGGCGTCCCCGTCCCCCGAGTTGAATCTCTGGGTCGACTCAGCCGACTCTCACATGTCTGCCCCTAGAGACGCTCATGCTAAACACATTCCATCTGGAGCGAGAGGGTTTTGATAAAGTTAGCGGAAGGATTTAAGTGACAACATCCGGTTTTGCAAAGTTAGCGGAAAGAACCACGTGAAACAACATCCGTTTTTCAAAATAAGATGTCGACAAATCATACACGAACATATAAAAGTAAACAATGAACTGATTTTGTATCTTTAGAGATCGTTTCTGAGATTTAGCTTAAATTATGCTAACATTAAAACATTTTTACTGAACCAAGGAAGAGTTTATAAAAATAAGTCAGACTTTTGAATGTTAAACAAAGTCCTGTAAATAGATTTCCCCAAGAGTTCCAGGAAATGAATGATGCAGATGTGTTCCATACATATCTGAAATCCCCTACAAGAGCAATCAAACAATTTTAATGTATCAATTAGTACATTTTTCAAAGTAAAAGTCCTAAATGTTTAAAGAAACCGGTAATTTCTTTAATGTTTGAGTTGCTTTATATATGTATTTCCTCATAGTCCTAGGCAATAATGCTACACAATAAATAGAATGCTTCAATCGACACCGTGATCGGTGATCAGTATTATCGGATCGGCAGATACTGATTTCAGTGATCGGCACCAAAAACCTGATCGGTGCATCTCTAATATATATATATATATATATATATATACATGACATCACCGTAGGCTCACAGCTCGGTGACGACTGGCTGAACAACTGCTGCTTCCAGCGCCATTAGAGCAGCAGCAGCTAGATTCACCAACGGCGGAGCGTCTCAACTCTGATTGGCTTTCGCAAAGTACAGACGTAACTCGGTAACTCGGGTCTGTAGGTTCACTTTGCTTATGGGATGTACTCGCACGAAAGAATTGCAACGCTTTTGGTGTGAACGCACCTTAAACCATCAGTGCCATTCAAACATATACTATATTCTTTGTATATTACTTCTTAGATATGTCAAACTGTGACTGTCAGCCAGACTACCTGTTTGAGCAATTTACTATTTTGTTGGTGTTTTGTTTTTGAGGGTCTGACAAACTCGGTTTGTAATTTGTTTTTCTTCTCAGAAAACAGAACAATTCATCAAGATCTGCGCTTAAGTTGGTAAGTATAGACATATCAAAACTGAATTTCATATGATACCACATAACGTGGCCGTGGATCACTGTGAAACATCCTACACTTTAATGTTGTTTTGGAGACAATTAATGCCAGACTATGCTATATCTTGTGTACGATGCCCTAAGAATTATTCCTAAAGTCCCATGAATCAAGAAGACATATTCAAGGGATGCAATCTTGCCTTGTAGACAACAAAGTCAGCATTGATACACAACTTAAAGTCACAAAGCTATATATAATATTATATATATATATATATATATGGAAATAACTTGTCCACCCACATAAAAGTACTTTAATTACTTTTCAGAAGTTAACCGTGAAATCTCTTTCTCCCTCCCCCTGCTTCCTCTTCCTGGCCTCCTTCCTGTCGGCAGCAGCCCCGTTGGTGACTCCTTGCTAAATCTGAAGTGTACGTTTTTATAAAATAGATTATGATTTTGCTTTCACATGAAACTTATATTTTACTGGTTAACAGCATAGTACAGCTGTTTTCAATTACAATTTCAGCGAGGTTCATTTCGAGAGAATTTCCTCATACAGAGGTATTATCACAATAATATGTAACTTGTGCTATGATTTCGTCGCATATATATATATATATATGACAAATGACAAATAAGGCTTCTAAAAGTGAAAATTCTAAATAGTTTTTAAGTCTCATTTGTTAGATAACTTTTTTTAATCATAATAAAAAAATGCACACCAGAATAAAAATACAATCCTAAGCAATATATAAGTTTATACAAAAATATATATTTTTCTATCGTTAAATGTACAAAACAGTAGTACACACATGTAGACAAACAACATAGTTATGTTGCAATAGTTGAGTGATTTGATTTGGTGATTTATTATAAAGTGGTATTGCAGTGGGCAGGAATGTTCTACTGTATCTATTGTTAGGTTGTAATAGTTTATTTTGATATTGCACATGTACAGAGAGGTCTATGCTTTAAATTAATACATATAGAAAGATATTATAACGGGAAATATTAGGGAGAATATTGATATTGTTGTTAATGTATTATGAAGCATAGGGGTAATGTCTACTCTATGCATATGTCGATGGCAAGAAGTAATGTTATGTATGTGCATGGCGTGACTGTTAGTTTAGTATTTCAGAACTGTTGGAGCCGGTTGAAGCCCGTGAAAGTGACTTAATTCAGACAATAATAGACGGGACTTTTATTGTGAAGGTGACTTTAATGAAGACAAAATAGACGGGACTTTTATTGTGAAAACACTTGACCGGAAATGACGTTTTGACCGGGGGATCATGACATTCGACCCCTCATTGTTCTAGCGGGACTTGGAACCAACGAGAAGGTGTTAAGGGTGGGACTAACCTTTGAGAATAGGTGATTGGCTGATGTGCAACTAACACACGATGTACTGGGCAACTCGTCCCTTTCGTTCTGATGACCGGTTAGGCAGCAACACTTGTTTCTCCTTGGAACATTGTACCTGCGGAGCCTTGCATCACCACGGAACCCACGATCGTGAGCTTTGGATTATTTGTTAAACTTTCGTTTATACTCCTTGCCATTAAATACTGTTAAACTTGATTCATCGTATCCAGTCCTGATTTTCCATCGAGCGCGAGGTGCCCCATCACAACTCTCACTCTTTACTATCCTTGTGACAGCAGAGCTGGAGCAGTCTATTGGAACAAGTGCTTCACTGTCACTCCAGTAGGTGGTGGAGAGCGTGGTCCGGGTTATCCAAGAAGGATCATTTTTTAAATCATAGTCTGGATCCAGACTGCGGTCCGTCTATTAGTGATTCAGAATGTTCTCTTACTGCCTAATGTTTACATACGATTATGGAAGTATGAACTAAAGAGTCCATTCATTGGGGCTTGAAAAAAGTGTGATGGCTTTTGACATCACTGGCTGTGTTGCCAGAGGTATAACTACAGGTAGCTGCAGTAACAGGCCTACATGATCCACAGTGGAATGAGCTGGAAAGTGCTAGTTAAAAAAACAAATAATGTGTCTCTCTCTCCCAGCCTTACTTCCTTCTGGCCTCGTCCTTCCTGGTTCCACCTGCAGACCATAACTGTTGGTGACTCTTTGGTGAATCAACAGTAAGTGAAAAAACATGAATTACTTGTTCAAATAAATCAACACATTGTGTCATGAAGTTTGTAAATACAGATATTTCTTGTACACACTAAAACACAGATACTTACAAAACAGCCACTGATGCATGGAATGACACCAGTGTGTTTGACATCAAACTAACAACTGGAAAATGCAGCATTAACAGGGATACTTGGTGGATGATTTTACACGAGACTATCCAATCACATGTTTTAACTGCATGTTAGCTTTTGGTAGAAGTGGCTTAGTTGGATTTTTATATATTCTAACTACTGTCTAATGCAGTGGTTCTCAAACTTCTTCTGTCACGCCCCACTTCGGAGGAAGAAAATTGTTCATGCCTCACCGCCCCAACAAAATTGTAACAAAGTGGTCCATCCTGAATTATTATTGAAATAACAACTTTTTGTGACTCCTAATATTCTGCAATCACTTTCAATTAAACCAGACTGCTTTTTCAATCACTATTAGAATACAAATACTGCAAAAAAAACTAATATTTGTCATTTTTTTTTCTTTGGCTGCAATGAACCTGTTTTGTACTAATTATCTTTTCAAGATAATAACAATAAAGGGCAACTTGTGAAAAACTAAACAAAACAAGTTCAAATATTTGGCAATAAAGAGTTTTACTGAGTTTTAAACACTGCATATCTTTTCAAAACAATAATGTGAATTATTTGCCAAACAAAACGAGTGCAGATATGTGTGAGTCATCACGTGTTATCATTATACGCTGCAATTACTTTTCCACTACAGCTCTTTTTAAAACAAGGTTGTAGGCTTGATATGGCCACTCTCAATTAATGCTCAATGTTGAGCTCTTATTTTGAAGGGCAACAGCAGAAAAGGCGATCTCACGGGCCAATAATCTCAGCCGCCACACATGCGCAGTGTAACCTATTAACGCTGTATTTAAACGTTTGCACCAAAGTACAGGCATTTGGCTCTTTATTTATTAATGACTTAGTTTTATGTCCGTGTCGTTTGTAATATGTGAATTTCTCAATCAAGGTCTTGAAATAAAACAATCTGCATTTCCCCTCGTGCCCCACCTGTAGTGCCTTGGCGCCCCACAGTTTGAGAACCACTGGTCTAATGTATGTTTTTTGTTGTCTTACAGGTGTCCTGCTGTGCAGCATCTCTCCTCTCCTCTTTCATATTGGCTCTCGATCTTTCCTCTACCTTGTATCCACTCTGTCTAAACATTGGTCCTCTATCTTTCCTCTACCTTGTATCCACTCTGTCTAAACATTGGTCCTCTATCTTTCCTATAACTTGTATCCACTCTGTCTAAACATTGGTCCTCTATCTTTCCTCTACCTTGTATCCACTCTGTCTAAACATTGGTCCTCTATCTTTCCTCTACCTTGTATCCACTCTGTCTAAACATTGGTCCTCTATCTTTCCTATAACTTGTATCCACTGTCTAAACATTGGTCCTCTATCTTTCCTGTACCTTGTATCCACTCTGTCTAAACATTGGTCCTCTATCTTTCCTCTACCTTGTATCCACTCTGTCTAAACATTGGTCCTCTATCTTTCCTCTACCTTGTATCCACTCTGTCTAAACATTGGTCCTCTATCTTTCCTGTACCTTGTATCCACTCTGTCTAAACATTGGTCCTCTATCTTTCCTCTACCTTGTATCCACTCTGTCTAAACATTGGTCCTCTATCTTTCCTATACCTTGTATCCACTCTGTCTAAACATTGGTCCTCTATCTTTCCTCTACCTTGTATCCACTCTGTCTAAACATTGGTCCTCTATCTTTCCTATAACTTGTATCCACTCTGTCTAAACATTGGTCCTCTATCTTTCCTGTACCTTGTATCCACTCTGTCTAAACATTGGTCCTCTATCTTTCCTCTACCTTGTATCCACTCTGTCTAAACATTGGTCCTCTATCTTTCCTCTACCTTGTATCCACTCTGTCTAAACATTGGTCCTCTATCTTTCCTGTACCTTGTATCCACTCTGTCTAAACATTGGTCCTCTATCTTTCCTCTACCTTGTATCCACTCTGTCTAAACATTGGTCCTCTATCTTTCCTATACCTTGTATCCACTCTGTCTAAACATTGGTCCTCTATCTTTCCTCTACCTTGTATCCACTCTGTCTAAACATTGGTCCTCTATCTTTCCTATAACTTGTATCCACTCTGTCTAAACATTGGTCCTCTATCTTTCCTCTACCTTCTATCCACTCTGTCTAAACATTGGTCCTCTATCTTTCCTCTACCTTGTATCCACTCTGTCTAAACATTGGTCCTCTATCTTTCCTATAACTTGTATCCACTCTGTCTAAACATTGGTCCTCTATCTTTCCTGTACCTTGTATCCACTCTGTCTAAACATTGGTCCTCTATCTTTCCTCTACCTTGTATCCACTCTGTCTAAACATTGGTCCTCTATCTTTCCTCTACCTTGTATCCACTCTGTCTAAACATTGGTCCTCTATCTTTCCTCTACCTTGTATCCACTCTGTCTAAACATTGGTCCTCTATCTTTCCTGTAACTTGTATCCACTCTGTCTCAACATTGGTCCTCTATCTTTCCTGTACCTTGTATCCACTCTGTCTAAACATTGGTCCTCTATCTTTCCTCCACCTTGTATCCACTCTGTCTAAACATTGGTCCTCTATCTTTCCTATAACTTGTATCCACTCTGTCTAAACATTGGTCCTTGTGGCAGCTGTCCCCAATCTGGCCTCGGCTGCTGGCTGGTTGACAGTCAGTCAGCTGCTCTGACTGATTGGCAATCAGTCAGCAGTCCTCTATCTTTCCTATAACTTGTATCCACTCTGTCTAAACATTGGTCCTCTATCTTACCTGTACCTTGTATCCACTCTGTCTAAACATTGGTCCTCTATCTTTCCTCTACCTTGTGACATCCACTCTGTCTACAGTCCTCTATCTTTCCTATAACTTGTATCCACTCTGTCTAAACATTGGTCCTCTATCTTTCCTGTACCTTGTATCCACTCTGTCTAAACATTGGTCCTCTATCTTTCCTCTACCTTGTATCCACTCTGTCTAAACATTGGTCCTCTATCTTTCCTGTACCTTGTATCCACTCTGTCTAAACATTGGTCCTCTATCTTTCCTGTACCTTGTATCCACTCTGTCTAAACATTGGTCCTCCTCTATCTTTCCTATACCTTGTATCCACTCTGTCTAAACATTGGTCCTCTATCTTACCTGTACCTTGTATCCACTCTGTCTAAACATTGGTCCTCTATCTTTCCTGTAACTTGTATCCACTCTGTCTAAACATTCGTCCTCTATCTTTCCTGTACCTTGTATCCACTCTGTCTAAACATTGGTCCTCTATCTTTTCTATACCTTGTATCCACTCTATCTAAACATTGGCACTCTCTCTATCTTTTCTATACCTTGTATCCACTCTGTCTAAACATTCGTCCTCTATCTTTCCTCTACCTTGTATCCACTCTGTCTAAACATTGGTCCTCTATCTTTCCTGTACCTTGTATCCACTCTGTCTAAACATTGGTCCTCTATCTTTTCTATACCTTGTATCCACTCTGTCTAAACATTGGCACTCTCTCTATCTTTTCTATACCTTGTATCCACTCTGTCTAAACATTGGCACTCTCTCTATCTTTTCTATACCTTGTATCCACTCTGTCTAAACATTGGTCCTCTATCTTTCCTCTACCTTGTATCCACTCTGTCTAAACATTGGTCCTCTATCTTTCCTGTACCTTGTATCCACTCTGTCTAAACATTGGTCCTCTATCTTTCCTGTAACTTGTATCCACTCTGTCTAAACATTGGCACTCTCTCTATCTTTCCTATACCTTGTATCCACTCTGTCTAAACATTGGTCCTCTATCTTTCCTGTAACTTGTATCCACTCTGTCTAAACATTGGTCCTCTATCTTTCCTATACCTTGTATCCACACTGTCTAAACATTGGTCCTCTATCTTTCCTGTAACTTGTATCCACTCTGTCTAAACATTGGTCCTCTATCTTTCCTGTACCTTGTATCCACTCTGTCTAAACATTGGTCCTCTATCTTTCCTCTACCTTGTATCCACTCTGTCTAAACATTGGTCCTCTATCTTTCCTCTACCTTGAATCCACTCTGTCTAAACATTGGTCCTCTATCTTTCCTGTACCTTGTATCCACTCTGTCTAAACATTGGTCCTCTATCTTTCCTCTACCTTGTATCCACTCTGTCTAAACATTGGTCCTCTATCTTTCCTGTAACTTGTATCCACTCTGTCTAAACATTGGTCCTCTATCTTTCCTGTACCTTGTATCCACTCTGTCTAAACATTGGTCCTCTATCTTTCCTATACCTTGTATCCACTCTGTCTAAACATTGGCACTCTCTCTATCTTTTCTATACCTTGTATCCACTCTATCTAAACATTGGCACTCTCTCTATCCTGTCAAATCTACCGCTCTGTCTTTGATTTTGGAAGCTCCCCCTTGTATCCCTCTTCTATCCCGCTCTGATCTTTATAAGAATTTTGGAAAACTTGGTGAAATATCTTGGTGAAACAAACTTTGGTTGCCCTCCATTTGGTCTCAGGTTTATGGTGACCTGGTCTATCTATCTGAATGATCTGAGAGTCTCTCTCCTCTCACGCTCAACCTGTTCTATCTCTCTCACAGATCTTTTGATCTTTCCTATTTGAAATAAATATATTTATAAAAATAAAATTCATCCAAATTATTTTGCTATAATTGAAAATTAACCGTATCATATTTGACTGTAAAAGGAAACATTTATTCTAAATTTAATCGTGTAAATTTTCATAGTGAAAATCCATATTTGATAACATTACTTTAGTTCCTGAACGTCGTTGCTGTTTTGGAAAACTCGGTTTGTACCCAAAGGTTTGTTTAAATGCAAATATCTTCACATTTGACCTCACACACTGTTTATTCAGCTAGTCCAAACAAGTGTAAGTTAATATTACTGCATTTATTGTACTAATTGACCCTGATTCACTCAGTTGTATCTTGTCTAGAGATCTCCACACATTGTGTTGTGTTTGTACCTTTTATATATTATTAATAAATCAACCGAAAGGAGAGACTTTGTTATTTGATTCTGATATAAACACATTTGTGGTTTTGAAACGGGACAACAATGCCAAGGAAAGGTAAGAGGTCACAAGCTCAGAGCCTGCGCTGGCAGAGGTCCAAGGAGAATCCCTGTGAGACAATGTCTGAAGCAGCATGTGTTGTTCCTCAGAGCAGTGCAGAGGTAAAGATGTCTGCAGCGTCTCATGCTGGAAGTGTGAACCAGGGAGGTCAGTCTGATGCTGCATGTGTACCACAGGTATCTTATGCAGATGCTGTAAAGAGAGGACAACACAGTGATCCAAGTGCAGCAGGACCTAATGTGAAGCAGGTGAACCCCAGAGGTCAAGGTGATGTGTCATGTGTACCACAGGTATCTTATGCAGATGCTGTAAAGAGAGGACAACACAGTGATCCGAGTGCAGCAGGACCTAATGTGAAGCAGGTGAACCCCAGAGGTCAAGGTGATGTGTCATGTGTACCACAGGTATCTTATGCAGATGCTGTAAAGAGAGGACAACACAGTGATCCGAGTGCAGCACAACCTTCTAATGTGAAGCAGGTGAACCCCAGAGGTCAAGGTGATGTGTCATGTGTACCACAGGTATCTTATGCAGATGCTCTAAAGAGAGGAAGTAGCTGTAAAGATCCAAGTGCAGCAGGACCTTCTGACGCAGACTGTGTGAACCTGGGAGATCGGCCTTCTGAACAACGTGTCCGTGCATCCCGCAGCCAGGCTTCTGTTAAATACGGCAGGTTCAGAAATCAGCAGTGTACCTGTAACTCACTAACCTTTCTTGCATTCCTTCATGAGAATGAAAACATCACCAGAGAAGACCTCAACCTTGTTTTGGATAAAGGTAACACGATGTACAGAGAGACCAGGAAACGAGTCCCTCATCACAGCTATCTGACTACCGATGAGCTCACTGATGACTACTACAGAGGAGTACTTTCTCCAGACGTCTCCTCACGCTCCGCTGCCACAAGGAGAGATACAGGAGAACATTCCTGCCGACGGCTATGAGGCTCTACAACAGTTCACCTCTTGCCAGATCACCCTAACCCTTCTTATATTTTGTGTTTTTTTATTTTTTATTCTTGTGTGTTGCTGCTACTGACTCGACAAATTTCCCCTTGGGGATTAATAAAGTATATATCTATCTATCTATCTATCTAAGTTCCTGCACGCACGTCTACCCACTACGCAGACATGACTCAGCTTTCAAGGTACGGCACTTTAGGAGAACCTCTACCTGGAACTGTGGACAGCTTTCTGGACCTGGAGTCGGGACTGAGCTGCTTGTTATCAGATGTGAAGTACGCTTTGCTGTTGATGAGGCTGTTATGTATTGCAGTATTCAGAACCAGGTCGGGCAGATATGGTTTCTTTGACCCACACTCCAGAACAGCCAGAGGTTTGCCCCTCTCACCCGGTTCATGCGCTCCTGGTACTGCTGTCATGGTGACCTTCTCAAGTCTGAGTGATATGATCGACAGGCTCAAGAAGTTCCACAGAATGATGGCCACGCAGTCCTCCTGTACCTATGAGTTGAAGCCTGTGGAGTTCTACAGTGTGAACACGGTCAACCTGAACGATGCTCTCCCAAACACAGACTGCAGACCTCCAGCTGTCACTGTGGATGAACCTCTTCTGTTGGATGACGCTGCTGATGAATCCAACTCACCTAAGGTAAAGACCAACACAGCCACTGATCATCCTGAGACCCTTTTACCTGAAGTGTTCCCTCACACCACAGCTGTGAAAAAACCAGAGGTCCTCATCACTTTATTGCCATCACATGATGCTCCTCACTACGAACCAGAGTTGACTGCTCAAGTGATAAACTCTGTGCTCAGTGATCCCTCTGATAACATAGTGACAGGAGTGTCCAGTGACATTACGTTCATATCATCTATGAGACAACAAGAGGTCATCTTCCCTGATCGACAAAATGAACCAGAAACCTCAAGTGAATTCAGTTTCCTGCCATCTCATGATGCTTCTCTCAGTGAATCAAACATTTCTTCCTCAAAGTATAGTAAACTACAAAAGAGAAAAATGAAGAGAAAACTACTGGTCTCAGAAAAACCTCCACAGAAAAAAGAGAATCAGAAAATTAAAGAAAGGGAAAAGTATGCATCAAATGAAGCATATAAAGCAAATAAAATAGCTAAAGCAAGCAGGAAATATGAAAACAATCCAGAATTTAGACAAAAGAAAAGAAATAAGAGACAATGTTGACTTTCGTCAAAAACGGAAAGAGTACATTTCCTCTCTGTACAAGGAAAATGCAAAATATAGAGGGAAAAAGAAACAAACCTTGGTCTCTCATTACAAAAACGATTCTGTATATAGATGTAAACAAAAACAGCACTTTACGGCTCGTTACCAAGGAAATGCTGATTTTAGACAGAAGAAAACCCTGTATTTCTCTGCTCTTTATAAAGACAGCATAGAGTTCAGACAGAGACAGAGATCTCATATCACTCAGCGTTATGCTCATGACCAAGCATTCAGGCTACGCCACAAACAACTAATGAGACAACGAATGCAAGACAGATATAAAAACAATCCTACAACTAGAATGGGCACTCGGTAGAGCGCATACCTTCGCATATCACAAGATTGGGCATTGAATTATGAACATTTTGGCATTAGTTGCATGCCAATTGGACAAAAATGTATCGTGCTCTGGTAAAAAAAGAGTTTGACCTTTCCATGACCTTGACCTTGAACTTTGACCCGATTGATCCCAAAAGCTAATCAAATGGTCCCCGGATAATAACCAATCATCCCACCAATTTTCATGAACTTCAAGAACATTTTGACCTGTTCATGACCTTTGACCTTGACCTTTGACCCGATCGATCCCAAAATCTAGTCAACTGGTCCCCGGATAATAAACAATCATCCCACCAAATTTCATGCGATTCGGTTCAATACTTTTTGAGATTTGCGAATAACACGCATACAAATAAATAAATAAATAAATGGCGATCAAAACATAACCTTCCGGGATTTTCAATGCGAAGGTAATTAGGAGTATGCAAAACATGAGATGTGCCATGAAAATAAAAAGGAAGTATAGACAGATAAATAAACCAACAGAAAGTGACAACAGTTTGATCAAAGAGGCCATATCTGTTTTCAGATCACAAATGAAAGCCGGTCCCACTTATGTGTGCACCGTCTGTCATAAAGCATCATTTCCAAACCAAGTGAAATCCTGCAAAGGGTTAAACTATGTAAAACATCCAGTCATTGTTGCAGCATGCCTCACAGGAAAGTACCTTCATGTTTGTGCTGACGAGTGCAGAAATGAACCACAGTGCACCTGATGAGGAAAGAAGAGTGGATTTGTCACACCTGCCACAGACATCTTAAACTTGGAGTCATGCCAAAACTCGCTGTAGCTAACAACTTGGAGCTCGCTGACATTCCACCTGAACTGTGTGACCTCAACATCCTGGAGAGACATCTCATCGCTAAGTGCATAGCGTTTGCCAAAATTATTCCTCTTCCCAAAGGAAGACAGAGAGCCATACATGGTAACGTGGTTTGTGTCCCGTCTGAAGTGCAGGAAACAGTGGAAGCGTTACCCAGACTGAGAAGTGAGTCTCAAGTGATGAGAGTGAAGCTGAAGAGACGATTGTGTTACAAAGGTCATCAGCTGTTCCAGACCGTCACCTGGTCTAAACTCATGCAGGCGCTGCATAAACTCAAATGCATTCATCCACAATATCAGGACATAACTATCAGAGATGAGGCGGAGCTTTGTGACCCAACACTTCCTGATGATGAGGAATATGATAAAACTGATTTAATGGACATTGACATGTGTGAGAAAAGTGCACTGTGTGAGGCAGAGGATGAGACTGAAGGTGACCAGGATGTGGACATGGCGTCTTGTGATGGTGAACAACAACCAGAGCAGCAGAGGGATGATGCAGAACAGGAAGGGGACATGCCGAACGGTGGTTTTGCTCTTGAATCATGCCTTCAGCCGTGTGATGTTTCAGAGGAGATTTTATGTTTCACTGAAGGAATCTACTCTGTTGCCCCTGCAGAAAGAAACAGTCCTGTTGGCTTTTTCAAAACACCTAAACTTGAGGCGATGGCTTTCCCGGTGCAGTTCCCTACAGGTCAAAACACTCTGGATGAAATGAGACGTGTCAAAGTATCACCCAGCAGTTATTTCAAGGCGAGGCTTTTCTGTATCGATGCTCGTTTTGCCAGAGACACAAACTATTTGTTCTTTGCACAGTTTGTGACTGAAATACACTTGGCCACTTCCAGCATGACGATACAGTTGAGGAAAGGAAAGCCTCTGACCAGAGATGGACGGAAAATAACTTCTGGTATGCTGCAAGATAAACGAGAGGTCGAGAAACTGGTGAGGAATAAAGATGCAGTCCGATTCATGCAGCCGCTCAGAGGAACACCAGCGTATTGGCAGAAAACCACAAAAGATCTTTTTGCCATGATCAGACAGTTGGGAACTGCCACATTCTTTTGTACGTTTTCTGCAGCTGAGATGCGTTGGCCTGAAGTGATTGAGGCAATAAAAAGACAGCAAGGTGAGGAGGTCAATTTTGAAGGTCTCGACTGGTCAGCGAAGTGTGACGTCCTGAGAAGCAATCCGGTGACTACGATGCGCATGTTTGATAAGCGTGTTGAGGCGTTATTCAGAGATTTGATCTTATCTCCCGCCCAGCCTCTCGGCAACGTCTTTGACTTCTTTTATCGAGTTGAGTTTCAGCACAGAGGAAGCCCACACATTCACTGTCTCCTATGGGTAGAAGGTGCACCTGTGTTTGAGCAGGACTCTGATCAGACTGTGTCAGATTTTGTGTCAAGGTACATCACAGCTCAGCTGCCTGACCCACGTTCACAACCGGAACTCTACAAGAAGGTCACAGAAGTGCAAATACACAGCAAAAACCACTCAAGGACTTGTTTCAGAAGCTCCAGCTCTGGTTGCAGATTTGGATTCCCCAAACCACCTGCCAGGAACACTATCATAACGAGACCAGATGAGACCGTTGATCTACTCCAAGTGGAAATAGCAAAGTCGAAGCTCCAACCACTGAACTTGTTGCTGAATGAACCTGAAACTGCTTCACTCAGTTTGCAGCAGCTCCTTGCTAAATGCAACTGTAACCCCCGGCCCATGTAGCTCTGTACAACATACGATGGGCGGGGTCCTGGGTTGTGTTTAACAGAGGGACGGTGCAGCCAACTGGTTCATAATGCACGCCACAGCATCTTTATTCACAAAACTAAACTAAACTAAACACCAATCCTCATACAACGAAAACCCACAAAAGGTTTATAACTCGCTCTCTCTTCCTAAGAACCTCTACAATACCACAAATACAACCACCACAACAAATAAGTAAATATCACAAATAAAACAAATAACACAAATCCACTCACACCACCCTAGCACACACACACCAACCACCCCCCCGTTGCAGGCCGAGTCGTTGTGGAGATCGTAGTGGCCTTAAACGGGCGTGACCGTTTCACTTGTCCACACAAGCCTAAACAAAGGGGCAGTGACATGTCGGAGTCCTCACGATGTGTTGGGACAGGGAAGTGAAGAGAGGGAAGGATTGTCTGACGGAATAAGAAGCAGCAGGTCTGTAGCAGCAGCCTGGGGAACCAGCTCGGCTTCCTCGGTGGTCGTCTCCTGACTCACAGGAGCTCCAATGTGGCTCATCTGGCTTTCCTGGTGCAGATCAACATGTGTGAAGCTACATGATAATCGCGAGTAGCGATTAGCAACACTACAATAACATTTAGTCACTGGGCAGCATTCAACACACTGATCGGTACCTGGTGTAGATCCTACAGGCAGAACTATTGGTCAACCCTTTGATGTCCCACCATGACGTTGACGCAGCTCAACAGCTGCTGCCGTCACCTATTTCACCACCATTACCTCCGTTTAGGCCACGCCCCTCTAAATGATAGTGGAGCTGGATTGGCGGTTGGTCTCCCACACCAGAAAACAATGACCACTGATCACCAACTCAATTAGAAAGTTAAATAAGCAAAACAAAGTGGAAAACTCAAATATTATTATATACACCTTATTATTATTATTTGTAGTAACTTTATCAAAATATATTATCAGGGCTACACAACTTAACGCTCGATGAGTATGAACAATGCCTCAATGCGATCAACAAATCCAGTGCGGTGATACTGAGACGTGAGCCAAAAGACTGCTGGGTAAATGGATATAATCCACATCTACTTGAAGCTTGGAATGCCAACATTGATGTAAGTTATATTCTCAATGCATATTCGTGCATAATGTATCTCACCAGCTACATAACCAAAAAAGAATCTGGACTTTCCGAGTACCTCAAAACAGTCATTGAGAACTCCGCCAAAGAAAACGTCAATGAATGTGATGAAATGAGGGAAATCATGCAGGCGTACTCTAAAAAGAGAGAGGTCAGTGCTCAGGAGTGTGTGACTCGTGCATGTGGCATTAACATGAAAAAGTGTTCACGTGCTGTCATATTCATACCGACGGATGACAACGCACTGAAAATGAGTCGTCCCATGTCTTGGCTGGAGAACACAACATCAGAAAGTGTAAATGTGTGGATGACATCTTTGACTGACAAATACAAAGCCAGACCTGAAACACCAGAGTTTGAGGAGATGTGTTTGGCTGATTTTGCAGCTACTTGCAGAATTGCCTATGGACAACAGAAAAAAGGTAAAGGTGTGTTGCCCCTCCTCAATGACATGGGATTTGTGCAAAAGCGTAAAAACGATAAGCCTGCGATCATCAGATTTTACCGCTGCTCACAGGAAAAATACCCTGAGAAGTTCTATGGCACATTACTGAAACTGTACCTCCCTTACCGATCAGACCAGGAACTGAAAAGACCGCATTTCCCCACGTACGAGTCCTTCTTCAAAAGTTGCTGTGTTCAACTTCGAGGTTCTGACTATCCTGAGTATGTCAGCCACATTGTGAAACGAAACAGAGACAATTATGAGAAAAACAGTGAGGAGATTGAGAGTGCAGTGGAAGAATTTGAACAGAACAGAGGCGTGATCGATGAATGGTGTAATCTGGCTCCAGAATCTGAATTGGTCAGGTTGGAATGTGTCGAAGAACTGGAGGCAAGAGAGCCAGATCATGAACATGTACAAGAGAATGTCCCAGAATACAGTAATCAGGCTAATGCTGTAACGGAGATCCGAGCCGTCAGAGAGCCCCCTGTATTAAACCCTGCACTGTTACGGCAGATGTTTCAGAACCTGAACCAGAAACAAGCTTGTGTTTTCTATGCAGTTAGAGACTGGTGCTTAAAGCGTGTCTATGGACGCAATCCTCAGCAGCTTTTCTTTTACATCAATGGTGGTGCTGGGACAGGAAAGTCACATCTCATCAAATGCATCTACTCCGAGGCCTCTAAGATACTGTGCAAACTGCCGAGACATGCCGAGGAGGCGGACATCTCAAAGCCCACTGTGCTGTTGACTGCTTTCACTGGAACGGCAGCCTTTAATATATCGGGCTCAACGCTGCACTCTCTGCTCAAGCTACCACGAAGTCTGAAACCTCCATTCCAAGGACTTGGCAACCAACTGGATGAAGTCCGATCAGAACTTTTAAATGCTGAAATCCTCATCATTGATGAAGTGTCCATGGTGTCAAAGCCCCTGTTTGCTTATGTGGATGCGAGACTGAAACAGATCAAAGGCAGTCAGAGACCCTTTGGAGGAATGTCAGTCATAGCTGTTGGAGACTTTTATCAGCTACCTCCAGTGCGTCAGCCCAAGACCCTCTGTGTGTATCAGCCATGTGAGATCGACCTATGGCAGGACAACTTTCAGATGATCACTCTAACTGAGATCATGCGTCAGAGGGATGATGTTGCCTTTGCAGAGATGTTGAACAGGATCCGTGTCAAAGGAAAGTCAGATGTGTTGTCTGGAGCAGACAGAGCCTTGTTGTCACAGACCATCACGGAACCAGCTCTTTGTCCCGCTGATGTCCTGCACATCTTTGCAACTAATAAACAGGTTGATTCACACAACTCTGTGACATTAGCTCTGCTCCATTCTCACATCACCAAGATTGATGCAGATGACTACAAGAAGGACCCACGGACTGGAAGAATGGCTCGACAAGACAAACCTTATAAAGGCACCAGAAATGAGATCCCAGATACACTCAACGTAGCTGAAGGTGCTCGAGTCATGCTCACCAGAAACATAGACGTGTCTCAAGGATTGGTGAATGGATCGTTTGCTACTCTCGTCAGGGTCATAACCTCAGACCAGAGTGGTGCTGCACATGTCACTATGCTTGGACTCAAGATGGATGATGAAACCGCTGGAAGGAATTATGGAAACCGACCACCAGGCGGACCTGACGATCTCGTGTACATAGAGAGAGCAGAGGAGAGTGGTGCGTAGACAGTTTCCTGTTAGACTTCCCTTTGCTTGTACGATACACAAGGTTCAAGGTATGACACGGACATCAGCTGTCGTCTCACTGAAGCACATCTTTGAACCTGGCATGGCGTATGTAGCTCTCAGTAGAGTGACCTCTCTCAGTGGACTGCACATGCTGGATCTGGATGAGAGTAAAATCTATGCCAACCCAGAAATCACTGGAGCCCTGGAGACCATGAGACAAGTCAGCTTGGACGACATGATGCCTCTTCTTTGTATCCAACAGACATCGAGCAGACAGGACACTCTGACCGTTGTTCACCATAACACAGAAGGTTTGCCCTCTCATGTCAATGACATCAGGAGCCATCATGAACTGTGTCTCGCAGATGTTTTGTGTCTCACAGAAACTCATCTTCAAGGCTCCTTTGTTGCAGACAGCCTCCACTTGGAGGGCTACACCATGTTCAAACGCAACAGACACTTGTCGTACACTAATGTTCCTCAAATGTCCAACAGAGGTGGCGGTGGAGTTGCTGTGTATGTGAAAAGCTGTATGCAGGTGCATGAAAAACAGTACATGCATAATGTAACCAACCTTGAGTTTGTGGTTCTGAAGGTTGAAGCCCCAGTGAGTGCCCTGATAGCAGCTGTACACAGACCTCCAGACTACAGTGTGAGAGTGTTCCTGTCACACCTGGGGAGCCTTCTGGACTCATTGCAGATCATGGACTGTCAGCCCATCATTGTCTGTGGGGATGTCAATGAGAATCTCTTCTCCAACACAGGTAAGCCAATACGTGATCTGTTTCAGTCCAGGGGATATGCACAAGTCATCACTGCTGCAACCACAGAGAAGAACACACTGCTGGACCTCATCTTCATCTCTCAACCACAAAGGTGCCTCCACTCAGGTGTGATGAAGACCTATTACAGTTATCACAACCCTGTCTTCTGTGTCATGTCCTCGAGCAGTCCATAAATGTACCAGGTGAGTTTTACAGGAAAGATACTAGGTAACATGATATCGGTGTACTTTATTGAGTAGGTATATTGGTAATTGGTAATTGGTAACATTATTGGATAATATTATGGGTCATATTTAAATTAAATTAAGCAGTAGCAAACATGTTTACAAATACAAATATACAATGAAATAAATAAAATACAATAAATAAAATAAATACATTAAAGAAAATAAATACATTAAATAAATAAAAATAAATATATTTTATTTAAATAAATAAATGAATTAAAAAAGAAAAGTATATATAAAATAGCAGGGCATATTACATTTGAGAAATAAAAAAATAAAGACATTTATTAAATAAAAATGTAATTAATTATTATAAAAAAGAAAGCGACATGTGTCGTCACTACCAATACTGCATTTATTTGGCACAAGCCAACACTGTACAGTATTGTACACAGCTGCTGACTATTACTACAGACGTACATCAGATAGTATGTGTTCGAGATGCAACACATACTATCTGGTGTACTGACTAGCTGAAACCCCACATTTACACCCCACCCAATTTCACACTATACACTTTAGCTAGAGACTGTTACTCATATAAGTTTAATTTCTGATGGACAGAGGACACAGTTTTCATTTGTCCTCTATAATGTTAAGTTTCCTTTCTGATGGACAGAGGACACAGTTTTCATTTGTATTCTATAACGTTAAGTTTCCTTTCTGATGGACAGAGGACACAGCTTTCATTTGTATTCTATAATGTTAAGTTTCCTTTCTGATGGACAGAGGACACAGCTTTCATTTGTCCTCTGTAATGTTACATTTTCTAAAGGACACAGTTCACATGTGTCCTCTGTTAAGTTTCCACTTCCCAGCCTTGTCCTCACCTCAGCACTGTGAGCATCAGCTCACAGCAACCAAGACATGCTGCAACAGGCCAGAGACTGCAGCACCAACTCATGTGTCAGTCAACAGAGGACCGTGCCTGTTGGACCACATAGAGACACGTTTTACTTCCTGCCTGCCTTTGCACCTTCTGTCGGGCTCTGAGATCCTGGATCAGCTCTGAACAGCCAAGACACCGTCCTGGGTTCCCTCCTCTTCCTCTCACTATGGGGTCCCTCAAGGCTCCGTCCTGGGTCCCCTCCTCTTCCTCTCACTATGGGGTCCCTCAAGGCTCCGTCCTGGGTCCCCTCCTCTTCCTCTCACTATGGGGTCCCTCAAGGCTCCGTCCTGGGTTCCCTCCTCTTCCTCTCACTATGGGGTCCTGGGTCCCTCCTCTTCCTCTCACTATGGGGTTCCTCAAGGCTCCTTCCTGGGTCCCCTCCTCTTCCTCTCACTATGGGGTTCCTCAAGGCTCCGTCCTGGGTCCCCTCCTCTTCCTCTCACTATGGGGTCGCTCAAGGCTCCGTCCTGGGTCACCTCCTCTTCCTCTCACTATGGGGTTCCTCAAGGCTCCGTCCTGGGTCCCCTCCTCTTCCTCTCACTATGGGGTTCCTCAAGGCTCCGTCCTGGGTCCCCTCCTCTTCCTCTCACTATGGGGTTCCTCAAGGCTCCGTCCTGGGTCCCCTCCTCTTCCTCTCACTATGGGGTCGCTCAAGGCTCCGTCCTGGGTCCCCTCCTCTTCCTCTCACTACTGGGGTTCCTCAAGGCTCCGTCCTGGGTCCCCACCTCTTCCTCTCACTATGGGGTCCCTCAAGGCTCCGTCCTGGGTCCCCTCCTCTTCCTCTCACTGTGGGGTCCCTCAAGGCTCCGTCCTGGGTCCCCTCCTCTTCCTCTCACTATGGGGTCCCTCAAGGCTCCGTCCTGGGTCCCCTCCTCTTCCTCTCACTATGGGGTTCCTCAAGGCTCCGTCCTGGGTCCCCTCCTCTATCTCTCACTATGGGGTTCCTCAAGGCTCCGTCCTGGGTCCCCTCCTCTTCCTCTCACTATGGGGTCGCTCAAGGCTCCGTCCTGGGTCCCCTCCTCTTCCTCTCACTATGGGGTCCCTCAAGGCTCCGTCCTGGGTCCCCTCCTCTTCCTCTCACTACTGGGGTCCCTCAAGGCTCCGTCCTGGGTCCCCTCCTCTTCCTCTCACTATGGGGTCGCTCAAAGCTCCGTCCTGGGTCCCCTCCTCTTCCTCTCACTATGGGGTCCCTCAAGACTCCGTCCTGGGTCCCCTCCTCTTCCTCTCACTATGGGGTTCCTCAAGGCTCCGTCCTGGGTCCCCTCCTCTTCCTCTCACTATGGGGTCCCTCAAGGCTCCGTCCTGGGTCCCTCCTCTTCTCTCTGTACACAAATTCTCTCGGCTCTGTCATTCTGCATGGCTTCTCCTACCATAGCTATGCTGATGACACCAACTGATCTTCTCGTTTCCACCGGCCGAAACACGGGTGGCGGCGCGAATCTCTGCCTGTCTGACCGACATCTCTCAGTGGATGTCTGCTCACCACCTGAAGATCAACCCTGACAAGACCGAGCTACTATTCCTTCCAGGGAAAGGCTCCCCCACCCATGACCTGACTACCACCTTCACCAGCTCCGTGTTGGCCCCTACCCTGACTGCCAGGAACCTCGGGGTGACACTAGACAGTCAACTCTCCCTGACGGCCAACATCACTGTGACGACGCGTTCCTGTAGGTACATGCTGCACAACATCAGGAGAATACGGCCTCTTCTTACTCAGAAGGCGGCACAGGTTCTGGTCCAGGTTCTGGTCCAGGTTCTGGTCCAGGTTCTGGTCCAGGTCCTATTCCAGGCTCTGGTCCAGGCTCTGGTCATTTCACGCCTTGACTACTGCAACTCCCTCCTGCAGCTCTACCTGCTAAGGCCATCCGACCTCTGCAGCTCATCCAGAATGCAGCAGCTCGACTGGTCTTCAGCCTCCCGAAATTCACTCACAGCACTCCGCTCCTCCGATCTCTTCACTGGTTACCGGTGGCTGCTCGCATCCGCTTCAAAACACTGGTTCTGGCGTACCGTGCTCTGAACGGATCGGGCCCCGTCTACATCCGGGATATGGTCACTGTTACGAGCTCAGACACTTAGGAAGTAGGACCCAATTGCACGACCCGGGAGACAGAGATAAAGTATTTATAAGTACTTTATTTTTCGGTTCTGCAGTGAACAAAATGAAAGCGCTCACGTAGTGAGGGATCAAAAACTTTTCAAGAGCACAACATAACCCGACCTGATCATGGCAAAAGACCAGACGAACTGACAAGGAACACTGGGAGACAGGGGAATTTAAGCACATGGTAACAAGACACAGGTGGGACCAATCAGGGCGGGCTGACACTGATGAGCATAGGAGACAGGTGTGATGACAGGTGAAAACAATCAGGAAGCCTGGAATGAGAGAAAGCGAACATAAATGACATGAACCTCTCTAGCATATCTGTCGGTGCACAACAGTACCCCCCCCTCTAGGGCCAACTCCTGATGGCCCAGGCTGATTGTAAAAGTCGTGGATAAGAGTCTTGTCTACGATAAATGAAGCAGCTATCCAGCTTCTAGCCTCAGGACCGTAACCCTTCCAGTCTACCAGGAATTGCTTGCCCCTCCCCTATTACGGACCTCCAGTAGCTTACGGACCTTGTAAACGTCACCCCCTTCAAAGAACTGGGGCGGTGGAGGGGGCTTGGAGGCGGGAACAAGTGTGCTCTCACACACCGGCTTGATTCTACTAACGTGAAACGTTGGGTGCACTCTCAAGGTCCTGGGAGTTGCAAGCGTGCACGCCGGGTTGATGACTCTGGACACGGACCCACAAATCTCGGAGCCAGTTTCTTTGAGGCGACATGGAGTGGTAAGTCTTTGGTAGAGAGCCAAACCTTTTGGCCTGGACTGTAGGAGGAGCGACCCTGCGATGAACGTCCGCAACCGCCTTCATCCGAGCTGAACTTGGGAGAAGAGACTGGCGAGCACCAGCCCAAACTCTGCGACAACGTCTGATCATGGCATGTGCCGATGGAACCATCACCTCTTCCTCGTTGTTAGGGAAAAGTGGAGGCTGGAAACCATTGACACAATGGAATGGAGAGAGACCTGTGGCCGCCGTAGGAAGGGTATGGTGGGCAACCTCGACCCATGTGAGGTGGTCACTCCAGGTGGTCTGGTTCGGGAGACGAGACAACGTGGCGTAGTCTCTAGTTCTTGGTTCAGACGCTCCGACTGTCCATTTGACTGAGGGTGATATCCTGATGACAGGCTGACGGTGGCACCTATGAGTCGACAAAACTCTTTCCAGAAGGCGGAAATGAATTGTGGACCCCTGTCGGAAACAATGTCATTAGGGAATCCATGGATCCTGAATACGTGATTCATCATGACCTCTGCGGTGACTTTGGCAGAGGAAGCTTGGTCAATGGGATGAAGTGAGCCATCTTTGAAAATCGATCAACCACTGTTAGAACCGTAGTCTTGCCTCTGGATGAGGGAAATCCTGTCACAAAATCCATCGAAATGTGTGACCAAGGACGATGGGGAATCGGCAGCGGCTGGAGCAAGCCCATCTTAACTTGAGATGAGGTCTTATTACACGCACACACGGACAAGCCGCTACATACTCGGCCACATTTTTCTTCATGGATGGCCACCAGAAACGTTGTTGAATCCTGAACATTGTTCTTGCTACTCCCGGATGGCACGAAAGCACAGATGAGTGAGCCCAGTGGATGACCTTGGAGTGAAGAGCCTCAGGAACAAACAGCAGATTGTTGGGACACTCGCTAGGCGCTGGATTCATGACATTTGCCTCTTTAACGTCTGACTCCACTTGCCAGGAAAAGGCTCCGATCACCCGGTTAAGTGGAAGGATGGTCTTGGGCTCTACCGCAAGTGGTTCGGGATCGTAAAGACGAGACAAAGCATCGGGTTTTGATTCTGAGACCCGGGACGAAAAGAGAGTGTGAAGTTGAATCTACTAAAGAAAAGTGTCCACCTGGCCTGACGGGAGTTGAGACGCTTAGCCTTTCTTATATATTCTAGATTCTTGTGATCTGTCCAGACTAAAAACGGTTGCTCTGCACCCTCTAGCCAGTGTCTCCATTCCTCGAGGGCAGCTTTTACAGCTAACAATTCCTTGTTTCCCACGTCATAATTCCGCTCTGCCGTTGTCAACTTCCGCGACAGGTAAGCACATGGATGCATCTTGTTGTCTTCTGCAGAACGTTGAGACAGTACTCCTCCAATTCCCTCATTGGAAGCATCCACCTCGACCATAAACTGGCGCTGGGGATCTGGAATGGTGAGTATGGGAGCTGATGTGAATCTATCTCTGAGAAGTTTGAAAGCAAGATCCGCCTGGGGGGTCCACTTGAAGGGAACCTTAGGAGAAGTCAGAACATGCAGAGGAGCAGCAACAGAACTGAAATTCCTAATAAACTTCCTATAGAAGTTAGCAAATCCTAGGAACTGCTGAACCTTTTTCCTGGAGTCTGGTGTGGGCCACTGGGATACTGCACTGACTTTCGCAGGATCCATTTGGATATGATTAGGTGAGACTATGTATCCTAAGAAAGACACCTCTTCTGTGTGGAACTCGCACTTCTCTGCCTTGACATATAGCTGATTATCCAGTAGTTTCTGCAAAACTTGGCGGACATGGTTAACATGAGATTTAGCGTCTGGGGAGAAAATCAGTATGTCATCCAGATACACAAACACTGAAATATTCAAGAATTCCCAAAACCTCATTCACAAAAGCTTGAAAACAGCCGGTGCATTGCACAGTCCAAAAGGGATTACCAAGCAGTCGTAGTGACGAGTCTGAGTGTAGAATCCAGTCTTCCACTCATCCCTTGTTTTATTCTAACCAAGTGATATGCATTTCTTAAATCCAACTTGGTGAATATCTTGGCCGTTTGAAGCAGTTCAAAAGCAGATGACATGAGTGGCAGAGGATAGCGGTTCTTCACCGTAATGTCATTTAGTGGTCTGTAGTCTATGCAAGGTCTCAGAGACCCGTCTTTCTTTCCCACAAAGAATCCGCTCCGGCTGGAGACGATGAAGGACGGATAATCCCTGATTTGAGTGAAGAGGAGATGTATTCATCCATTGCTGTTCTCTCAGGTCTCGAAATCGAGTAAAGTCTCCCTTGGGAATGGGGGCTCCGGTAAGAGATCAATGGGACAGTCAAAATCTCGGTGAGGAGGTAGCGACAAGGCTTTAGACTTGTTAAACGCTTCTTTTAAATCATGGTAACAGGAAGGTACCTTGTGTAGATCAGGATAGTCAGGGTGATCTATAATGATCCTACTAGAGTCTGTTGGTGCATTAACAGGTTGCAGTTTACACCTGCCCTTACAATCCTCTCCCAGTCTATAACTTTCCTGAAGGCCAGTCTATGTGAGGATTGTGGATCTTCAGCCAAGGAAACCCCAAAATAATCGGGTGCTGAGTCGACTCAAAAATATGAAATTGCATGCTCTCGGTATGGTCCTTATTTATAGTAATCCGTATGGGCTCAGTGCAATGGGTAACTGTGAACAACAAGCGGCCGTCTAAGGCACTGGCACTAACAGGATGAGATAGCGGGACAGTTTTATTTTTAGCTGTTTGACTAGGCCCCAGTCTATAAGGCTTTCGTCAGCCCCTGAGTCTATTAACACACCCTGGTCAATGGTCTGATTGTTAATACAAATGTCTACCTGAGTAACAGGTCGAGGAGGGAAGTCTGCGGAAACTTGCTCACCAGCGCCCTCCTTTTGACTGGTGAGCACGATCTTTCCCGGGCATGAAGCGAGTTGATGACCCGGCTGGCGCAGTAGAAACAGCAACCCTCCCGTGAGACGGCGCTGCCTCTCCTCCAGAGAAAGCCTGGTTCTTCCAAGCTGCATGGGTTCACCGGAGTCATTCGAAGTGTACTCCTCTGATGGTCCGGTAACATGAGCTGAAATCCTCCGCTGGCGGCGCGACCCTCCGAGGCGAATTCTGGAAGCTGGGAATAACATCTCGGTTGCGTCGACGCTCCTCTCTCTTTCGAAGACGGTTATCGATCCGGATGGCCACAGCGATGAGGATTCCAGATCCCGGGTGTCTCCAGTGGAGCCAGCTGGTCCTTTATCGGTTCGAAAGTCCTGTCATGAAGGCGTCACGAAGAGCGGAACATTCCATCCGCTGTCCGCTGCTGCTGTACGAAACTCGATGGCATAATCAACCACCTGACGGGTGAGCTGGCGTATTTGAAACAGTCTTCTGCTGGCCTCCGTAGCAGGCGATGAGTGGTCTAAAATGCGCCTCATAGTCTCTATGAAATCGGCCAATGAGTAACATAGTTCGGTGTCTCTAGACCATTCTGCAGTAGCCCAGGCTGCAGCTCTTCCCGTTAAATGAGACACAATAAACGCCACTTTACCATGCTCAGATAAAAAAGCTGCTGGGTTGTGTTGAAAATGCAGATCACACTGTACCAGAAAGGCTCTGCAATTCGAAGAGTCTCCGGAAAATCTCTCCGGAAGAGCCAGCCGTAACGGGAGGAAACAGCCTGACCTGGGTCGTCAGCTGGAGTATTGACAGGCAAATTCTCAGCTGTGGATGACATCACCAGAGGAGCAGTCTGTTGATGAGTGAAACAATTATTCATTTGGGCAACCAGTTGTTGCATCTGTGTAGATAATTCTTCCTGAACCCCGGCCTGGCGTCCTCTCAGCTCTTGTATTTCCCGGCTGACTTTGTCCAGTTTTTCCTCGTGATGAAAAATCGTCACGCCCTGTACCGACAGAGCGGCGTGAAGCGTTCTTGGGTCGGCTGGGTCCATAATGTGGTCAGTTCGTTCTGTTACGAGCTCAGACACTTAGGAAGTAGGACCCAATTGCACGACCGGAGACAGAGATAAAGTATTTGTAAGTACTTTATTTTTCGGTTCTGCAGTGAACAAAAATGAAAGCGCTCACGTAGTGAGGGATCAAAAACTTTTCAAGAGCACAACATAACCCGACCTGATCATGGCAAAAGACCAGACGAACTGACAAGGAACACTGGGAGACAGGGGAATTTAAGCACATGGTAACAAGACACAGGTGGGACCAATCAGGGGCGGGGCTGACACTGATGAGCATAGGAGACAGGTGTGATGACAGGTGAAAACAATCAGGAAGCCTGGAATGAGAGAAAGCGAACATAAATGACATGAACCTCTCTAGCATATCTGTCGGTGCACAACAGTCACACCCCACTGACATCAGGACAGCAGAAAGTCTCTACATCTTCCGTCGGAGACTGAAAACACACCTTTTCCGACTATATCTGGATTAAAACACAGATTAGCACTTCAGTGGCACTTAGATAGCACTTACTTATGGTACTTTTGTAGTTCGACTATGTTGAGGAAATGTTACTTCCTGTATTCTTGTTGTTCTTAGTTTGTACTCTAGGTTGAAATGCACTTATTGTAAGTCGCTTTGGATAAAAGCGTCTGCTAAATGACATGTAATGTAATTTCAGGATCACAGCAGCGGTGCACATTAGAGCATTAATAAAAATAAAAAACAATACTAAATACTAAACTAAAATACTAAATATACAGAGGAAACTAAATATACAGGGGGAAAACAAAGTAAAGTGCTGAGTAAGTGTTGAGTTTGCCAGGATCTCCAGGATCTACTGCAGTGTGTTGTGCAGCCTGACAGCAGCTGAAGGACTTGAGGCTCCTCCCCTCAGACACGGGGAGGAGCCAGCCGGTGGCTGAAGGAGCTGCAGAGCTGCAGAGCGTCCTGCATGGGGTGGGAGGTTCATCAGGGACGAGAGCTTTGCCATCACCCCCCGTCCCCCACCACCTCCACAGCATCCACAGGACACCCAGCACGCTGCTGGCCTTCTTCAGCAGCTGGTTCAGCCTCTTCCGGTCAGCCATGCTGCTGCTCCAGAAGACCACTGGAGATCACTGACACCGTGCGGTAAACGAGGAGCAGGAGGCGGCCCATCGCAGAGGGGTAACGGCATTCTTGGGATTGCTGCCGTCTCTCCGCTGCCTGCCTCCGCCTCCAGCTGTCCTTCCTCGGGCAGCAGCACCGCCGCGTCTCGAAAAGTCACCAGTTGGTTCTTGAGTAGACAAACATGGTCTCCATGGCTACGTGCCGGGTCCCCAGACAGTGGTGAAAATAGATAAAAAACAGCATGAAGACCATGACAAACTTGACGTGTCTAGCTGTCATAGTGCGCTGATTTCTCCGATAGTCAGGGGAGGAAAAAAGAAGTAGCAACAGAGTAACATAAAATACTAAAAATATCAGAAAAGCTCTAAGTGCATGGGAGCTGCTGCGAAAGGCAGCCACTCGTGTGGCGCCTAGCAACCAGACAACCCTAAACATAACCCTAAACATGCACATGAACATAAACATGCACAAAAACATAAACATGTGTAAAGAATATATATTATAGCTAAGCATAGCCTAGTATTGTTTGCATAAATGTTATGTGGAAAGTGGAAAATCACTGTGGAAGGTCGGAAACTTTAGCAGGGCAATCCAGCGCCTGAACTAGTCAAAGAAGATAACAGTGACACACGAAAGAACTTAATGCACCAACGCTCACCCTGGATTTGAATAGAACAAAGAGCTCTATATACTCTCAGAGCAGGAGAAGGCAACTGGAGACATTTAATGAGCGCAGATAAGATAAGGAAAGGTCCAGCTTGACAATTAATATCCGGATTCACACACCAGCCTTTCTCTGACCCATGACACACACACACACACACACACACGTGAAAAGGCCCTTTGTTTAAACAACCTTCTAGAAACAGCGCATCCCACCTAGGAAGAGATAAGACTATCTTAGAAAACTCCCCAGCTCAGTCAAGGAAGCTACATGTGAATTCCATCTTTCTTCCCACACTTTTTCACAACATATGCTCTCATTGGCGGGCCGAGAAGAACCAATGAATGAGTGACAGCGATGGAGGCAGAGAGACGAAGAACCAATGAGAAGACACCGCCCTCTCTTTGCTGGGCTAATCAGAACTGGCCTTGATGGCTATTTAAACCGTCGCGCCCTCTGCTAAGGCGCCTCTCTCTGGTCTGAATACTCTAGGTATCGGGCTGAGGGGGGCCCATGCATGATGTCTACTTGTATCCTTATTTCTGAATAAAATGCTAATAAATGTAAAGTAGAAGTCTACCGCTGTTTCTTTCAGTCAGTGCCGTCCGGGTGGTGTGTTCCTGATCCTCCAAAAACCAACACATGCACATGAACATAAACATGCACATAAACATAAACATGCACATAAACATAAACATGCACATAAACATAAACATGCACATGAACATAAACATGCACATAAACATAAACATAAGCATGCACATGAACATAAACATGCACATGAAGTCAAAGTCAAAGTCAGTTTTATTTGTCAATTTTCCATATGTGCAAACATACAGAAGATCGAAATTGCGTTTCTCTTCTGTCCAACATAAAGTGAATTGTGCAACATATAGACAACATAGAGTGCAAAAATAGTAAAAAACATGTGAACATATAGACAACATAAAGTGCATAGACAACATAAAGTGCAAAATAGTAAGAAACATGTAAACATATAGACAACATAAATTGTGCTAGCAGCATTCAGACATGTGAGTCTGAGAGAGGACGGAGTGGGAGGATGGGGAGAGTTCAGCTTCCTGACCGCCTGGTGGATGAAGCTGTTGGACAGCCTGGCGGTGTGAGCCCGGAGGCTCGGTATCTCCTCCCAGAGGGCAGGAGGCTGAAGAGACCGTGTGAGGGGTGGCAGGGTCACACACAACCGAGGCCGCTTTGCGGGTGAGGCGGGTGTTGTATATGTCCTGCAGGGATGGGAGGGGGGGGAGTGAGGCACCCATGATCCTTCCAGCTGCCTTCACTATGCGCTGCAGGGCGTTCCTGCTGTGGTCTGTGCAGCTTCCGCCCACACAGTGATGCAGTTGGTCAGGATGCTCTCGATGGTGCCGCGTAGAAGGTGCACATGATGGATGGGCGCTCCTGCTTTCCTCAGTTTCCGGAGGAAGTAGAGGCGCCTCTGTGCTTTCTTTGCCAGCGATGTAGTGTTGGCTGTCCACGAGAGGTCCTCACTGATTTCCACCCCCAGGAATTTGGTGCTGCTGACCTGCTCAATGTCCGCACCGTTGATGGTCAGTGGTGGGTGATGGGTGTGGCCTTTCCGGAAGTCAACAACGATCTCTTTGGTCTTGCTGTTGTTGAGCAGGAGGTTGTTGGCTCCGCACCACGTGGTCAGAAGGTTGACCTCCCTCCTGTAGAGGGTCTCGTCATCCTTGGTGATGAGACCTATCAATGTTGTGTCGTCTGCAAACTTGACCATGTGATTGGTGCTGTAGCTGGTTTTGCAGTCGTGAGTCAGCAAGGTGAAGAGCAGGGGACTGAGCACACAGCCCTGAGGGGCCCCTGTGCTGAGTGTGATGCTGCTCGAGGTGTTGTTGCCAACACGTACTGCTTGTGGCCTCTCACTCAGGAAGTCCAGCAGCCAGTTACACAGCGAGGTGTTGAGCCCCAGCTGGTCAAGTTTGCAGATTAGTTGTTGTGGGATGATTGTGTTGAATGCTGAGCTAAAGTCTATGAACAGCATTCTTACATAGGAGTCTTTTTGTCCAGGTGGGTGAGGGCTGGGTGGAGAGCAGAGCAGATTGCATCCTCCGTGGACCGTTTGGCCCGGTATGCAAACTGGAAAGGGTCCAGAGTGGGGGGGAGAATGGATTTGATATGCGACATGACTAGTCGTTCAAAGCACTTCATGATTATGGGGTCAGTGCCACTGGACGATAGTCGTTGAAGCAGGACGGAGTGGATTTCTTTGGCACAGGTATGATGGTGGTTACCTTGAAGCATGATGGAACAACAGCTTGTCTCAGAGAAGTATTAAAGACATCCGTGAAGACGTCCTTAAGCTCCTCTGCGCAGTCCTTCAGCACACGACCAGGGATGTTGTCTGGACCTGTTGCCTTGTGGGTGTTGATGGACGAGAGTCCTCTTCACGCTGGCAGCAGACAGGCACAGAACCTGATCGTGGGGAGGGGGCGGAGTCTTGTGTGGACGAGTGCTGTTCTCTGCTTCAAACCGGGCAAAGAAGCTGTTGAGGTTGTTTAGCAGAGAGATGTTGCTGTCGCAGTTCTGTGGCGTGGGTTTATAGTCTGTGATGGTCTGAATGCCCGCCACAGGCTGCGTGTGTCTCTGCTGTCTTTAAAGTGCCGGGTTATCTTTTTGTGTAGGAATTTTTGCTTTCCTGATGCCGTGGGACAGGTTGGCTCTCGCTGTTTTCAGGTCCGTTTCGTCCCCAGCTCTGAAGACCCTATTTCTAGTCCTCAGCAGCCGATGGACTTCCCGTTAGCCACGGCTTCTGGTTAGCCCGAGTGGTGATGGTCTTTACATGGGTCACATCATCAATGCACTTGCTAATGTATGAAGTAACAGTGTCTGTGTACTCCCCAATGTCAGTGTGGTCGTTGTATGTGGCTGCCTGTTTAAACATTCCCCAGTCTGTTGAGTCAAAGCAGTCTTGGAGGCGCAGGAGGCCCCTCTGGCCACACCGTACCTGCTTCAGAACCGGTCTGGAGGCTTTCACTCTGCGTCTGTATGCTGGCACTAGCATGACGGTGATGTGGTCAGAGAGACCTATGTGGGCCAGGGGGGTGGCCTTGTACGCTCCTTTGCGTGTTGTGTAGACCAGATCCAAAATGTTGTCTCCTCTTGTAGGAAATCAACATGCTGGTGTAGTTTGGGAAGGACAGTCTTAAGGTTTGCATGGTTGAAATCTCCAGCAAAGATGGTGAAGCCGTCTGGGTGAGCCGTCTGTTGTTCGCTGATGGCCTGATACAGTTCACCGAGTGCCGCATTTCTATCACTGTTGTTGGAGGTCGGGGGGATGTAAACAGCGACTAGCAGAATCGCCGTGAATTCCCTCGGCAGATAAAAAGGACGGCACCTTATGATCATAAACTCCGCCAGTGGTGAGCAGTGTCTACATACCACGGCAGCGTCCCGGCACCATGCGTCCCGGATGTAAACACATACCCCGCCGCCGCGAGTTTCCCCTCCATCAGCGAGGGCTCTGTCCGCTCGGTAGCATGTTAGCTGCTCCAGTCTCACAGCAGAGTCGGGGATGTTGTCGTTTAGCCATGTTTCCGTGAAGATAAGCACACAGCAGTCCCTCACGTCTCGCTGCTCCGTCTGCAGCAGTCTAATGTGGTTCATTTTATTGTCCAAGGATCGCACATTAGCCATGATAATGGATGGTATGGCTGGACGAGTTGGCCTAGCCGCTAGCCTAGCTCGGATACCTCCGCCTACCCTCTTCTGCTTCCTCTCACAACGCTTGGCGCCTCCTTTGTGGGGAGGTGGCAGTCGAGTCCGTGTGGTCGGTGTGGTCGTGGGCGGCGGTAATCCGTGCTCATGAGTGTTTCCGCTTGTTCAGCGTCCAGAGTGCCGTGTAGTTTGGTCCTGCCGATGGTTAACAGAACCTGGCGACTATATTTGGGTTCCGACGTAGACAGACGAGGCGAAGACGAACAATTTTTGGACGAACTTTTGCACAAACATTTAGAAACAGAACAAAACACCAAATGGTCAGGACAGAGAGGGGCCGCTGCGTTCGCGCGCGCCGCCATCATTCACCTTAAAAACCAAGTGAACATGAACATGAACATAAACATGCACATAAACATGCACATGAACATAAACACGAACATAAACATGCACATAAACATGCACATAAACATAAACATAAACATGCACATAAACATGAACATAAACATGCACATGAACATAAACAAGCACATAAACATGCACATAAACATGAACATAAACATGCACATAAACATAAACATGAACATAAACAAGCACATAAACATGCACATAAACATAAACATGAACATAAACATGCACATAAACATGCACATAAACATAAACATGAACATAAACATGCACATAAACATGCACATAAACATAAACATGCACATAAACATAAACATGAACATAAACAAACATGCACATGCACATAAACATAAACATGAACATAAACATGAACATAAACATAAACATGCACATACACATAAACATAAACATGAACATAAACATAAACATGAACATAAACACGCACATAAACATGCACATGAACATAAACATGCACATGAACATAAACATGCACATAAACATAAACATGAACATAAACAAACATGCACATGCACATAAACATAAACATGAACATAAACATGCACATAAACATAAACATGAACATAAACATGAACATAAACATAAACATGCACATACACATAAACATAAACATGCACATAAACATAAACATGAACATAAACATGAACATAAACATAAACATGAACATAAACATAAACATGCACATGCACATAAACATGAACATAAACATGAACATAAACATGCACATAAACATAAACATGCACATAAACATGAACATAAACATGCACATGCACATAAACATGAACATAAACATGAACATAAACATGCACATGCACATAAACATAAACATGAACATAAACATAAACATGCACATAAACATAAACATGCACATGCACATAAACATAAACATGAACATAAACATGAACATAAACATAAACATGCACATAAACATAAACATGCACATGCACATAAACATGAACATAAACATGCACATAAACATAAACATGAACATGAACATAAACATGCACATAAACATGAACATAAACATGAACATAAACATGCACATAAACATAAACATGAACATGAACATAAACATGCACATGCACATAAACATGAACATAAACATGAACATAAACATGCACATAAACATAAACATGCACATAAACATGAACATAAACATGCACATAAACATAAACATGAACATAAACATGAACATAAACATAAACATGAACATAAACATAAACATAAACATGCACATGCACATAAACATGAACATAAACATGCACATAAACATAAACATGAACATGAACATAAACATGCACATAAACATGAACATAAACATGCACATAAACATAAACATGAACATAAACATGAACATAAACATAAACATGAACATAAACATAAACATGCACATGCACATAAACATGAACATAAACATGAACATAAACATGCACATAAACATAAACATGAACATGAACATAAACATGCACATGCACATAAACATGAACATAAACATGAACATAAACATGCACATGCACATAAACATAAACATGAACATAAACATAAACATGCACATGCACATAAACATGAACATAAACATGAACATAAACATGCACATGCACATAAACATAAACATGAACATGAACATAAACATGCACATGCACATAAACATAAACATGAACATAAATATAAACATGCACATTAACATGAACATAAACATAAACATGCACATAAACATAAACATGAACATAAACATAAACGTGAACATAAACATGCACATGCACATAAACGCATGTATTTATGTCCATGCACTGGACCGTCTTCTGCAACTCCAACGAGACGCAGAGCTGAGGCTTGGATTCTATAACGGGAAGAAAAAGAGGACACACACACACTCTCACACACACACACACACTCACACACTCACACACACACTCACTCACACACACACTCACACACACACACACTCACACACACTCACACACTCACTCACACTCACACACACACTCACACTCACACACACACTCACACTCACACACACACACACACACACACACACACACACACACACACACCCTGGGAGGTGTGCCCAGCCTAAGTCTCCATGTCTCCTCTGACACAGCAATGATGCATGGAGAGAAAAACGAGAGACAGAAGCTGAGAGGGTCTCGTTAGTGGATAGAACGCTCTGTGGAGAGGACGCTCTGGAGAGAGGACGCTCTGTAGAGAGGACGCTCTGTGGAGAGGACGCTCTGTAGAGAGGACGCTCAGTGGAGAGGACGCTCTGTGGAGAGGACGCTCAGTAGAGAGGACGCTCTGTGGAGAGGACGCTCTGTGGAGAGGACGCTCAGTAGAGAGGACGCTCTGTGGAGAGGACGCTCTGTAGAGAGGACGCTCTGTGGAGAGGACGCTCAGGACGCTCTGTGGATTTCCCCTCTGTCTCCACCCAGTCGGTGATCCTGACTTTTCTTCTCTTTTCGTCGATTCGTCCGTCCGTTTTCTTGTCTGTCTGTGTAACTGTTTGTTGACCTTTCTGTTTATTGATCAGCCTGTTTGTTGGTGTGTTTACCTTTCTGTTTATTGATCAGCCTGTTTGTTGGTGTGTTTACCTTTCTGTTTATTGATCAGCCTGTTTGTTGATGTGTTTACCTTTCTGTTTATTGATCAGCCTGTTTGTTGGTGTGTTTACCTTTCTGTTTATTGATCAGCCTGTTTGTTGGTGTGTTTACCTTTCTGTTTATTGATCAGCCTGTTTGTTGGTGTGTTTACCTTTCTGTTTATTGATCAGCCTGTTTGTTGGTGTGTTTACCTTTCTGTTTATTGATCAGTCTGTTTGTTGATGTGTTTACCTTTCTGTTTATTGATCAGCCTGTTTGTTGGTGTGTTTACCTTTCTGTTTATTGATCAGTCTGTTTGTTGATGTGTTTACCTTTCTGTTTATTGATCAGCCTGTTTGTTGATGTGTTTACCTTTCCGTCTGACTCTTATCTTTTGGGCTACTGTTCGTCCTGTTTGCCTGTTTCTCTTTCTAAAAGTTGCTTTTCTTTCTGCCTGTTTCTCGTCTCACGTCGTCTGTCTGTCGCTACAGAAAGAGGCCGACCCGGGATGACCTCGGCCCCGCCCCCCTCCGGCGGCGTGGAGGTGCTGCTCTCCGCCCTGCAGGTAGGGGTCCAGAGCGGCACCACGCCGGCCTTCACATGAAGGCTGTTCCTCACAAAGAGAAAAGGGTTGACTCAGTCGCTCAGAGGCCTCTGGCGAGACGTGAAGCATCTGTTTGGAGACAGTTCAACATCTTCACTGTGAACTCCAGGTCCTCGTCCCTGAGGCCCGTGTCTAAACATCCATCCCATTAGAATAAGCGCTCCATGTACATGTTTGACGAGTCATCAACTGTTCCAATGGAACGCCGTCAGGACGGACGCGCTGCAGCTCGGGGATCCGGAGCGTCAGCACGAGGCGTTGGGTCGGGGAAACCCGAAGCCAACCACGTATATACGGATCATGTCCTCAAGCTAACGAAGCTAACCTCCCGTGAAGACGGACCATTATTTTGAAAAGACTGAAAGCGTGTAGTGGGCGGAGCTTGACACATGTTCATGGATTCTGTATGAAAAGGTGTAACATGTAGCTCAGCGACAGTTCAGACAGGAAGACATTGGGTACAGCTGGTTCATTCACAAGTCTTGCAGCGATTACTCCATTAGCTGATTGGGGGCGGGCCCGATGAATGAACCAACCATTTAGAGCCAGCCCAGTTGGATAAGCCTATCACAGAGTCGTGGGTAACACTTTAAAGTTGTGTTCTCTGCTGCTGTCAGTTGTCGTTTCAGCTCGCGTCAGTTCGAATGGGGAGATTGGTCCTCTGCTGATTGCATCTAGTTATTGGGAGCTGAAACATGTCAGATTCCGATTGTGGTTATCTCGTGGAGAGGTGTGTTCAGTGGCAGCCGGCGGGCTGCCCTGCTCAGGTATACACACCCAGTGCGGTGTTGCTAGCAGCGAGCCTCCTCTCCTGCTTCACTAGCAAGTAAGGCTAGTTAGTTAGCTGCTATCAGCTGCTCCCTCTACGGCGACGGGACCGGAGGAGCGGGTGTATGCCGAGGCTGCAGGCGAAGAGGTAGCACGGCGCTTCTGGTATTTGGTACGCCAGGAATTTATATGTAAAAATAAAAGTCATAGTATAGTATGCCAACATTTGTAAAAAAAATTATAATAGCGGTAGCATATATTTAGTAGGCGTGGGCTTTTGTGTTTTTCTTTAATAGTCATTAAACGTTAATTCAACAGCTCGTCTTTAAATGTGGTATTAAGTTTACAGAAGTAACAGGGTGATAACGTTGGCTGGTTGTAAGAATACCTGACAGATGGCAAAAGGAAGAGTTTTCCATCAGTCCATGCTCCTTGTCTAATGTTAAATCTGAGGAGATATGTGGTTGAACTAATGCTCATTAATCAGGATATCGTGATCACGATCTCAATCTATTTCAACTTCAGTGTGGCAATTCATATTCACCTCTAGCTGTGTGCTTGACACCTGAGAAGTAATTCAGCAGGCAATCTGATTGGCAGGTTAGTACTGTTGCATGTGGAATGACTAGAGAGGTAAGAAGGTAGAATAGAGAGTAAGTATCTATCAGGGGTAGGTCCAGCGTGAGGACGATATCGGCTGGGTCTTGACCCTTGCATAAAGGACTGCATAAACGCTTTGGTGTGAGCGCGGCAGTATAGTCGTGTGCGTCTGCGGAGGCTGCGGCTAGGATGCAAGATCAAGTAAAAGAGTTTACTCTTACTCACTCTCCTGGCCATTGGTACATTCGTCAGAGGCGTCATACCTGAGGAATGCGCGTTTATTGCCTGCTCTCTGGACATGGCATCGGCCTATCTCAAATTTGCCCGATATTATCTATCTTGACGGGCCGGTCTGACCTGCGGGGCAGGTTGTTGGACAATTTCTGTATGGAGTAATGTTTGCTGCAAAGGCTGATGGTGCATTTCCCTGATGCAGTCAAGAGCTACACGGATGCAGGCCATCCGTGGTTTTGGGGGGTTACTGGCCTCCCTCTGTGACACAGTTGCAGTCCGTCAATGGTGATCGTTAAGCAACTTCATTAGCTCAGGAGACGCTCAGCTTCCTAAGACCTCAGGCCATTTTCGGATCCTGGATGGTCTTCCCGGGCAATACTCCAAGTACCTAGGCAGCTGTGTACGGGAGGGCCTCTTTCTTCGATCAACGAAGCATTATGTAGGTCAAAGGGGTAGCACAGAGGCTGCTACTTTGGCTAACCCCTAGGCATCGCAGTTGCACTGATGCCGGGAATGGGACAGCTGTAGACCTTTACCCTGACCTCAACCTAATGCTGGCAAATCATTAATCATTGAAGTCCGGCACTATATGGTAAGTCATTCATATAATTGTTTGTGGTGTCCGTTTCAAGTATTGGTTGGCAGTGACTTGTCAGTCATCTTATGTACAGCCGTATCTCACCAGAGCTAAGGTTCCAGATCCGCTCGCTTAAACGGATTTGTGGAACCATTCTGGTGCGATGTGATCAGTTTTCTTGTTATTGTTTTTCTCAGGTTCCTGCTTCTACGTTGCCTCGCCTAAACGTGTTCTTCTAGCATTCTCTAGTTTCACGTTGCCCTTAACTAACGTGAAGCATGCTTGAGTACCTCTTGGTTCGGCCTAAGACTGGCTCCTCTGCTCCTCTCTTCCTTACCCCGGGGAAGGTGGCCATATCTCAGACTTGGTTCCGGGGTCATTTGAAGGTCATCCTCCCAAATAGCAACTTAGCCCAGCCAAACTACTCGGGGCATTCTTTCCGGATAGGGGCTGCTACTTCGGCTGCCTGCCAAGTCATCTCCGCCTCAACTCTCCAGAGAATGGGGAGGTGGTCCTCCTCTGCCGTTGGCTCCTACATCCGGCTGGACCTCGACACCATATGGTCAAATCAAAGGTCCCTGAAACCTTAAATTGGTAAGGTATACATATAACTGGTGGTGGTGTTCATTTCGTGGCTATGCTGGCCTTAAATCTATTGTGGTTTGGGAACCATAGCTTATTACTGCTAATTTCATTCCGTAGCTAGAATTCCCAGTCATTTCTGGGTTTACATTTGTTCTGCCGTGTTGTGATCTGTTCTCTATTTCCTGCTTTTACGTTGCCTCGCCTAAACGTGTTCTTCTAGCATTCTCTGGTTTCACGTTGCCCGTAACTAACGTGAAGTTTCTACTTCCCTGGTTGACGTTGCCTATTTTAACGTAATAGTTAGTGGTTTACGTTGCCCGGCTTAACGTGATCTTTTCTTATTTTCCTGGGTAAACGCTGCCTGGCGTAACGGTATCTTTCTTATTTTCCTAAGTCTCCGTTACCTGGCAAAGCGGATTATCTTCCAATTTCCAGCAAAAGATGGTATGAAAACCCGCTCTCGTTTACAGGTCCAGTGGAGGGCCATCACAAGATGACATACAATTCCTGTTTACGGGTATTTCTTGTTTCTGGTTCTGCGACGAACCGTCCAACAAGGACACAGTCTCTTTCCCGGACGTACTTCCCCGGATGCCTGGGAACGCCCAGGCCAGAGTCCGACAGGTGTCTAATGAGAAGCGACCAACCGTTAAAATCCGACTCGAACTGTCCTGCGGTCTTGAATGTGACCCCTACTATCCTGTTCTGCGGTCTACACAGGACCCCAACCTGTTCTTGTCTGCGGTCTAACTTGACCTATCCGGTCCTTGGGCGTGACCAAGCATGTCGAGACCCCCCGCTATCCATTCGGGGATCTTAAAATCCCCTTCTCCTTTGAAGTGGTAGTTCCTATCCACACTGTCCAGTTCTGCGGTCTACTATCGACCCCCTCCTGTCCTTGTCTGCGGTGCGTCTTCACCACTAATCTGCCTTTCTGCGTCATTTCCGACCCCGCTATCATTTTCGGGATCCGGTCGGATCCTGCTGTCTTAGTGCTGTATATCTAGATCGGCTCTATTAGCTTCTGCGGTCGATAGAGACCCCCGTATCCTTGTCTGCAGTCCTTCGGGGCCTTCCTCTCTTGCTTTTTAGCTAGACCCTCTTAACTCTGTGATGGTTACTATTACGGCTAGCCTTAACCCCTTCGAACCATAACTAGTGGTTTCATGAAATGGTTCTAGGGGTGCCTAGGAAACTTCTGCGGCTGTAGGTAAGGTTGAATTTATTTTATACATATAAAATAATTCTCTTTGGGGGGATTCTGCCTGCGCAGATATCAGCATCTCTACCCCTGGTTTATCCTACTTCAGGATGGAGTCCAATCGCCAAAAAGACTTTGCACTATTGCAATATCCTATTGTAATAAATGATTGTTAAACTCTAAATACCCGTCTCTCCTGATTGAACTGTGCAGAGACGTGGCTGCGTGAGGACGGGGAGGCCGGCTGCAGGTCACGTGGTGATGTGACGCTCCAGCAGCGTCTCCACCGACCAATCAGAGCCCAGCTGGGTCCCACGTTAGGAAACATCAACGGGTCACGTTTGGGAACCTTTCTGACCACCAGAGTGAATCCCATCTGCCGATGAAGAGGTGGCCAACAGCTCCAGAGAGTCCAGGAACAATCTGTCAACCTTGAGTTCAGACTTTGTCTCACATGTGAGCGCCTCATGGGCTTTGGAGGACACGCCTCTCTAGTTCCTCATGGGCTCTGGAGGACACGCCTCTCTAGTTCCTCATGGGCTCTGGAGGACACGCCTCTCTAGTTCCTCATGCGCTCTGGAGGACACGCCTCTCTAGTTCCTCATGGGCTCTGGAGGACACGCCTCTATAGTTCCTCATGGGCTCTGGAGGACACGCCTCTTAGTTCCTCATGCGCTCTGGAGGGCACGCCTCTCTAGATCCTCATGCGCTCTGGAGGACACGCCTCTCTAGTTCCTCATGCGCTCTGGAGGACACGCCTCTCTAGCGCCTCGTGTGCTCTGGGCCGATGGACCCTCACCGGGCTGCTGACCGCTCTGTGGGCTCCAGCCCGTTGGCGGCTGAGCGGGGGTCAGCAGCCGGCCGCGCCCCTCGCCGTCTATGTTTGACAGCGTTTCCACGTACCGACTGCAGACTGACATCAGAGCCTCCTGCGTGTGAAGAGCAGCTCAGCGCTGATCTCTGCCAACGTCACGCTGCCGTTAGAGACGCGTATCCGATGAGCGTCTCACCCGATCCCCTCTGCTGGCGGTCGGGTTTGGATGCTGTGGACACTGGAGCCTCAGCGTGGCGCTGGCCTCAGGGTCCCAACAACGCGTCTCTGATCAACACAAGGGGGGGGGCGTGCTCTGGTTCATCCTGAGACAGTGTCTATTTAGATAATACCTCAATTGCATGTTTAGTTTTCAGAAGAGAAGCCGGTGCTCTGCGTGTTCCGGGGAGCATTCAAGGTGACCTCTAAGGTCACGCCGTCCCTCTAGGGGACACAACGTACACTCAGGGTCCTACTGGGGGCCTCCTCTGGGCCAGGAGCATCTCCAAGGACGTTCCTGCTTCATTACTCTGCACCCTGAAGCTCACAGACATCGTGCTCCGGTGTCAGAGCATTATGCGTCCAACATGTTCTTTACTTCTTTTAGTTCAATTTATTGAGTAAGAAATCTCAAGTCTGTTGTGGTCGTTAGCATTACGTCATGCTAACTGTGTCCTCGTTAGCTCTGTTGTGTTCGTTAGCATTACCTCTTGCTAACTGTGTCCTCGTGAGCTCTGTTATGTTCGTTAGCATTACCTCATGCTAACTGTGTGCTTGTTAGCTCTGTTGTGTTCGTTAGCATTACGTCATGCTAACTGTGTCCTCGTGAGCTCTGTTGTGTTCGTTAGCATTACCTCATGCTAACTGTGTCCTCGTTAGCTCTGTTGTGTTCGTTAGCATTACGTCATGCTAACTGTGTCCTTGTGAGCTCTGTTGTGTTCGTTAGCATTACGTCATGCTAACTGTGTCCTCGTGAGCTCTGCTGTGTTCGTTAGCATTACCTCATGCTAACTGTGTCCTCGTTAGCTCTGTTGTGTTAGCACACGCCATGCTAACTGTGTCCTGTGTGTTCATGTTCATCCGCAGTACCTCATGTCTGTTGTGACACCTCATGTCACGCTAACTCATGCTAACTGTGTCCTCGTGAGACTTCGCAGCTCATGTCCACTAGAGGACTCATGCACACCTCATGTCCTCGTGAGGACACTCCACGCCTCACTGTCCACAGAGGACAGACAGCTTCATGTCTCACTGAGGACACATACACACCTCATGTCCATCAGAGGACACATACACACCTCATGTCCACAGAGGACACATACAACCTCATGTCCACTGAGGACACATACACCTCATGTCCACTGAGGACACATACACACCTCATGTCCATCAGAGGACACATACACCTCATGTCCACCAGAGGACACATACACACCTCATGTCCATCAGAGGACACATACACCTCATGTCCATCAGAGGACACATACACACCTCATGTCCATCAGAGGACACACACCTCATGTCCACTAGAGGACACATACACCTCATGTCCATCAGAGGACACATACACCTCATGTCCACTAGAGGACACATACACACCTCATGTCCACTAGAGGACACATACACACCTCATGTCCATCAGAGGACACATACACACCTCATGTCCACTAGAGGACACACACCTCATGTCCACTAGAGGACACATACACACCTCATGTCCACTAGAGGACACATACACACCTCATGTCCACTAGAGGACACACACACCTCATGTCCACTAGAGGACACATACACACCTCATGTCCATCAGAGGACACATACACACCTCATGTCCACTAGAGGACACATACACACCTCATGTCCACTAGAGGACACATACACACCTCATGTCCACTAGAGGACACATACACACCTCATGTCCACTAGAGGACACATACACACCTCATGTCCATCAGAGGACACATACACCTCATGTCCACTAGAGGACACATACACACCTCATGTCCACTAGAGGACACACACACCTCATGTCCACTAGAGGACACACACACCTCATGTCCACTAGAGGACACATACACACCTCATGTCCACCAGAGGACACATACACACCTCATGTCCACTAGAGGACACATACACACCTCATGTCCACTAGAGGACACATACACACCTCATGTCCACCAGAGGACACATACACACCTCATGTCCACTAGAGGACACATACACACCTCATGTCCACCAGAGGACACATACACCTCATGTCCACTAGAGGACACATACACACCTCATGTCCACTAGAGGACACATACACACCTCATGTCCACCAGAGGACACATACACACCTCATGTCCATCAGAGGACACATACACACCTCATGTCCACTAGAGGACACATACACACCTCATGTCCACTAGAGGACACATACACACCTCATGTCCACCAGAGGACACATACACACCTCATGTCCACTAGAGGACACATACACACCTCATGTCCATCAGAGGACACATACACACCTCATGTCCACCAGAGGACACATACACACCTCATGTCCACTAGAGGACACATACACCTCATGTCCACTAGAGGACACATACACACCTCATGTCCACTAGAGGACACATACACACCTCATGTCCACTAGAGGACACACACACCTCATGTCCACCAGAGGACACATACACACCTCATGTCCATCAGAGGACACATACACCTCATGTCGAGACCCCCCGCTATCCATTCGGGATCTTAAAATCCCTTCTCCTTGGAAGTGGTAGTTCCTATCCAACACTGTCCAGTTCAAGTGTCTACTATCATCGACCCCTCCTGTCCTTGTTCATGTGTGCGCCTTCACCACCACAATCTGCCTTTTCGCGTCATTTCCCGACCCCGCTTATTATTTTCGGGATCCTGCTGGATCCTGCTGTCTTAGTGCTGTATGATATCTAGATCGGCTCTATTAGCTTCTGCGGCCTATAGAGACCCCCGTATCCTTTGTCTGCAGTCCTTGGGCCTTCCTCTCTTGCTTTTTAGCTAGACCTCTTAACTCTGTGATGGTTAACATTATTGCTAGCCTTAACCCCTTCCTAGAATCCATAACTAGTGGTTTCATGAAATGGTTCTAGGGTGCTTTAGGAAACTTCATGCGGTTGTAGAAGGTTGAATTTTATTTTATACATATAAAATAATTCTCTTTGGGGGGATTCTGCCCACGCAGATATCAGCATCTCTTACCCCTGGTTTATCCTACTCAGGATGGAGTCCAATCGCCAAAAAAGACTTTGCACTATTGCAATATCCTCTATTGTAATAAAATGATTGTTAAACTCTAAATACCCGCCCCTCCTGATTGAACTGTGCAGAGACGTGTTGCAAGTGGAGGACGTGGGAGGCCGGCTGCAGGGGTCACGCGGGTGATGTGGACGCCTCTGTGCATGCGCCTCCACCGACCAATCAGAGCCCAGCTGGGTCCCATCGTTAGGGAAACATCAACGGGTCACGCTTAGGGAACCTTTCTGACCACCAGAGTGAATCCCATCTGCCATGGAAGAGGTGGCCAGCCAGCTCCAGAGAGTCCATGGAACAATCTGTCAACCTTGAGTTCAGACTTTGTCTCACATGTGATGCGCCTCATGGGCTTTGGAGGACACGCCTCTAGTTCCTCATGGGCCTGGAGGGACACGCCCTAGTTCCCTCATGGGCTCTGGAGGACACGCCCCTAGTTCCTCATGCCACTCTGGAGGACACGCCTCTCTAGTTCCCTCATGGGCCCTGGAGGACACGCCTATAGTTCCCTCATGGTCTCTGGAGGACGCCTTAGTTCCTCATGCGCCTGGAGGCACGCCTCCCAAGATCCCCCTCATGCGCTCTGGAGGACACGCCTCTAGTTCCCCATGCGCTCTGGAGGACACGCCTCTCTCAGCGCCTACTGTGCTCTGGGCCGGATGGACTTCACCGGCTGCTGACCGCCTGTCGGCTCCAGCCTGGCCATGGCCGAGTTAGTCAGCAGCCGGTCAGCCGCCTCGGCCGCTCTATGTTTGACAGCTGCCCACGCATCGACTGCAGACTGGACATCAGAGCCCTCATGCGGTGAAGAGCAGCTCAGCGCTGATCTCGCTAACGCCACGCTGCCGCTAGAGACGCCGTATAACCCATGAGCCGGGCCTCTGACCTGATCCCTCTGCTGGCGGTCGGGTTTGGATGCTGTGGACACTGGAGCCTCATAAGCGTATACGCTTGGCCTCAGGGTCCCAAACAACGCTGGCCTCTTGATCAACACAAGGGGTGTTGGTTCATCCTGAGACAGTGTCTATTTAGATAATAACCTCAATTGCATGTTTAGTTTTCAGAAGAGAAGCCGGGTGCTCATGTGTGTCCTGGGAGTATTCAAGGTGACCCTAATGTCACGCCGTCTCTCAGGACACAACGCACACTTCCAGGGTCCGGGGCCTCCTCTGGGCCAGGAGCATCTCCAAGGACGTTCCTGTTTCATTACTTCTGCACCCTGAAGCTCACAGACATCGTGTTCGCAAGCCTAGCATTATGCGCCCAACATGTTCTCTGTTTCATTTTAGTTCAATTTATTGAGTAAGAAATCTCAAGTCTGTTGTGGTCAGCTAGCATTACGTCGCTGCTAACTGTGTCCTCAAGCTAGCTCTGTTGTCTGTCTATCTATCCCTCTCGCTAACTGTGTCCGTGAGCTCTGTTATGTTCGCTAGTTAACACCTCATGCTAACTGTGTGCTTGTTAGCTCTGTTGTGCTCCGCTAGCATTACGGCCATGCTAACTGTGTCCGTGAGCTTCCCATGTCTGCGTTAGCACATTACCCCTCATGCCAACTGTGTCCCTCAAGTAGCTCTGTTGTGTCTGCTAGCACACGCCATGCCAACTGTGTCCTTGTGAGCCTGGGTTGTGTCTGCTTAGCACTACGTCATGCCAACTGTGTCCCTCGTGAGCCTCTGTTGTGTTCGCTAGCATTACCTCATGCTAACTGTGTCCTCGTTAGCTCTGTTCACAGTTCAAGTTAGCATTACGTCATGCCAACTGTGTCCTCGTGAGTTCTGTTGTGCGTTCACAGCATTACGCCATGCCAACTGTGTCCTCTTGTGAGCTCTGTTGCACCACATTATCTCATGCCACCGTGTCCTCGTGAGCTTCCGTTATGTCTGCTAGTTACTACCTCATGCTAATCACTGTGTCCTTGTTAGCTCTGTTGTGTTCGTTAGCATTACGCTCTCATGCTAACTGTGTCCCTCGTGAGCTCTGTTGTGTGTCTGCTAGCATTACCTCATGCTAACTGTGTCCTCGTGAGACTCGACAGCTCTTCCACGCCTCTGTGTCTGCTAGTATTTATTATGCTAACTGTGTAGCGACAGTGAGCTCTGCTGTAACTTCGTTAGCATTAATTACAGCACCAGTCCTGTGAGACTCCTACAGCTCTTCCACGCCTTCTCCAGCGACAGGACCACAGAATCGCCTCGTGTCACTTTCTATTTTCTCCCGCCAGTGAAACCCGATGTCTCTGGTCAGGATAAGTTGTGAGTTCACTTTGAAGTGTCACGGCTGATCTCAAAGCTGCTTTTAGGAACTCGATCTGATGACAGAAGCCTCATGGCGGAGGACTGTTGTTAGTGTCACAATGTCCAGCAGAGGGCAGCGGAGAGACTTCAATGAGCAGAGAGGGACACACCTCATGTCCACTAGAGGACACATACACACCTCATGTCCATCAGAGGACACATACACACCTCATGTCCACTAGAGGACACATATAATAATTTCATGTCCACTAGAGATGATATACACCCCTACAACCATCAGAGGACACATACACACCTCATGTCCACTAGAGGACACATACACACCTCATGTCCATCAGAGGACACATACACACCTCATGTCCACTAGAGGACACATACACACCTCATGTCCACTAGAGGACACACACACCTCATGTCCACCAGAGGACACATACACACCTCATGTCCACTAGAGGACACATACACACCTCATGTCCATCAGAGGACACATACACACCTCATGTCCATCAGAGGACACATACACACCTCATGTCCACTAGAGGACACATACACACCTCATGTCCATCAGAGGACACATACACACCTCATGTCCACCAGAGGACACATACACACCTCATGTCCATCACCTCATGTCCGCTAGAGGTCACATACACACCACATGTCCATCAGAGATCACATACACACCTCATGTCCATCAGAGGACACATACACCTCATGTCCACTAGAGACACATACACTCCTCATGTCCACTAGAGGACACATACACACCTCATGTCCACTAGAGGACACATACACACCTCATGTCCATCAGAGGACACATACACACCTCATGTCCACTAGAGGACACATACACCCTCATGTCCACATACGCACCTCATGTCCACTAGAGGACACATACGCACCTCATGTCCACTAGAGGACACATACACACCTCATGTCCACTAGAGGACACATACACACCTCATGTCCACTAGAGGACACATACACACCTCATGTCCACCAGAGGACACATACACACCTCATGTCCACTAGAGGACACATACACACCTCATGTCCACTAGAGACACATACACACCTCATGTCCACTAGAGGACACATACACACCTCATGTCCACCAGAGGACACATACACACCTCATGTCCACTAGAGGACACATACACACCTCATGTCCACTAGAGGACACATACACACCTCATGTCCATCAGAGGACACATACACACCTCATGTCCACTAGAGGACACATACACACCTCATGTCCACTAGAGGACACACACACCTCATGTCCACCAGAGGACACATACACACCTCATGTCCACCAGAGGACACATACACACCTCATGTCCACTAGAGGACACATACACCTCATGTCCACTAGAGGACATATACACACCTCATGTCCATCAGAGGACACATACACACCTCATGTCCACTAGAGACACATACACACCTCATGTCCACTAGAGGACACATACACACCTCATGTCCACCAGAGGACACATACACACCTCATGTCCACTAGAGGACACATACACCTCATGTCCACTAGAGACACACCTCATGTCCACTAGAGGACACACACACCTCATGTCCACCAGAGGACACATACACACCTCATGTCCATCAGAGGACACACACACACCTCATGTCCACTAGAGGACACATACACACCTCATGTCCATCAGAGGACACATACACACCTCATGTCCACCAGAGACACATACACACCCTCATGTCCACTAGAGGACACATACACCTCATGTCCACTAGAGGACACATACACCTCATGTCCACCAGAGGACACACACACACCTCATGTCCACTAGAGACACATACACACCTCATGTCCACTAGAGACACATACACACCTCATGTCCACTGGAGGACACATACACCTCATGTCCACTAGAGGACACATACACACCTCATGTCCACTAGAGGACACATACACACCTCATGTCCATCAGAGGACACATACACCTCATGTCCACTAGAGGACACATACACACCTCATGTCCACTAGAGGACACATACACACCTCATGTCCATCAGAGGACACATACACACCTCATGTCCACTAGAGACACATACACCTCATGTCCACTGAGGACACATACACACCTCATGTCCACTAGAGGACATATACCTCCATGTCCACTGAGGACACATACACACCTCATGTCCACTAGAGGACACACACACCTCATGTCCACTAGAGGACACACACACACCTCATGTCCATCAGAGGACACATACACACCTCATGTCCACTAGAGGACACATACACACCTCATGTCCACTAGAGGACACACACCTCATGTCCACTAGAGGACACACACCTCATGTCCACTAGAGGACACATACACACCTCATGTCCATCAGAGGACACATACACACCTCATGTCCATCAGAGGACACATACACACCTCATGTCCACTAGAGGACACATACACCTCATGTCCATCAGAGGACACATACACACCTCATGTCCACTAGAGGACACATACACACCTCATGTCCACTAGAGGACACACACACCTCATGTCCACTAGAGGACACACACACCTCATGTCCACCAGAGGACACATACACACCTCATGTCCACTAGAGGACACATACACCTCATGTCCACTAGAGGACACACACACCTCATGTCCATCAGAGGACACATATACCTCATGTCGAGGACACATACACACCTCATGTCCACTAGAGGACACATATACCTCATGTCCATCAGAGGACACATACACACCTCATGTCCACTAGAGGACACATACACACCTCATGTCCACTAGAGGACACATACACACCTCATGTCCATCAGAGGACACATACACACCTCATGTCCACTAGAGGACACACACACCTCATGTCCACTAGAGGACACACACACCTCATGTCCACTAGAGGACACACACACCTCATGTCCACTAGAGGACACATACACACCTCATGTCCACTAGAGGACACATACACACCTCATGTCCACTAGAGACACATACACACCTCATGTCCACTAGAGGACACATACACACCTCATGTCCACCAGAGGACACATACACCTCATGTCCACTAGAGGACACATACACCTCATGTCCATCAGAGGACACATACACACCTCATGTCCACTAGAGACACATACACACCTCATGTCCACTAGAGACACATACACCTCATGTCCATCAGAGGACACACACACACCTCATGTCCACTAGAGGACACATACACACCTCATGTCCATCAGAGGACACATACACACCTCATGTCCACTAGAGGACACACACCTCATGTCCATCAGAGGACACATACACACCTCATGTCCATCAGAGGACACACACACACACACCTCATGTCCACTAGAGGACACACACACACACCTCATGTCCACTAGAGGACACATACACACCTCATGTCCATCAGAGGACACATACACACCTCATGTCCACTAGAGGACACATACACACCTCATGTCCACCAGAGGACACATACACCTCATGTCCACTAGAGGACAGATACACACCTCATGTCCATCAGAGGACACAGCACACCTCATGTCCACTAGAGGACACATACACCTCATGTCCACTAGAGGACACACACCTCATGTCCACTAGAGGACACATACACACCTCATGTCCATCAGAGGACACATACACACCTCATGTCCATCAGAGGACACATACACACCTCATGTCCACTAGAGGACACATACACACCTCATGTCCACTAGAGGACACATACACACCTCATGTCCATCAGAGGACACATACACACCTCATGTCCACTAGAGGACACATACACACCTCATGTCCACTAGAGGACACACACCTCATGTCCACTAGAGGACACATACACACCTCATGTCCATCAGAGGACACATACACCTCATGTCCATCAGAGGACACATACACACCTCATGTCCACTAGAGGACACATACACACCTCATGTCCATCAGAGGACACATACACACCTCATGTCCACTAGAGGACACATACACCTCATGTCCATCAGAGGACACATACACACCTCATGTCCATCAGAGGACACATACACACCTCATGTCCACTAGAGGACACATACACCTCATGTCCATCAGAGGACACATACACACCTCATGTCCACTAGAGGACACATACACACCTCATGTCCACTAGAGGACACATACACACCTCATGTCCACTAGAGGACACATACACACCTCATGTCCACTAGAGGACACATACACCTCATGTCCACTAGAGGACACATACACACCTCATGTCCATCAGAGGACACATACACACCTCATGTCCACTAGAGGACACATATTATTAATTCACCTCATGTCCACTAGAGGACACATACACCTCATGTCCATCAGAGGACACATACACACCTCATGTCCACTAGAGGACACACACACCTCATGTCCACCAGAGGACACACACACACCTCATGTCCACTAGAGGACACATACACCTCATGTCCATCAGAGGACACATACACACCTCATGTCCACTAGAGGACACATACACACCTCATGTCCACCAGAGGACACACACACACCTCATGTCCATCAGAGGACACATACACACCTCATGTCCACTAGAGGACACATACACCTCATGTCCATCAGAGGACACATACACACCTCATGTCCACTAGAGGACACATACACACCTCATGTCCACTAGAGGACACACACACCTCATGTCCACTAGAGGACACACACACCTCATGTCCACTAGAGGACACATACGCACCTCATGTCCACTAGAGGACACATACACACCTCATGTCCACTAGAGGACACATACACACCTCATGTCCACTAGAGGACACATACACACCTCATGTCCACTAGAGACACATACACACCTCATGTCCACTAGAGGACACACACACCTCATGTCCACTAGAGGACACATACACACCTCATGTCCACTAGAGGACACATACACACCTCATGTCCACTAGAGGACACACACCTCATGTCCACTAGAGGACACATACACACCTCATGTCCATCAGAGGACACATACACACCTCATGTCCACTAGAGGACACATACACACCTCATGTCCACTAGAGGACACACACCTCATGTCCACTAGAGGACACATACACACCTCATGTCCACTAGAGGACACACACCTCATGTCCACTAGAGGACACATACACACCTCATGTCCACTAGAGGACACATACACACCTCATGTCCACTAGAGGACACATACACACCTCATGTCCACCAGAGGACACACACACCTCATGTCCATCAGAGGACACACACACACACACCTCATGTCCACTAGAGGACACATACACACCTCATGTCCACTAGAGGACACACACCTCATGTCCACTAGAGGACACATACACACCTCATGTCCATCAGAGGACACATACACACCTCATGTCCATCAGAGGACACATACACACCTCATGTCCACTAGAGGACACATACACACCTCATGTCCACTAGAGGACACATACACACCTCATGTCCACTAGAGGACACATACACACCTCATGTCCACTAGAGGACACATACACACCTCATGTCCATCAGAGGACACATACACCTCATGTCCACTAGAGGACACATACACACCTCATGTCCACCAGAGGACACATACACACCTCATGTCCATCAGAGGACATACACCTCATGTCCACTAGAGGACACATACACACCTCATGTCCATCAGAGGACACATACACACCTCATGTCCACTAGAGGACACACACCTCATGTCCACTAGAGGACACACACCTCATGTCCATCAGAGGACACATACACACCTCATGTCCATCAGAGGACACATACACACCTCATGTCCACTAGAGGACACATACACACCTCATGTCCACTAGAGGACACATACACACCTCATGTCCATCAGAGGACACACACCTCATGTCCACTAGAGGACACATACACCTCATGTCCATCAGAGGACACATACACACCTCATGTCCACTGAGACACACACACACCTCATGTCCACTAGAGGACACATACACACCTCATGTCCACTAGAGGACACATACACACCTCATGTCCACTAGAGGACACACACCTCATGTCCACTAGAGGACACATACACACCTCATGTCCACTAGAGGACACATACACACCTCATGTCCACTAGAGGACACACACACACACACCTCATGTCCACTAGAGGACACACACACACACCTCATGTCCACTAGAGGACACATACGCACCTCATGTCCATCAGAGGACACATACGCACCTCATGTCCACTAGAGGACACATACACACCTCATGTCCATCAGAGGACACATACACACCTCATGTCCATCAGAGGACACATACACACCTCATGTCCACTAGAGGACACATACACACCTCATGTCCATCAGAGGACACATACGCACCTCATGTCCATCAGAGGACACATACACACCTCATGTCCACTAGAGGACACATACACACCTCATGTCCATCAGAGGACACATACACACCTCATGTCCACCAGAGGACACATACACCTCATGTCCACTAGAGGACACACACACCTCATGTCCACTAGAGGACACATACACACCTCATGTCCACTAGAGGACACATACACACCTCATGTCCACTAGAGGACACATACACACCTCATGTCCACCAGAGGACACATACACACCTCATGTCCACCAGAGGACACATACACCTCATGTCCACTAGAGACACACCTCATGTCCACTAGAGGACATATACACACCTCATGTCCACCAGAGGACACATACACACCTCATGTCCACCAGAGGACACATACACACCTCATGTCCACTAGAGGACACACACCTCATGTCCACTAGAGGACACATACACACCTCATGTCCACTAGAGGACACATACACACCTCATGTCCACTAGAGGACACATACACCTCATGTCCATCAGAGGACACATACACACCTCATGTCCACTAGAGGACACATACACACCTCATGTCCACTAGAGGACACATACACCTCATGTCCACTAGAGGACACATACACACCTCATGTCCACCAGAGGACACATACACACCTCATGTCCACTAGAGGACACATACACACCTCATGTCCACTAGAGGACACATACACACCTCATGTCCACTGAGGACACATACACCTCATGTCCACTAGAGGACACATACACACCTCATGTCCACTAGAGGACACATACACACCTCATGTCCACTAGAGGACACATACACACCTCATGTCCACTAGAGGACACATACACCTCATGTCCATCAGAGGACACATACACACCTCATGTCCACTAGAGGACACATACACACCTCATGTCCACTAGAGGACACATACACACCTCATGTCCACTCATGTCCACTAGAGGACACATACACACCTCATGTCCACTAGAGGACACATACACACCTCATGTCCACTAGAGGACACATACACACCTCATGTCCATCAGAGGACACATACACACCTCATGTCCACTAGAGGACACATACACACCTCATGTCCACCAGAGGACACATACACACCTCATGTCCACCAGAGGACACATACACACCTCATGTCCATCAGAGGACACATACACACACCTCATGTCCACTAGAGGACACACACCTCATGTCCACTAGAGGACACATACACACCTCATGTCCATCAGAGGACACATACACACCTCATGTCCACTAGAGGACACATACACACCTCATGTCCACTAGAGGACACATACACACCTCATGTCCACTAGAGGACACACACCTCATGTCCACTAGAGGACACATACACACCTCATGTCCATCAGAGGACACATACACACCTCATGTCCACTAGAGGACACATACACACCTCATGTCCATCAGAGGACACATACACACCTCATGTCCACTAGAGGACACATACACACCTCATGTCCACCAGAGGACACATACACACCTCATGTCCACTAGAGGACACATACACACACACCTCATGTCCACTAGAGGACACATACACACCTCATGTCCACTAGAGGACACATACACACCTCATGTCCACTAGAGGACACATACACACCTCATGTCCACTAGAGGACACATACACACCTCATGTCCACTAGAGGACACATACACACCTCATGTCCATCAGAGGACACATACACACCTCATGTCCACTAGAGGACACACACCTCATGTCCACTAGAGGACACATACACACCTCATGTCCATCAGAGGACACACACACCTCATGTCCACTAGAGGACACATACACACCTCATGTCCACTAGAGGACACACACACCTCATGTCCACTAGAGGACACATACACACCTCATGTCCACTAGAGGACACATACACACCTCATGTCCATCAGAGGACACATACACACCTCATGTCCACCAGAGGACACATACACACCTCATGTCCACTAGAGGACACATACACACCTCATGTCCACTAGAGGACACATACACCTCATGTCCACTAGAGGACACACACCTCATGTCCACTAGAGACACATACACACCTCATGTCCACTAGAGGACACATACACACCTCATGTCCACTAGAGGACACATACACACCTCATGTCCACTAGAGGACACATACACACCTCATGTCCACTAGAGGACACATACACACCTCATGTCCACTAGAGGACACATACACACCTCATGTCCATCAGAGGACACATACACACCTCATGTCCACTAGAGGACACATACACACCTCATGTCCACTAGAGGACACATACACACCTCATGTCCACTAGAGGACACATACACCTCATGTCCACTAGAGGACACATACACACCTCATGTCCATCAGAGGACACATACACACCTCATGTCCACTAGAGGACACATACACACCTCATGTCCACTAGAGGACACACACACACACACCTCATGTCCACTAGAGGACACATACACACCTCATGTCCACTAGAGGACACACACACCTCATGTCCACTAGAGGACACATACACACCTCATGTCCATCAGAGGACACACACACACCTCATGTCCACTAGAGGACACATACACACCTCATGTCCACTAGAGGACACATACACCTCATGTCCACTAGAGACACATACACACCTCATGTCCACTAGAGGACACATACACCTCATGTCCACTAGAGGACACATACACACCTCATGTCCACTAGAGGACACATACACCTCATGTCCACTAGAGGACACATACACACCTCATGTCCATCAGAGGACACATACACACCTCATGTCCACTAGAGGACACATACACACCTCATGTCCACTAGAGGACACACACCTCATGTCCACTAGAGGACACATACACACCTCATGTCCACTAGAGGACACACACCTCATGTCCACTAGAGGACACACACCCTCATGTCCATCAGAGGACACATACACCTCATGTCCACTAGAGGACACATACACACCTCATGTCCACTAGAGGACACATACACTCCTCATGTCCACTGAGACACACACACACCTCATGTCCACTAGAGGACACATACACACCTCATGTCCACTAGAGGACACATACACACCTCATGTCCACCAGAGGACACATACACCTCATGTCCACTAGAGGACACATACACACCTCATGTCCACTAGAGGACATACACACCTCATGTCCACTAGAGGACACACACCTCATGCCCACTAGAGGACACATACACACCTCGTGTCCATCAGAGGACACACACCTCATGTCACCTCATGTCCACTAGAGGACACATACACACCTCATGTCCACTAGAGGACACATACACACCTCATGTCCACTAGAGGACACATACACACCTCATGTCCACTAGAGGACACATACACACCTCATGTCCATCGGAGGACACATACACACCTCATGTCCACTAGAGGACACATACACACCTCATGTCCACTAGAGGACACATACACACCTCATGTCCATCAGAGGACACATACACACCTCATGTCCACTAGAGGACACATACACACCTCATGTCCACTAGAGACACATACACCTCATGTCCATCAGAGGACACATACACACCTCATGTCCACTAGAGGACACATACACACCTCATGTCCACTAGAGGACACATACACACCTCATGTCCACCAGAGGACACACACACACCTCATGTCCATCAGAGGACACATACACACCTCATGTCCACTAGAGGACACATACACACCTCATGTCCACTAGAGGACACATACACCTCATGTCCACTAGAGGACACATACACACCTCATGTCCACCAGAGGACACATACACACCTCATGTCCATCAGAGGACACATACACACCTCATGTCCACTAGAGGACACATACACACCTCATGTCCACTAGAGGACACATACACCTCATGTCCACTAGAGGACACATACACACCTCATGTCCACCAGAGGACACATACACACCTCATGTCCATCAGAGGACACATACACCTCATGTCCACTAGAGGACACACACACCTCATGTCCACTAGAGGACACATACACACCTCATGTCCACTAGAGGACACATACACACCTCATGTCCACTAGAGGACACATACACACCTCATGTCCACTAGAGGACACATACACACCTCATGTCCACTAGAGGACACATACACACCTCATGTCCATCAGAGGACACATACACACCTCATGTCCACTAGAGGACACATACACACCTCATGTCCACTAGAGGACACATACACACCTCATGTCCACTAGAGGACACATACACCTCATGTCCACTAGAGCACACATACACCTCATGTCCACTAGAGGACACATACACACCTCATGTCCACTAGAGGACACACACACCTCATGTCCATCAGAGGACACATACACACCTCATGTCCACTAGAGGACACATACACACCTCATGTCCACTAGAGGACACATACACACCTCATGTCCATCAGAGGACACACACACACCTCATGTCCACTAGAGGACACATACACACCTCATGTCCACTAGAGGACACATACACACCTCATGTCCATCAGAGGACACATACGCACCTCATGTCCACTAGAGGACACATACACACCTCATGTCCATCAGAGGACACATACACACCTCATGTCCACTAGAGGACACACACACCTCATGTCCACTAGAGGACACATACACACCTCATGTCCACTAGAGGACACATACACACCTCATGTCCATCAGAGGACACATACACCTCATGTCCACTAGAGGACACACACACCTCATGTCCACTAGAGGACACATACACACCTCATGTCCATCAGAGGACACATACACACCTCATGTCCACTAGAGGACACATACACACCTCATGTCCACTAGAGGACACATACACACCTCATGTCCATCAGAGGACACATACACACCTCATGTCCACTAGAGCACATACACACCTCATGTCCACTAGAGGACACACACCTCATGTCCACTAGAGGACACATACACACCTCATGTCCACTAGAGGACACACACCTCATGTCCACTAGAGGACACATACACACCTCATGTCCACTAGAGGACACATACACACCTCATGTCCATCAGAGGACACATACACACCTCATGTCCACTAGAGGACACATACACACCTCATGTCCACCAGAGGACACATACACACCTCATGTCCACTAGAGGACACATACACACACCTCATGTCCACTAGAGGACACATACACACCTCATGTCCACTAGAGGACACACACACACCTCATGTCCACTAGAGGACACATACACACCTCATGTCCACTAGAGGACACATACACACCTCATGTCCACTAGAGGACACATACACACCTCATGTCCACCAGAGGACACATACACACCTCATGTCCACTAGAGGACACATACACACCTCATGTCCACTAGAGGACACACACACCTCATGTCCACCAGAGGACACATACACACCTCATGTCCACTAGAGGACACATACACACCTCATGTCCACCAGAGGACACATACACACCTCATGTCCACTAGAGGACACATACACACCTCATGTCCACTAGAGGACACATACACACCTCATGTCCACTAGAGGACACATACACACCTCATGTCCACTAGAGGACACATACACACCTCATGTCCACTAGAGGACACATACACACCTCATGTCCATCAGAGGACACATACACACCTCATGTCCACTAGAGGACACATACACACCTCATGTCCACTAGAGGACACATACACACCTCATGTCCACTAGAGGACACATACACACCTCATGTCCATCAGAGGACACATACACACCTCATGTCCACTAGAGACACATACAATAAGATGGCCACCTCATGTCCATCAGAGGACACATACACACCTCTAGAGATACACTATGTCCACTAGAGGACACATACACACCTCATGTCCATCAGAGGACACATACACACCTCATGTCCATCAGAGGACACATACACACCTCATGTCCACTAGAGGACACTTTACCTCCATGTCCACTAGAGACACACCCTCATGTCCACTAGAGGACATACACACCTCATGTCCATCAGAGGACACATACACACCTCATGTCCATCAGAGGACACATACACACCTCATGTCCACTAGAGGACACATACACACCTCATGTCCATCAGAGGACACATACACACCTCATGTCCACTAGAGGACACATACACACCTCATGTCCATCAGAGGACACATACACCTCATGTCCACTAGAGGACACACACACCTCATGTCCACCAGAGGACACATACACACCTCATGTCCACTAGAGGACACATACACACCTCATGTCCACTAGAGGACACATACACACCTCATGTCCACTAGATCACACATACACACCTCATGTCCACTAGAGGACACATACACACCTCATGTCCACCAGAGGACACATACACACCTCATGTCCACTAGAGGACACATACACACCTCATGTCCATCAGAGGACACATACACACCTCATGTCCACTAGAGGACACACACCTCATGTCCACTAGAGGACATATATAACACCTCATGTCCACTAGAGACACATACACACCCTCATGTCCACTGAGAGGACACATACACACCTCATGTCCATCAGAGGACACGCCACACCTCATGTCCACTAGAGGACACATACACACCTCTTGTCCACTAGTGGACGCATACACACCTCATGTCCACCAGTGACATACACACCTCTGGGTGTCTCATAGAGGACACATACACACCTCATGTCCACTAGAGGACACATACACACCTCATGTCCATCAGAGGACACATACACACCTCATGTCCATCAGAGGACACATACACACCTCATGTCCACTAGAGGACACATACACACCTCATGTCCATCAGAGGACACATATACCTCATGTCCATCAGAGACATATACACCTCATGTCCATCAGAGTATACACACACACACACCTCATGTCCACCATAGAGGACACATACACACCATGTCCATCAGAGGACACATACAGTACCTCATGTCCATCAGAGGACATTATTATTCCTCATGTCCACTAGAGGACACATACAACCTCATGTCCACTAGAGGACATACATACACACCTCATGTCCACCAGAGGATGACATACACACCTCATGTCCACCAGAGACACATATACATTACCCTCATGTCCACCTAGAGAGGACACATACACCTCATGTCCAGTATCAGAGTGAGACACATATGCAATACCCTCAAGTGTCCACTAGAGGACACATATACACCTCATGTCCATCTAGAGACATATACACTTAAGGTCTACTAGAGGACAATATATATACCTTGGTGCCCTGAGACATACACCTCGCATGTCCACTAGAGGACACATACACACCTCATGTCCATCAGAGGACACATACACACCTCATGGGCGTCCATCAGAGACACATGACACACCTCATGTCCAGACTAGGAGGACACAGGCACACCTCATGTCCACTAGAGGACACATTACACACCTCATGTCCATCAGAGGGACACACTTATGTCTAATAGGAGGACACCTCATGTCCACTAGAGGACATACACACCTCATGTCCATCAGAGGACACACACACCTCATGTCCACCAGAGGACACATTGACACCTCATGTCCACTAGAGGACACACATACCTCATGTCCACTAGAGGACACATATTATTACTTTCATGTCCACTAGAGGACATACATATTCTCATGTCTACTAGAGGACACAAAGCATGTCGAGACCCCCCGCTATCCATTCGGGGATCTTAAAATCCCCTTCTCCTTTGAAGTGGTAGTTCCTATCCACACTGTCCAGTTCTGCGGTCTACTCTCGACCCCCTCCTGTCCTTGTCTGCGGTGCGTCTTCACCCCTAATCTGCCTTTCTGCGTCATTTCCGACCCCGCTATCATTTTCGGGATCCGGTCGGATCCTGCTGTCTTAGTGCTGTATATCTAGATCGGCACTATTAGCTTCTGCGGTCGATAGAGACCCCCGTATCCTTGTCTGCAGTCCTTCGGGGCCTTCCTCTCTTGCTTTTTAGCTAGACCTTCTTAACTCTGTGATGTTTACTATTACGGCTAGCCTTAACCCCTTCGAACCATAACTAGTGGTTTCATGAAATGGTTCTAGGGGTGCCTAGGAAACTTCTGCGGCTGTAGGTAAGGTTGAATTTATTTTATACATATAAAATAATTCTCTTTGGGGGGATTCTGCCTGGACAGATATCAGCATCTCTACCCCTGGTGTATCCTACTTCAGGATGGAGTCCAATCGCCAAAAAGACTTTGCACTATTGCAATATCCTATTGTAATAAATGATTGTTAAACTCTAAATACCCGCCTCCTGATTGAACTGTGCAGAGACGTGGCTGCGTGAGGACGGGAGGCCGCTGCAGGTCACGTGGTGATGTGACGCCCAGCAGCGCCTCCACCGACCAATCAGAGCCCAGCTGGGTCCCACGTTAGGAAACATCAACGGGTCACGCTTGGGAACCTTTCTGACCACCAGAGTGAATCCCATCTGCCGATGAAGAGGTGGCCAACAGCTCCAGAGAGTCCAGGAACAATCTGTCAACCTTGAGTTCAGACTTTGTCTCACATGTGAGCGCCTCATGGGCTTTGGAGGACACGCCCTCTAGTTCCTCATGGGCTCTGGAGGACACGCCTCTAGTTCCTCATGGGCTCTGGAGGACACGCCCTCTAGTTCCTCATGCACTCTGGAGGACACGCCTCTAGTTCCTCATGGGCTCTGGAGGACACGCCTCTATAGTTCCTCATGGTCTCTGGAGGACACGCTCTTAGTTCCTCATGCGCCTGGAGGCACGCCTCCAGATCCTCATGCGCCTGGAGGACACGCCTCTAGTTCCTCATGCGCTCTGGAGGACACGCCCTAGCGCCTCGTGTGCTCTGGGCGATGGACCTCACCGGCTGCTGACCGCTCTGTGGGCTCCAGCCCGCTGGCGGCTGAGCGGGGTCAGCAGCCGGCGCCGCCGTCTATGTTTGACAGCGCTTCCACGCACGACTGCAGACTGACATCAGAGCCTCCTGCGTGTGAAGAGCAGCTCAGCGCTGATCTCTGCCAACGCCACGCTGCCGTTAGAGACGCATCCGATGAGCTGCCTCACCCGATCCCTCTGCTGGCGGTCGGGTTTGGATGCTGTGGGACACTGCCTCAGCGTGGCGCTGGCCTCAGGGTCCCAACAACGCGCCTCTGATCAACACAAGGGGGGCTCTGGTTCATCCTGAGACAGTGTCTATTTAGATAATACCTCAATTGCATGTTTAGTTTTCAGAAGAGAAGCCGTGCTCATGTGTTCCGGGAGCATTCAAGGTGACCTCTAAGGTCACGCCGTCCTCTAGGGACACAACGTACACTCAGGGTCCCTGGGGCCTCCTCTGGGCCAGGAGCATCTCCAAGGACGTTCCTGCTTCATTACTCTGCACCCTGAAGCTCACAGACATCGTGCTCCGTGTCAGAGCATTATGCGTCCAACATGTTCTTTACTTCTTTTAGTTCAATTTATTGAGTAAGAAATCTCAAGTCTGTTGTGGTCGTTAGCATTACGTCATGCTAACTGTGTCCTCGTTAGCTCTGTTGTGTTCTAGCATTACCTCTTGCTAACTGTGTCCTCGTGAGCTCTGTTATGTTCGTTAGCATTACCTCATGCTAACTGTGTGCTTGTTAGCTCTGTTGTGTTCGTTAGCATTACGTCATGCTAACTGTGTCCTCGTGAGCTCTGTTGTGTTCGTTAGCATTACCTCATGCTAACTGTGTCCTCGTTAGCTCTGTTGTGTTCGTTAGCATTACGTCATGCTAACTGTGTCCTTGTGAGCTCTGTTGTGTTCGTTAGCATTACGTCATGCTAACTGTGTCCTCGTGAGCTCTGTTGTGTTCGTTAGCATTACCTCATGCTAACTGTGTCCTCGTTAGCTCTGTTGTGTTCGTTAGCATTACGTCATGCTAACTGTGTCCTCGTGAGTTCTGTTGTGTTCGTTAGCATTACGTCATGCTAACTGTGTCCTCGTGAGCTCTGCTGTGTTCGTTAGCATTACCTCATGCTAACTGTGTCCTCGTGAGACTCTGTTGTTCAGCATTACCTCATGCTAACTGTGTCCTGTTAGCTCTGTTGTGTTCACAGTGAATCTGCTGTGAACGCCTCGTGTCACTTTCATTTTCTCCGCCAGTGAAACCCGATGTTCTGTCAGATGTTGTGAGTTCACTTTGAAGTGTCACTGCTGTCCTCCTGCGACCTGAGAGGATTCAAAGCTGCTTTAGAACTCGATCTGATGACAGAAGCTCCTCATGGCGGAGACTGTTGTGTGTCACAATGTCCAGCAGAGGGCAGCGGAGAGACTTCAATGAGCAGAGAGGGACACACCTCATGTCCACTAGAGGACACCTAGAGGACACATACACACCTCATGTCCATCAGAGGACACATACACACCTCATGTCCATCAGAGGACACATACACACCTGCATGTCCATCAGAGGACACATACACACACACACACCTTCAAGGGTCCACTAGAGGACACACACACACTCTCATATCCACTAGAGGACACATACACCGGGACACATCAGGAGGACACACCCTCGAAGTCCACTAGAGGACAGCATACACACCTCATGTCCATCAGAGGACACATACACACCTCATGTCCACTAGAGGACACATACACCTCATGTCCACTCAGAGGACACATACACACCTGTCCACTAGAGGACACATACACACACCCCATGTCCACTAGAGACACATACACCTCATGTCCATCAGAGGACACATACGCACCTCATGTCCATCAGAGGACACATACACACCTCATGTCCACTAGAGTACACCTCATGTCCACTAGAGGACACATAATACCTCATGTCCACTAGAGGACACATATTACACCTCATGTCCACCAGAGGGACACATACACACCTCATGTCCACTACAGAGGACACATACACACCTCAATGGTCCATCTAGAGGACACATACACACCTCATGTCCACTCAGAGGACACATACACACCTCATGTCCACTAGAGGGCACACCTCATGTCCACCAGAGGACACATACACACCTCATGTCCACCCACTAGAGGACATATACACCTCATGTCCACTCAGAGGACACATACACACCTCATGTCCACTAGAGGACACATTCACACCTCATGTCCACTAGAGACATATGCACACCTCATGTCCACCAGAGGACACATACATCCATGTCCATCAGAGGACACATATACACCTCATGTCCACTAGGAGACAAGGACACATACACACCTCATGTCCACTAGAGGACAATATACACCTCATGTCCATCAGAGGACACATACACACCTCATGTCCACTAGAGGACACATACACACACCTCATGTCCACCAGAGGACACATGCACACCCTCATGTCCATCAGAGGACACATACACACCTCATGTCCACTAGAGGACACACACACACACCTCATGTCCACTAGAGGACACATACACACCTCATGTCCATCAGAGGACACATACACACCTCATGTCCACTAGAGGACACATACACACCTCATGTCCATCAGAGGACACATACACCTCATGTCCACTAGAGACACATACACACCTCATGTCACCAGAGACATACACACCTCATGTCCATCAGAGGACACACACACCTCATGTCCACTAGAGGACACATACGCACCTCATGTCCATCAGAGGACACATACGCACCTCATGTCCATCAGAGGACACATACACCTCATGTCCACTGTAGAGACACATACACACCTCATGTCCACTAGAGGACACATACACACCTCATGTCCATCAGAGGACACATACACACCTCATGTCCACTAGAGGACACACACCTCATGTCCACTAGAGGACACATACACACCTCATGTCCATCAGAGGACACATACACACCCTCATGTCCACCAGAGGACACATATTCCTCATGTCCACTAGAGGACACATACACACCTCATGTCCATCTAGAGGACACATACACACCTCATGTCCACTAGAGGACACATACACCTATGTCCATCAGAGGACACATACACACCTCATGTCCACCAGAGGACATACACACCTCATGTCCACTAGAGGACACATACACCTCATGTCCACTAGAGGACACATACACACCTCATGTCCACCAGAGGACACATACACACCTCATGTCCACTAGAGGACACATACACCTCATGTCCACTAGAGGACACATACACACCTCATGTCCATCAGAGGACACATATCACCTCATGTCCACTAGAGGACACATACTAGAGACACCTCATGTCCACTAGAGGACACATACACACCTCATGTCCACTAGAGGACACACACACACACACCTCATGTCCACTAGAGGACACATACACCTCATGTCCACTAGAGGACACATACACACCTCATGTCCACCAGAGGACACATACACACCGCAAGTCCACCAGAGGACAGATACACACCTCATGTGCACCAGAGGACACATACACACCTCATGTCCATCAGAGGACACATATTTACCTCATGTCCACTAGAGGACACATACACACCTCATGTCCACTAGAGGACACATACACACCTCATGTCCATCAGAGGACACATACACACCTCATGTCCACCAGAGGACACATACACACCTCATGTCCACTAGAGGACACATACACACCTCATGTCCACTAGAGGACATACACCCTCATGTCCACTAGAGGACACACACCTCATGTCCATCAGAGGACACACACCTCATGTCCACCAGAGGACACATACACACCTCATGTCCATCAGAGGACACATACGCACCTCATGTCCATCAGAGGACACATACACACCTCATGTCCACTAGAGGACACATACACACCTCATGTCCATCAGAGGACACATACACACCTCATGTCCACTAGAGGAGACATACACCCTCATGTCCACTAGAGGACACATACACCTCATGTCCACTAGAGGACACATACACCTCATGTCCACCAGAGGACACATACACACCTCATGTCCACTAGAGGACACATACACCTCATGTCCATCAGAGGACACATACACCTCATGTCCATCAGAGGACACACGCACCTCATGTCCACTAGAGGACACATACACACCTCATGTCCACTAGAGGACACATACACCTCATGTCCACTAGAGGACACATACACACCTCATGTCCACTAGAGGACATGTTCTCACTTCATGTGCATCAGAGGACACACACAACTCATGTCCACTAGAGGACACATGCACACCTCATGTCCACTAGAGACACACATACACCTCATGTCCACCTAGAGGACACATACACCTCATGTCCACCAGAGGACATATACACCTCATGTCCACCAGAGGACACACACACACCTCATGTCCACTAGAGGACACATACGCACCTCATGTCCACTAGAGGACACATACACACCTCATGTCCACCAGAGGACACACACACACCTCGTGTCCACCAGAGGACACATACACACCTCATGTCCACTAGAGGACACATACACCTCATGTCACCAGAGGACACATACACCTCATGTCCACCAGAGGACACATACACACCTCATGTCCACTAGAGGACACACACCTCATGTCCACTAGAGGACACATACACACCTCATGTCCACTAGAGGACACATACACACCTCATGTCCACTAGAGGACACATACACACCTCATGTCCACTAGAGGACACATAGACACCTCATGTCCACTAGAGGACACATACACACCTCATGTCCACCAGAGGACACACACACACCTCATGTCCACTAGAGGACACATACACACCTCATGTCCACTAGAGGACACATACACACCTCATGTCCATCAGAGGACACATACACACCTCATGTCCACTAGAGGACACATACACACCTCATGTCCACTAGAGGACACATACACCTCATGTCCACTAGAGGACACATACACACCTCATGTCCATCAGAGGACATATACACCTCATGTCCACTAGAGGACACATACACACCTCATGTCCACTAGAGACACATACACCTCATGTCCACTAGAGGACACATACACACACCTCATGTCCACTAGAGGACACATACACACCTCATGTCCACTAGAGGACACATACACACCTCATGTCCATCAGAGGACACACACACACCTCATGTCCACTAGAGGACACATACACACCTCATGTCCACTAGAGGACACACACCTCATGTCCACTAGAGGACACATACACCTCATGTCCACTAGAGGACACATACACACCTCATGTCCACTAGAGGACACATACACACCTCATGTCCATCAGAGGACACATACACACCTCATGTCCACCAGAGGACACATACACACCTCATGTCCATCAGAGGACACATACACACCTCATGTCCATCAGAGGACACATACACACCTCATGTCCACTAGAGGACACATACACCTCATGTCCACCAGAGGACACATACACACCTCATGTCCATCAGAGGACACATCACAGAGGACATACACCTCATGTCCACTAGAGGCACACCTCATGTCCACTGAGGACACATACACACCTCATGTCCACCAGAGGACACATACACACACCTCATGTCCACTGAGAGGACACATACACACCTCATGTCCATCAGAGGACACATACATAACCTCATGTCCACTAGAGGACACACACACCTCATGTCCACTAGAGGACACATACACACCTCATGTCCACTGAGGACACATACACACCTCATGTCCACTAGAGGACACATACACCTCATGTCCACTAGAGGACACATACACACCTCATGTCCACCAGAGGACACATACACACCTCATGTCCACTAGAGGACACACACACCTCATGTCCATCAGAGGACACACACACCTCATGTCCACTAGAGGACACATACACACCTCATGTCCACTAGAGGACACACACACCTCATGTCCACTAGAGGACACATACACACACCTCATGTCCACTAGAGGACACATACACACCTCATGTCCATCAGAGGACACATACACACCTCATGTCCACTAGAGGACACATACACACCTCATGTCCACTAGAGGACACATACACCTCATGTCCACCAGAGGACACATACACACCTCATGTCCATCAGAGGACACATACACACCTCATGTCCACTAGAGGACACATACACCTCATGTCCATCAGAGGACACACACACCTCATGTCCACTAGAGGACACACACACACACACCTCATGTCCACTAGAGGACACACACACCTCATGTCCACTAGAGGACACACACACCTCATGTCCACTAGAGGACACATAACACCTCATGTCCACTAGAGGACACATACACACCTCATGTCCATCAGAGGACACATACACCTCATGTCCATCAGAGGACACATACACACCTCATGTCCATCAGAGCACATACACACCTCATGTCCACCAGAGACACATACACCTCATGTCCACTAGAGGACACATACACACCTCATGTCCACTAGAGACACATACGCACCTCATGTCCACTAGAGGACAGATACACACCTCATGTCCACTAGAGGACAGATACACACCTCATGTCCACTAGAGGACACATACACACCTCATGTCCACTAGAGGACACACACACACACACACACACACACACCTCATGTCCACCAGAGGACACATACACACCTCATGTCCACTAGAGGACACACACACCTCATGTCCACTAGAGGACACACACACACACCTCATGTCCACTAGAGACACATACACACCTCATGTCCATCAGAGGACACACCACACCTCATGTCCACTAGAGACACACACACCTCATGTCCATCAGAGACACACACACACCTCATGTCCACTAGAGGACACATACACACCTCATGTCCACCAGAGGACACATACACACCTCATGTCCACCAGAGGACACATACACACCTCATGTCCACTAGAGGACACATACACACCTCATGTCCATCAGAGGACACATACACACCTCATGTCCATCAGAGGACACATACGCACCTCATGTCCACTAGAGGACACATACACACCTCATGTCCACTAGAGGACACATACACACCTCATGTCCATCAGAGGACACATACACACCTCATGTCCACTAGAGGACACATACACACCTCATGTCCACCAGAGGACACATACACACCTCATGTCCACCACACCTCATGTCCACTAGAGGACACATACACACCTCATGTCCATCAGAGGACACATACATTCTCATGTCCACTAGAGGACACACACCTCATGTCTACTAGAGGACATACATACCTCATGTCCACTAGAGGACACATACACACCTCATGTCCATCAGAGGACACATACACACCTCATGTCCACTAGAGGACACATACACACCTCATGTCCACTAGAGGACACATACACACCTCATGTCCACCAGAGGACACATACACACCTCATGTCCACTAGAGGACACATACACACCTCATGTCCACTAGAGGACACATACACACACACCTCATGTCCATCAGAGGACACATACACACCTCATGTCCACTAGAGGACACATACACACCTCATGTCCACCAGAGGACACATACACACCTCATGTCCACTAGAGGACACATACACCTCATGTCCACTAGAGGACACACACACCTCATGTCCACCAGAGGACACATACATACCCTCATGTCCACTAGAGGACACATACACACCTCATGTCCACTAGAGGACACATACACACACACCTCATGTCCACTAGAGGACACATACACACCTCATGTCCACTAGAGGACACATACACACCTCATGTCCACTAGAGGACACATACACACCTCATGTCCACTAGAGGACACATACACACCTCATGTCCATCAGAGGACACATACACACCTCATGTCCACTAGAGGACACATACACACCTCATGTCCACTAGAGGACACATACACCTCATGTCCACTAGAGGACACATACACACCTCATGTCCACTAGAGGACACATACACACCTCATGTCCACTAGAGGACACATACACCTCATGTCCACTAGAGGACACACACACCTCATGTCCACTAGAGGACACACACACCTCATGTCCACTAGAGGACACATACACACCTCATGTCCACTAGAGACACATACACCTCATGTCCACTAGAGGACACATACACACCTCATGTCCACTAGAGGACACATACACACCTCATGTCCACTAGAGGACACATACACCTCATGTCCACTAGAGGACACACATAACACCTCATGTCCACTAGAGGACACATACACACCTCATGTCCATCAGAGGACACATACACACCTCATGTCCACTAGAGGACACATACACACCTCATGTCCACTAGAGGACACACACACCTCATGTCCACTAGAGGACACATACACACCTCATGTCCACTAGAGGACACATACACACCTCATGTCCATCAGAGGACACATACACCTCATGTCCACTAGAGGACACATACACACCTCATGTCCACTAGAGGACACATACACACCTCATGTCCACTAGAGGACACACACACCTCATGTCCACTAGAGGACACATACACACCTCATGTCCACTAGAGGACACATACACACCTCATGTCCACTAGAGGACATACCTCCATGTCCACTAGAGGACACATACACACCTCATCTCCACTAGAGGACACATACACCTCATGTCCACTAGAGGACACATACACACCTCATGTCCATCAGAGACACACACCTCGTGTCCACTAGAGGACACATACACACCTCGTGTCCATCAGAGGACACATACACACCTCATGTCCACCAGAGGACACACACACACCTCATGTCCACTAGAGGACACATACACACCTCATGTCCACTAGAGGACACATACACACCTCATGTCCACTAGAGGACATACACACCTCATGTCCACTAGAGGACACATACACACCTCATGTCCACTAGAGGACATACACACCTCATGTCCACTAGAGACACACACCTCATATCCACTAGAGGACACATACACACCTCATGTCCACTAGAGGACACACACCTCATGTCCATCAGAGGACACATACACACCCTCATGTCCACTAGAGGACACATACACACCCTATGTCCACTAGAGGACACATACACACCTCATGTCCACTAGAGGACACACACCTCATGTCCACTAGAGGACACATACACACCTCATGTCCATCAGAGGACACATACACACCTCATGTCCACTAGAGGACACATACACACCTCATGTCCACTAGAGGACACATACACACCTCATGTCCACTAGAGGACACACACACCTCATGTCCACCAGAGGACACATACACACCTCATGTCCACCAGAGGACACATACACCTCATGTCCACTAGAGGACACATACACACCTCATGTCCACTAGAGGACACATACACACCTCATGTCCACTAGAGGACACATACACACCTCATGTCCATCAGAGGACACATACACACCTCATGTCCACTAGAGGACACATACACCTCATGTCCACTAGAGGACACATACACACCTCATGTCCACCAGAGGACACATACACACCTCATGTCCACTGAGGACACATACACACCTCATGTCCACTAGAGGACACATACACACCTCATGTCCACTAGAGGACACATACACACCTCATGTCCATCAGAGGACACATACACACCTCATGTCCACCAGAGGACACATACACCTCATGTCCACTAGAGGACACATACACACCTCATGTCCATCAGAGGACACATACACACCTCATGTCCATCAGAGGACACATACACACCTCATGTCCACTAGAGGACACATACACCTCATGTCCATCAGAGGACACATACACACCTCATGTCCACTAGAGGACACATACACACCTCATGTCCACTAGAGGACACATACACACCTCATGTCCATCAGAGGACACATACACACCTCATGTCCACTAGAGGACACATACACACCTCATGTCCACTAGAGGACACATACACCTCATGTCCACTAGAGGACACCTCATGTCCACTAGAGGACACATACACACCTCATGTCCACTAGAGGACACATACACACCTCATGTCCACTAGAGGACACATACACACCTCATGTCCACTAGAGGACACATACACACCTCATGTCCACTAGAGGACACATACACACACCTCATGTCCACTAGAGGACACATACACACCTCATGTCCATCAGAGGACACATACACACCTCATGTCCACTAGAGGACACATACACACCTCATGTCCACTAGAGGACACATACACACCTCATGTCCATCAGAGGACACATACACCTCATGTCCACTAGAGGACACATACACACCTCATGTCCACTAGAGGACACATACACACCTCATGTCCACTAGAGGACACATACACACCTCATGTCCATCAGAGGACACATACACACCTCATGTCCACTAGAGGACACATACACACCTCATGTCCACTAGAGGACACATACACACCTCATGTCCACTAGAGGACACATACACACCTCGTGTCCACTAGAGGACACACACACACCTCATGTCCACTAGAGGACACATACACCTCATGTCCACTAGAGGACACATACACCTCATGTCCATCAGAGGACACATACACACCTCATGTCCATCAGAGGACACATACACCTCATGTCCACTAGAGGACACATACACACCTCATGTCCATCAGAGGACACATACACCTCATGTCCACTAGAGGACACATACACACCTCATGTCCATCAGAGGACACATACACACCTCATGTCCACTAGAGGACACATACACACCTCATGTCCATCAGAGGACACATATACACACCTCATGTCCACTAGAGGACACATACACACCTCATGTCCACTAGAGGACACATACACCTCATGTCCACTAGAGGACATATACACCTCATGTCCACCAGAGGACATATACACCTCATGTCCACTAGAGGACACATACACACCTCATGTCCACTAGAGGACACATACACCCTCATGTCCACTAGAGACACATACACACCTCATGTCCACTAGAGGACACATACAATCCTCATGTCCATCAGAGGACACATACATACCTCATGTCCACTAGAGGACATACACACCTCATGTCCACTAGAGGACACATACACACCTCATGTCCACTAGAGGACACATACACACCTCATGTCCACTAGAGGACACATACACACCTCATGTCCACTAGAGGACACATACACCTCATGTCCATCAGAGACACACACCCCATGTCCACCAGAGGACACATACACCTCATGTCCACCAGAGGACACATACACACCTCATGTCCACTAGGACACACATACACACCTCATGTCCACTAGAGGACACATACACACCTCATGTCCACTAGAGGACACATACACACCTCATGTCCATCAGAGGACACATACACACCTCATGTCCACTAGAGGACACATACACACCTCATGTCCATCAGAGGACACATACACACCTCATGTCCATCAGAGGACACATACACACCTCATGTCCACTAGAGGACACATACACACCTCATGTCCACTAGAGGACACATACACCTCATGTCCACTAGAGGACACACACACCTCATGTCCACTAGAGGACACATACACACCTCATGTCACCAGAGGACACACACCTCATATTAGAGACACACCTCATGTCCACTAGAGGACACACACACACCTCATGTCCACTAGAGGACACATACACACCTCATGTCCATCAGAGGACACATACACCTCATGTCCACTAGAGGACACACACACCTCATGTCCACTAGAGGACACACACACCTCATGTCCACTAGAGGACACACACACCTCATGTCCACCAGAGGACACATACACACCTCATGTCCACTAGAGGACACATACACCTCATGTCCACTAGAGGACACATACACACCTCATGTCCATCAGAGGACACATACACACCTCATGTCCATCAGAGGACACACACACCTCATGTCCACTAGAGGACACATACACACCTCATGTCCACTAGAGGACACATACACACCTCATGTCCACTAGAGACACATACACACCTCATGTCCATCAGAGGACACACACCTCATGTCCATCAGAGGACACATACACACCTCATGTCCACTAGAGGACACATACACACCTCATGTCCACTAGAGGACACATACACACCTCATGTCCATCAGAGGACACATACACACCTCATGTCCACTAGAGGACACATACACCTCATGTCCATCAGAGGACACATACACCTCATGTCCACTAGAGGACACACACACCTCATGTCCACTAGAGGACACACACACCTCATGTCCACTAGAGGACACATACACACCTCATGTCCACTAGAGGACACACACCTCATGTCCACTAGAGGACACATACACACCTCATGTCCACTAGAGGACACACACCTCATGTCCACTAGAGGACACACACCTCATGTCCACTAGAGGACACACACCTCATGTCCACTAGAGGACACATACACACCTCATGTCCATCAGAGGACACATACACCTCATGTCCACTAGAGGACACATACACACCTCATGTCCACTAGAGGACACATACACACCTCATGTCCATCAGAGGACACATACACCTCCATGTCCACTAGAGGACACATACACACCTCATGTCCACTAGAGGACACATACACACCTCATGTCCACTAGAGACACATACACCTCATGTCCATCAGAGGACACACACACACCTCATGTCCACTAGAGGACACATACACACCTCATGTCCATCAGAGGACACATACACACCTCATGTCCATCAGAGACTACACACCTCATGTCCACTAGAGGACACATACACACCTCATGTCCACTAGAGGACACATACACACCTCATGTCCACTAGAGGACACATACACACCTCATGTCCATCAGAGGACACATACACCTCATGTCCACTAGAGGACACATACACACCTCATGTCCACTAGAGGACACACACCTCATGTCCACTAGAGGACACATACACACCTCATGTCCACTAGAGGACACATACACCTCATGTCCACTAGAGGACACATACACACCTCATGTCCATCAGAGGACACATACACACCTCATGTCCATCAGAGGACACACACACCTCATGTCCACTAGAGGACACATACACACACACACCTCATGTCCACTAGAGGACACATACACACCTCATGTCCACTAGAGGACACATACACCTCATGTCCACTAGAGGACATACACACCTCATGTCCACCAGAGGACACATACACACCTCATGTCCACTAGAGGACACATACACACCTCATGTCCATCAGAGGACACATACACACCTCATGTCCACCAGAGGACATATACACACCTCATGTCCACTAGAGGACACATACACCTCATGTCCACTAGAGGACACATACACACCTCATGTCCACCAGAGGACACATACACACCTCATGTCCACTAGAGGACACATACACACCTCATGTCCACTAGAGGACACATACACACCTCATGTCCACAGAGGACACATACACCTCATGTCCACTAGAGGACACATACACACCTCATGTCCACTAGAGGACACATACACACCTCATGCCCACTAGAGGACACATACACACCTCATGTCCACTAGAGGACACACACACACCTCATGTCCACCAGAGGACACATACACCCTCATGTCCATCAGAGGACACATACGCACCTCATCTCCACTAGAGGACACATACACACCTTAAGTCCATCAGAGGACACATACACACCTCATGTCCACTAGAGACACATACCACCTCATGTCCACCAGAGACACATACACACCTCATGTCCATCAGAGGACACATACACACCTCATGTCCATCAGAGGACACATACACACCTCATGTCCACTAGAGGACACATACACACCTCATGTCCACTAGAGGACACATACACACCTCATGTCCACTAGAGGACACACACCTCATGTCCATCAGAGGACACATACACACCTCATGTCCACTAGAGACACATACACACCTCATGTCCACTAGAGGACACATAACACCTCATGTCCACTAGAGGACACACACACCCTCATGTCCACTAGAGGACACATACACCTCATGTCCATCAGAGACACATACACACCTCATGTCCACTAGAGGACACATACACACCTCATGTCCACTAGAGGACACATACACACCTCATGTCCATCAGAGGACACATACACACCTCATGTCCACCAGAGGACACATACACCCTCATGTCCACTAGAGGACACATACACACCTCATGTCCACTAGAGGACACATACACACCTCATGTCCACTAGAGGACACATACACACCTCATGTCCACTAGAGGACACATACACACCTCATGTCCATCAGAGGACATACACACCTCATGTCCACTAGAGGACACATACACACCTCATGTCCACCAGAGACACACACCTCATGTCCACTAGAGGACACATACACACCTCATGTCCACCAGAGGACATACACACCTCATGTCCATCAGAGGACACATACACACCTCATGTCCACTAGAGGACACATACACACCTCATGTCCATCAGAGGACACATACACACCTCATGTCCACTAGAGGACACATACACACCTCATGTCCACCAGAGGACACATACACACCTCATGTCCACTAGAGACACATACACACCTCATGTCCACTAGAGACACATACGCACCTCATGTCCACTAGAGGACATACACACCTCATGTCCACTAGAGGACACACACACCTCCTTGTCCACTGAGACACATAACCTCATGTCCATCAGAGGACACATAATACCCTCATGTCCACTAGAGGACACATACACACCTCATGTCCACTAGAGGACACATACACACCTCATGTCCACTAGAGGACACATACACACCTCATGTCCACTAGAGGACACATACACACCTCATGTCCACTAGAGGACACATACACACCTCATGTCCACTAGAGGACACATACACACCTCATGTCCACCAGAGGACACATACACACCTCATGTCCATCAGAGGACACATACGCACCTCATGTCCACTAGAGACACACACCCTCATGTCCATCAGAGGACACATACACACCTCATGTCCACTAGAGGACACATACACACCTCATGTCCACCAGAGGACACATACACACCTCATGTCCACTAGAGGACACATACACACCTCATGTCCATCAGAGGACACATACACACCTCATGTCCACTAGAGGACACATACACACCTCATGTCCACTAGAGACACATACACACCTCATGTCCACTAGAGGACACATACACACCTCATGTCCATCAGAGGACACATACACACCTCATGTCCATCAGAGGACACATACACACCTCATGTCCATCAGAGGACACATACACACCTCATGTCCATCAGAGGACACATACACACCTCATGTCCACTAGAGGACACATACACACCTCATGTCCACTAGAGGACACATACACACCTCATGATCAGGCTGCTCTATCAGGCTCTTAGGTCAACGCCTGATGATCAGGCTGCTCTATAAGTCTCTTAAGTCAACTCCTTATTATAAGGCTGCTCTATTAGTCTCTTAAGTCAACTCCTTATTATCAGGCTGCTCTATAAGGCTCTATAGTCAACTCCTCAGGATCAGGCTGCTCTATCAGGCTCGTTAGTCAACTCCTCATGATCAGGCTGCTCTATAAGTCTCTTAAGTCAACTCCTTATCATCAGGCTGCTCTATAAGTCTCTAAGGTCAACTCCTTATACTCAGACTGCTCTAATAAGTCTCTTAGGTCAACTCCTTATTAGCAGGCTGCTGTATAAGTCTCTTAGGTCAACTCCTTATTATGAGGCTGCTCTATAAGTCTCTTAGGTCAACTCCTTATTATCAGGCTGCTCTATAAGGCTCTATAGTCAACTCCTCGTGATCAGGCTGCTCTATAAGTCTCTTAGGTCAACTCCTTATTATCAGGCTGCTCTATAAGTCTCTTAAGTCAACTCCTCATGATCAGGCTGCTCTATAAGTCTCTTAGGTCAACTCCTTATTATCAGGCTGCTCTATAAGTCTCTTAAGTCAACTCCTTATCATCAGGCTGCTCTATAAGTCTCTTAGGTGAACAGATCAATGAGTTTTTGAATGATGCATACTGAGCCTCTGAATGCTCCGCTGGTCGTCTTGACGGTGCTCTGTGGACACACTGATGGAGACGTTCCCTGTCCCTGTGTCTCCTGCAGACCGGCGCATCGGTGTGAAGGCCGAGGACGCCGGAGCGGCACTGCTGACCCTGAATCTGCTCCGACAAAACGTCACACATGCCAGGAGGGCCGCCGCCTGTCTCTGGGTGATCCAAGTCTTCTCGTCATCAGGTAGACACGCACTCCCCAATTCACTAGTCTTTAATCTGAAATGTGTCCCCACCAGGTAACACACACACACACACACATGTCTGTACTATCTGTGGGAGGGGCCCACACACTGCATGGTCTATCCCTTAAACCTGACCTATTCCCAAGTTGAACCTGAACATCAAACCGAGTCTTAACCCTCAAAAGCCTTTTGAAGAAGTGAGGTTTGGCCAAAATGTCCTCATTTCAAAAAGTGTCCTCACTGTGGTCAACAACTTGTTTACGGTCCTCACTGTGTAACACATAGAAGGACACACACACACAGTCAGGGCTCTCGCTGAGATAATTACTGGTTCACTTTTACTCTGCTCATGCCCCCCCCCCCCCCCACCGTTTATATTTCACTGCCTCAGTACTTCAAGCTTCCCACATCTTTGTATCCAGGCCTGTTGATTTCCCCTCACAACATATCCTATGATCCCTGTTGTGGATGTGATACATGCAGAGCTGTGTGTGGCACCAGCAGTGAGTCCATACTCGTGTTCACCACTAGATGTCAGTGGAGTAGCAACACAGTTAACACAAACTGGATGTTTTCACGTCCAGCCTGGCGTTAAGGACCAGGCACCAGGGTCTCCTCCGGAGCTCTATTGTTGTGAGACAGTCTCACTCCTGTGTTGTGTCCTAGAAACATAAATCAATGCAGAAACACAGACACATATATATGTATAAGGGAACTAATAATGAAACGTGGTCAGTGTTGTGGGACAGAAAGATCATGCAGCTCTTGACTTTAGTTCATATGCGGCCAATGGGTGTGTACTCTTACCATACCACTGGTGGCCAGGAGGGGGCGTGGTGTTCTTATTCCAGCGGGAGCTAGCCAAGCACTAACCCAGCAGCAGTGTCAGCAACATGCTCATGTGCATGGCAGGAGGAAGCGGCTCCCTCTTCACTAGGTGGCACATACAACATGTGTGTGTGTGTGTTTTCTGTGCGTATTTTCTGTCGGTTACATGTTTCTTTTAATCCCAATAATGATATTACATGTGCTGAACTCATCAGAAGCCGAACTGCAACAACATTGGATGGCACCTGATGTGACCAATAGAAAGAGCTCTTTATTGACGAGGAGCTGCAGACCAGCCCTCAGATAGCAACACTAACAACCACCTGTAAGACAGGTGGACTTCATCATTGGACTTGTAACATGATCTTTGAAAGAGAAAAGACCAAATGTGTCAAATGGAAAATAATAGAATCTCGACTTTTAATCGAGCGGAGACTCGAGGGGAAAGAAAAGAGCCGACTCACGAGAGTCTGGAGCCAGTGAGTGTCTGGTGACAGAGGGCCGCCCTGTGCGACGGCAGAGGACTCGGCTCCATGTCGGGGAACTTGTTTCCCGTTAGCCGATGACTCAGCTCATTAGCTTAGCCGTGTTCTCACGTGTTTCCTGACAGTTTCCACAGCGAACCTGATCGGAGCCCACGGCCTGGACGACGTCTACCGCCTCATCCCCCGCTACACCGCCAGGCGCCTGCACGCCGTCAGGTACGCACGGCGCTCAGTGGCGGCTGGTGACATTTTTTTGGGGGGGGGGGGGGGCGCAGTTTAAATATCACTCAACAATGAGAAGAGGTTTTGAGTAGAATAAAGTAGAACACAAAGCTTTATTTAAAGAACACAGCGTGCTCAACACGTCCAATAACAACTAAACACACTGTGACTTTAGAGGCTCAGAGCAGCTTTAAGGAACATGGGGGCGGGGCTTCAGAGGGTCACACAATAGAAGAGTTTCACCCTCACATGAAAGAGGTTCAGAGCAGAATAGAGTCAGAAAGAGATCACATGTTACATTGGGTGACAGAGTAGAGCCACTACAGTAAAGAAAAGTCGCTCCTCTCTCTAAAGGTCTTCTCCATAACTCTCTGGTTAAAGTCATCATGTCTGTAATCAGCCTCCATCATTCTGAGGGAATGTGTCTGTTTCACAACTTCTTCCTTGTGTTTCGATGCCAGTTCGGTCTGCAGACAGGGTTAGCTTCATGCTGTTAGCTAGTTAGCTTCATGCTGTTAGCTCGTTAGCTTCATGCTGTTAGCTCGTTAGCTTCATGCTGTTAGCGAGTTAGCATCATGCTGTTAGCTCGTTAGCTTCATGCTGTTAGCTCGTTAGCTTCATGCTGTTAGCTCGTTAGCTTCATGCTGTTAGCTCGTTGCTTCATGCTGTTAGCGAGTTAGCTCCATGCTGTTAGCTAGATGCGTTAACATTCGTGCTTCACACTTGTCTGAAGCTCTTTAGGTCCCTCCCCCCGTTGTAGTCCAGAGAGTTTCAGTCCCTTTGGAACGACAGACAGGGGAAACTAAACAGCATTACTCACTGAGCTCCAGCTAACAGCTCTGTTAGCTACCTGCTCCCGTAGCTCCGTGGAGCTCTCTGGGCTGAGGGAACGATCCGTCTCTGATTGGCCGAATAGTCCAGTCACGTGAAATAATAAAACAATGTCATTGGCCAATGAGCGCACATTTTTGTGTCCCAAGATTCACGTTTCATCCTCCAATGAGAAGCCGTCCTTGCCGAAACGACTGAAATGTTTGCTCGCTACCGCACACACATTGGGCCGGTGTTCCGAAAAAGGGGAGGGGCTTCTCTCCGTGATAATGAGTGGCGATATATTATATTTTGTCACATTAACTTAAGTGGTTGTTGCCAGGCTGATGGTCTCCCACACACATTTAGCGCGTCAACACGGTATATTTACTATTTAAATGATTTGGCATATTATGTTTTTTGACAGGATTTTTTTTTTTTTTTTTTTTTCATCTCAAAATTTTAAGAGGGGCAGCGCCCTAGCGCCCCCTATGGACGCACCGCCACTGACGGCGCTTCCACCCGGCCGAGGCTCGGTGGGGGGAGGGTCTTGCTTCGGTCAGAGGGTCGGCGGTTCGATGCCCATGTCCATGTGTCCTTGAGCAAGACGCCTCACCCCAAATGTCTCCTCAGCTGCTCTCCGGTGGGCAGGTTAGCTAGTCCTGAGGCTCCTCCCACCATGGTGTGGCTGGCCGTGACAGGATGATGTCGCGTTGAAGCTCTCTGATTGGTCAGAAGAACAGCGCTCCACAGGTCCCGTACAGCCTGAGCTGCTGTGTGACGCGTTCTCACACGCACACGCCTGGGCTGCTGTTCACGCCATCGACACGGGAAGCACACGCACAACACAAACAACATGGTGGCTTCTGTTCACGCCATCGACACGGGAAGCACACGCACAACACGAACAACATGGTGGCTTCTGTTCACGCCATCGACACGGGAAGCACACGCACAACACGAACAACATGGTGGCTTCTGTTCACGCCATCGACACGGAAGCACACGCACAACACGAACAACATGGTGGCTTCTGTTCACGCCATCGACACGGGAAGCACACGCACAACACGACCAACATGGTGGCTTCTGTTCACGCCATCGACACGGGAAGCACACGCACAACACGAACAACATGGTGGCTTCTGTTCACGCCATCGACACGGGAAGCACACGCACAACACAAACAACATGGTGGCTTCTGTTCACGCCATCGACACGGGAAGCACACGCACAACACGAACAACATGGTGGCTTCTGTTCACGCCATCGACACGGGAAGCACACACACAACACAAACAACATGGTGGCTTCTGTTCACGCCATCGACACGGGAAGCACACGCACAACACAAACAACATGGTGGCTTCTGTTCACGCCATCGACACGGGAAGCCACGCACAACACAAACAACATGGTGGCTTCTGTTCACGCCATCGACACGGGAAGCACACGCAACACAAACAACATGGTGGCTTCTGTTCACGCCATCGACACGGGGGAAGCACCGCGCAACACAAACAACATGGTGGCTTCTGTTCACGGCGTCGACACGGGAAGCACACGCTAACACGAACAACATGGTGGCTTCTGTTCACGCCATCGACACGGGAAGCACGCACAACACAAACAACATGGTGGCTTCTGTTCTCGCCATCGACACGGGAAGCACCGCTTTACACGAACAACATGGTGGCTTCTGTTCACGCCATCGACACGGAAGCACACGCTGCACAAACAACATGGTGGCTTCTGTTCACGCCATCGACACGGGAAGCACACGCACAACACAAACAACATGGTGGCTTCTGTTCACGCCATCGACACGGAAGCACCGCACAACACAAACAACATGGTGGCTTCTGTTCACGCCATCGACACGGGAAGCACACGCACAACACAAACAACATGGTGGCTTCTGTTCACGCCATCGACCCGGGAAGCACACGCACAACACGAACAACATGGTGGCTTCTGTTCACGCCATCGCCACGGCAACCACACGCACAACACAAACAACATGGTGGCTTCTGTTCACGCCATCGACACGGGAAGCACACGCACAACACAAACAACATGGTGGCTTCTGTTCACGCCATCGACACGGGAAGCACACGCACAACACAAACAACATGGTGGCTTCTGTTCACGCCATCGACACGGGAAGCACACGCTGCTTAAACAACATGGTGGCTTCTGTTCACGCCATCGACACGGGAAGCACACGCACAACACAAACAACATGGTGGCTTCTGTTCACGCCATCGACCACGGGAAGCACACGCTGCTTCAAACAACATGGTGGCTTCTGTTCACGCCATCGACACGGGAAGCACACACAACACAAACAACATGGTGGCTTCTGTTCACGCCATCGACACGGGAAGCACACGCACAACACAAACAACATGGTGGCTTCTGTTCACGCTATCGCAACCGGGAAGCACACGCACAACACAAACAACATGGTGGCTTCTGTTCACGCCATCGACACGGGAAGCACACGCACAACACAAACAACATGGTGGCTTCTGTTCACGCCATCGACACGGAAGCACACGCACAACACAAACAACATGGTGGCTTCTGTTCACGCCATCGACACGGGAAGCACACGCACAACACAAACAACATGGTGGCTTCTGTTCACGCCATCGACACGGGAAGCACCACGCAACACAACAACATGGTGGCTTCTGTTCACGCCATCGACACGGGAAGCACACGCACAACACAAACAACATGGTGGCTTCTGTTCACGCCATCGACACGGGAAGCACACGCAACACAAACAACATGGTGGCTTCTGTTCACGCCATCGACACGGGAAGCACGCACAACACAAACAACATGGTGGCTTCTGTTCACGCCATCGACACGGAAGCACCACGCACAAACAAACATGGTGGCTTCTGTTCACGCCATCGACACGGGAAGCACACGCTTAACACCAACATGGTGGCTTCTGTTCACGCCATCGACACGGGAAGCACGCGACAACACGAACAACATGGTGGGCTTCTGTTCACGCCATCGACACGGGGAAGCACACGCACAACACAACAACATGGTGGCTTCTGTTCAAGCCATCGACACGGGCACCGCGCTTTAACAAACAACATGGTGGCTTCTGTTCACGCCATCGACACGGAAGCACACGCAACACAAACAACATGGTGGCTTCTGTTCACGCCATCGACACGGGAAGCACACGCAACACAAACAACATGGTGGCTTCTGTTCACGCCATCGACACGGGAAGCACCGCTGCACAAACAACATGGTGGCTTCTGTTCACGCCATCGACACGGGAAGCACACGCACAACACAAACAACATGGTGGCTTCTGTTCACGCCATCGACACGGGAAGCACACGCACAACACGAACAACATGGTGGCTTCTGTTCACGCCATCGACACGGGAAGCACACGCACAACACAAACAACATGGTGGCTTCTGTTCACGCCATCGACACGGGAAGCACGCACAACACAAACAACATGGTGGCTTCTGTTCACGCCATCGACACGGGAAGCACACGCAACACGAACAACATGGTGGCTTCTGTTCACGCCATCGACACGGGAAGCACGCGCTTACAAACAACATGGTGGCTTCTGTTCACGCCATCGACACGGGAAGCACACGCAACACGAACAACATGGTGGCTTCTGTTCACGCCATCGACACGGGAAGCACACGCACAACACAAACAACATGGTGGCTTCTGTTCACGCCATCGACCACGGGAAGCACACGCACAACACAAACAACATGGTGGCTTCTGTCCCCGCCATCGACACGGGATGCACACGCACAACATGGTGGCTTCTGTTCACGCCATCGACACGGGAAGCACACGCACAACACAAACAACATGGTGGGCTTCTGTTCACGCCATCGACACGGGAAGCCCACCATGGTGGCTTCTGTTCACGCCATCGACACGGGAAGCACACGCACAACACAAACAACATGGTGGCTTCTGTTCACGCCATCGACACGGAAGCACACGCACAACACAAACAACATGGTGGCTTCTGTTCACGCCATCGACACGGGAAGCACACGCACAACACAAACAACATGGTGGCTTCTGTTCACGCCATCGACACGGGAAGCACACGCACAACACAAACAACATGGTGGCTTCTGTTCACGCCATCGACACGGGAAGCACACGCACAACACGACCAACATGGTGGGCTTCTGTTCACGCCATCGACACGGGAAGCACACGCACAACATGGTGGGCTTCTGTTCACGCCATCGACACGGGAAGCACACGCACAACACAAACAACATGGTGGCTTCTGTTCACGCCATCGACACGGGAAGCACACGCACAACACAAACAACATGGTGGCTTCTGTTCACGCCATCGACACGGGAAGCACACGCACAACACAAACAACATGGTGGCTTCTGTTCACGCCATCGACACGGGAAGCACACGCACAACACGAACAACATGGTGGCTTCTGTTCACGCCATCGACACGGGAAGCACGACCAACATGGTGGCTTCTGTTCACGCCATCGACACGGGAAGCACACGCACAACACAAACAACATGGTGGCTTCTGTTCACGCCATCGACACGGGAAGCACACGCACAACACGAACAACATGGTGGCTTCTGTTCACGCCATCGACACGGGAAGCACACGCACAACACAAACAACATGGTGGCTTCTGTTCACGCCATCGACACGGGAAGCACCGCGCAACACGAACAACATGGTGGCTTCTGTTCACGCCATCGACACGGGAAGCACACGCAACACAAACAACATGGTGGCTTCTGTTCACGCCATCGACACGGGAAGCACACGAACAACACAAACAACATGGTGGCTTCTGTTCACGCCATCGACACGGGAAGCACACGCACAACACGACCAACATGGTGGCTTCTGTTCACGCCATCGACCGGGAAGCACACGCACAACACGAACAACATGGTGGCTTCTGTTCACGCCATCGACACGGGAAGCACCGCACAACACAAACAACATGGTGGCTTCTGTTCACGCCATCGACACGGGAAGCACCGCAACACACAACATGGTGGCTTCTGTTCACGCCATCGACACGGGAAGCACACGCACAACACAAACAACATGGTGGCTTCTGTTCACGCCATCGACACGAGAAGCACCGCAACACGAACAACATGGTGGCTTCTGTTCACGCCATCGACACGGGAAGCACACGCACAACACAAACAACATGGTGGCTTCTGTTCACGCCATCGACACGGAAGCACACGCACAACACAAACAACATGGTGGCTTCTGTTCACGCCATCGACACGGGAAGCACACGCACAACACAAACAACATGGTGGCTTCTGTTCACGCCATCGACACGGGAAGCACACGCACAACACAAACAACATGGTGGCTTCTGTTCACGCCATCGACCACGGGAAGCACACGCACAACACAAACAACATGGTGGCTTCTGTTCACGCCATCGACACGGGAAGCACCACGCACAACACGAACAACATGGTGGCTTCTGTTCACGCCATCGACCACGGGAAGCACACGCTAACACAAACAACATGGTGGCTTCTGTTCACGCCATCGACACGGGAAGCACACGCACAACACGACCAACATGGTGGCTTCTGTTCACGCCATCGACACGGGAAGCACCACGCCAACACAAACAACATGGTGGCTTCTGTTCACGCCATCGACACGGGAAGCACACACACACAAACAACATGGTGGCTTCTGTTCACGCCATCGACACGGGAAGCACACGCATAACACAAACAACATGGTGGCTTCTGTTCACGCCATCGACACGGGAAGCACACGCACAACACAAACAACATGGTGGCTTCTGTTCACGCCATCGACACGGGAAGCACACGCACAACACATACAACATGGTGGCTTCTGTTCACGCCATCGACACGGGAAGCACACGCACAACACAAACAACATGGTGGCTTCTGTTCACGCCATCGACACGGGAAGCACACGCACAACACAAACAACATGGTGGCTTCTGTTCACGCCATCGACCACGGGAAGCACACGCACAACAAACAACATGGTGGCTTCTGTTCACGCCATCGACACGGGAAGCACACGCACAACACAAACAACATGGTGGCTTCTGTTCACGCCATCGACACGGGAAGCACACGCATAACAAACAACATGGTGGCTTCTGTTCACGCCATCGACACGGGAAGCTTACGCACACAAACAACATGGTGGCTTCTGTTCACGCCGTCGACACGGGAAGCACACGCGAACAACATGGTGGGCTTCTGTTCACGCCATCGACACGGGAAGCACACGCACAACACGAACAACATGGTGGCTTCTGTTCACGCCATCGACACGGGAAGCACACGCACAACACAAACAACATGGTGGCTTCTGTTCACGCCATCGACACGGGAAGCACACGCACAACACAAACAACATGGTGGCTTCTGTTCACGCCATCGACACGGGAAGCACACGCACAACATGGTGGGCTTCTGTTCACGCCATCGACACGGGAAGCACGCTAACACGCAACATGGTGGCTTCTGTTCACGCCATCGACCACGGGAAGCACACGCACAACACAAACAACATGGTGGCTTCTGTTCACGCCATCGACACGGGAAGCACACGCTAACACAAACAACATGGTGGCTTCTGTTCACGCCATCGACACGGGAAGCACACGCACAACACAAACAACATGGTGGCTTCTGTTCACGCCATCGACACGGGAAGCACACGCACAACACAAACAACATGGTGGCTTCTGTTCACGCCATCGACACGGGAAGCACGCACAACACGAACAACATGGTGGCTTCTGTTCACGCCATCGACACGGGAAGCACACGCTCAACACAAACAACATGGTGGCTTCTGTTCACGCCATCGACACGGGAAGCACACGCACAACACAAAGAACATGGTGGCTTCTGTTCACGCCGTCGACATGGGAAGCACACGCAACAAACAACATGGTGGCTTCTGTTCACGCCATCGACACGGGAAGCACACGCACAACACAAACAACATGGTGGCTTCTGTTCACGCCATCGACACGGGAAGCACACGCTCAACACAAAGAACATGGTGGCTTCTGTTCACGCCATCGACACGGGAAGCACACGCAACACAAACAACATGGTGGCTTCTGTTCACGCCATCGACACGGGAAGCACGCACAACACAAACAACATGGTGGCTTCTGTTCACGCCATCGACACGGGAAGCACACGCACAACACAAACAACATGGTGGCTTCTGTTCACGCCATCGACACGGAAGCACCGCACAACACAAACAACATGGTGGCTTCTGTTCACGCCATCGACACGGGAAGCACACGCACAACACAAACAACATGGTGGCTTCTGTTCACGCCATCGACACGGGAAGCACACGCACAACACAAACAACATGGTGGCTTCTGTTCACGCCATCGACACGGGAAGCACACGCACAACACAAACAACATGGTGGCTTCTGTTCACGCCATCGACACGGGAAGCACACGCACAACATGGTGGGCTTCTGTTCACGCCATCGACACGGGAAGCACACGCACAACACAAACAACATGGTGGCTTCTGTTCACGCCGTCGACACGGGAAGCACACGCACAACATGGTGGGCTTCTGTTCACGCCATCGACACGGGAAGCCCACCATGGTGGCTTCTGTTCACGCCATCGACACGGGAAGCACACGCTAACACGAACAACATGGAGGCTTCTGCTCACGCCATCGACACGGGAAGCACACGCAACACGAACAACATGGTGGCTTCTGTTCACGCCATCGACACGGGAAGCACCGCTGCAACACAAACAACATGGTGGCTTCTGTTCACGCCATCGACCACGGGAAGCACCGCACAACACGAACAACATGGTGGCTTCTGTTCACGCCATCGACACGGGAAGCACACGCACAACACAAACAACATGGTGGCTTCTGTTCACGCCATCGACACGGGAAGCACACGCACAACACGAACAACATGGTGGCTTCTGTTCACGCCATCGACACGGGAAGCACACGCACAACATGGTGGCTTCTGTTCACGCCATCGACACGGGAAGCACACGCACAACACAAACAACATGGTGGCTTCTGTTCACGCCATCGACACGGGAAGCACACGCACAACACAAACAACATGGTGGCTTCTGTTCACGCCATCGACACGGAAGCACACGCACAACACGAACAACATGGTGGCTTCTGTTCACGCCATCGACACGGGAAGCACACGCACAACACAAACAACATGGTGGCTTCTGTTCACGCCATCGACACGGGAAGCACACGCTTCGAACAACATGGTGGCTTCTGTTCACGCCATCGACCACGGGAAGCACACGCACAACACAACATGGTGGCTTCTGTTCACGCCATCGACACGGGAAGCACCGCACAACACAAACAACATGGTGGCTTCTGTTCACGCCGTCGACACGGGAAGCACACGCACAACACAAACAACATGGTGGCTTCTGTTCACGCCATCGACACGGGAAGCACACGCAACACAAACAACATGGTGGCTTCTGTTCACGCCATCGACACGGGAAGCACACGCACAACACAAACAACATGGTGGCTTCTGTTCACGCCATCGACACGGGAAGCATCCGCACAACACAAACAACATGGTGGCTTCTGTTCACGCCATCGACACGGGAAGCACACGCACAACACAAACAACATGGTGGCTTCTGTTCACGCCATCGACACGGGAAGCACACGCACAACACAAACAACATGGTGGCTTCTGTTCACGCCATCGACAAAGGAAGCACACGAACAACACGAACAACATGGTGGCTTCTGTTCACGCCATCGACACCGGAAGCACACGCTGCAACACGAACAACATGGTGGCTTCTGTTCACGCCATCGACACGGGAAGCACACGCTGGCACGAACAACATGGTGGCTTCTGTTCACGCCATCGACACGGGAAGCACACGCACAACACGAACAACATGGTGGCTTCTGTTCACGCCATCGACACGGGAAGCACCGCACAACACGAACAACATGGTGGCTTCTGTTCACGCCATCGACACGGGAAGCACACGCACAACACAAACAACATGGTGGCTTCTGTTCACGCCATCGACACGGGAAGCACACGCACAACATGGTGGCTTCTGTTCACGCCATCGACACGGGAAGCACACGCACAACACAAACAACATGGTGGCTTCTGTTCACGCCATCGACACGGGAAGCACACGCACAACACAAACAACATGGTGGCTTCTGTTCACGCCATCGACACGGGAAGCACACGCACAACACGAACAACATGGTGGGCTTCTGTTCACGCCATCGACACGGGAAGCACACGCACAACACGACCAACATGGTGGCTTCTGTTCACGCCATCGACACGGGAAGCACACGCACAACAAACAACATGGTGGCTTCTGTTCACGCCATCGACACGGGAAGCACACGCTAACAAAACAACATGGTGGCTTCTGTTCACGCCATCGACACGGGAAGCACACGCACAACACAAACAACATGGTGGCTTCTGTTCACGCCATCGACACGGGAAGCACACGCACAACACGAACAACATGGTGGCTTCTGTTCACGCCATCGACACGGGAAGCACACGCACACGAACAACATGGTGGCTTCTGTTCACGCCATCGACACGGGAAGCACACGCAACACGAACAACATGGTGGCTTCTGTTCACGCCATCGACACGGGAAGCACACGCACAACACAAACAACATGGTGGCTTCTGTTCACGCCATCGACACGGGAAGCACACGCAACACAAACAACATGGTGGCTTCTGTTCACGCCATCGACCACGGGAAGCACACGCAACACAAACAACATGGTGGCTTCTGTTCACGCCATCGACACGGGAAGCACCGCACAACACAAACAACAGGGTGGCTTCTGTCCACGCCGCCGACACGGGAAGCACTCGCACAACACAAACAACATGGTGGCTTCTGTTCACGCCATCGACACGGGAAGCACACGCACAACACAAACAACATGGTGGCTTCTGTTCACGCCATCGACACGGGAAGCACCACGCACAACGAACAACATGGTGGCTTCTGTTCACGCCATCGACACGGAAGCACACGCACAACACGAACAACATGGTGGCTTCTGTTCACGCCATCGACACGGGAAGCACCGCTGCACAAACAACATGGTGGCTTCTGTTCACGCCATCGACACGGGAAGCACACGCACAACACGAACAACATGGTGGCTTCTGTTCACGCCGTCGACACGGGAAGCACACGCACAACACAAACAACATGGTGGCTTCTGTTCACGCCATCGACACGGGAAGCACACGCACAACACAAACAACATGGTGGCTTCTGTTCACGCCATCGACCACGGGAAGCACACGCTGCAACACGAACAACATGGTGGCTTCTGTTCACGCCATCGACACGGGAAGCACACGCACAACACAACAACATGGTGGCTTCTGTTCACGCCATCGACACGGGAAGCACACGCACAACACGAACAACATGGTGGCTTCTGTTCACGCCATCGACACGGAAGCACCGCAACACGAACAACATGGTGGCTTCTGCTCCCGCCATCGCCACGGGAAGGACACGCACAACACAACAACATGGTGGCTTCTGTTCACGCCATCGACACGGGAAGCACACGCACAACACAACAACATGGTGGCTTCTGTTCACGCCATCGACACGGAAGCACACGCACAACACGAACAACATGGTGGCTTCTGTTCACGCCATCGACCACGGGAAGCACACGCACAACACGAACAACATGGTGGCTTCTGTTCACGCCATCGACACGGGAAGCACACGCACAACACAAACAACATGGTGGCTTCTGTTCACGCCATCGACACGGGAAGCACACGCAACACAACAACATGGTGGCTTCTGTTCACGCCATCGACACGGGAAGCACCACGCTAACCGACAACATGGTGGCTTCTGTTCACGCCATCGACACGGGAAGCACACGCACAACACAAACAACATGGTGGCTTCTGTTCACGCCATCGACCACGGGAAGCACACGCACAACACAAACAACATGGTGGCTTCTGTTCACGCCATCGACACGGGAAGCACACGCAACACAAACAACATGGTGGCTTCTGTTCACGCCGTCGACACGGGAAGCACCACGCTAACACGAACAACATGGTGGCTTCTGTTCACGCCATCGACACGGGAAGCACACGCACAACACAAACAACATGGTGGCTTCTGTTCACGCCATCGACACGGGAAGCACACGCAACACGAACAACATGGTGGCTTCTGTTCACGCCATCGACACGGGAAGCACACGCTAACAAACAACATGGTGGCTTCTGTTCACGCCATCGACACGGGAAGCACACGCACAACATGGTGGGCTTCTGTTCACGCCATCGACACGGGAAGCACACGCACAACACAAACAACATGGTGGCTTCTGTTCACGCCATCGACACGGGAAGCACACGCTGCTTCAAACAACATGGTGGCTTCTGTTCACGCCATCGACACGGGAAGCACACGCACAACACAAACAACATGGTGGCTTCTGTTCACGCCATCGACACGGGAAGCACACGCACAACATGGTGGGCTTCTGTTCACGCCATCGACACGGGAAGCACACGCACAACACGAACAACATGGTGGCTTCTGTTCACGCCATCGACACGGGAAGCACACGCACAACACAAACAACATGGTGGCTTCTGTTCACGCCATCGACACGGGAAGCACACGCACAACACAAACAACATGGTGGCTTCTGTTCACGCCATCGACACGGGAAGCACACGCACAACACGAACAACATGGTGGCTTCTGTTCACGCCATCGACACGGAAGCACACGCACAACACCAACAACATGGTGGCTTCTGTTCACGCCATCGACACGGGAAGCACACGCACAACACAAACAACATGGTGGCTTCTGTTCACGCCATCGACACGGGAAGCACACGCACAACACAAACAACATGGTGGCTTCTGTTCACGCCATCGACACGGAAGCACACGCACAACACAAACAACATGGTGGCTTCTGTTCACGCCATCGACACGGGAAGCACACGCACAACACGAACAACATGGTGGCTTCTGTTCACGCCATCGACACGGGAAGCACACGCACAACACGAACAACATGGTGGCTTCTGTTCACGCCATCGACACGGGAAGCACACGCACAACACAAACAACATGGTGGCTTCTGTTCACGCCATCGACACGGGAAGCACACGCAGAACACGAAAAACATGGAGGCTTCTGTTCACGCCATCGACCACGGGAAGCACACGCACAACACAAACAACATGGTGGCTTCTGTTCACGCCATCGACACGGGAAGCACACGCACAACACGAACAACATGGTGGCTTCTGTTCACGCCATCGACACGGGAAGCACACGCACAACACGAACAACATGGTGGCTTCTGTTCACGCCATCGACACGGGAAGCACACGCACAACACAAACAACATGGTGGCTTCTGTTCACGCCATCGACACGGGAAGCACACGCACAACACAAACAACATGGTGGCTTCTGTTCACGCCATCGACACGGGAAGCACGCGCAACACAACAACATGGTGTCTTCTGTTCACGCCATCGACACGGGAAGCACACGCCATACACAAACAACATGGTGGCTTCTGTTCACGCCATCGACACGGGAAGCACACGCACAACACAAACAACATGGTGGCTTCTGTTCACGCCATCGACACGGGAAGCACACGCACAACACAAACAACATGGTGGCTTCTGTTCACGCCATCGACACGGGAAGCACACGCACAACACGAACAACATGGTGGCTTCTGTTCACGCCATCGACACGGGAAGCACACGCACAACACGACCAACATGGTGGGCTTCTGTTCACGCCATCGACACGGGAAGCCCGCACAACACAAACAACATGGTGGCTTCTGTTCACGCCATCGACACGGGAAGCACACGCACAACACAAACAACATGGTGGCTTCTGTTCACGCCATCGACACGGGAAGCACACGCACAACACAAACAACATGGTGGCTTCTGTTCACGCCATCGACACGGGAAGCACACGCAACACGAACAACATGGTGGCTTCTGTTCACGCCATCGACACGGGAAGCACCACGCTGCACAAACAACATGGTGGGCTTCTGTTCACGCCATCGACACGGGAAGCACACGCACAACATGGTGGGCTTCTGTTCACGCCATCGACACGGGAAGCCCACCATGGTGGCTTCTGTTCACGCCATCGACACGGGAAGCACACGCACAACACGAACAACATGGTGGCTTCTGTTCACGCCATCGACACGGGAAGCACCGCTGACAAACAACATGGTGGCTTCTGTTCACGCCATCGACACGGGAAGCACACGCACAACACAAACAACATGGTGGCTTCTGTTCACGCCATCGACACGGGAAGCACACGCACAACACAAACAACATGGTGGCTTCTGTTCACGCCATCGACACGGGAAGCACACGCACAACACAAACAACATGGTGGCTTCTGTTCACGCCATCGACACGGGAAGCACACGCACAACACAAACAACATGGTGGCTTCTGTTCACGCCATCGACACGGGAAGCACACGCACAACACGAACAACATGGTGGCTTCTGTTCACGCCATCGACCAGGGAAGCACACGCACAACACGAACAACATGGTGGCTTCTGTTCACGCCATCGACACGGGAAGCCCAACATGGTGGCTTCTGTTCACGCCATCGACACGGGAAGCACACGCACAACACGAACAACATGGTGGCTTCTGTTCACGCCATCGCCACGGGAAGCACACGCACAACACAAACAACATGGTGGCTTCTGTTCACGCCATCGACACGGGAAGCACACGCACAACACAAACAACATGGTGGCTTCTGTTCACGCCATCGACACGGGAAGCACACGCACAACACGAACAACATGGTGGCTTCTGTTCACGCCATCGACACGGGAAGCACACGCACAACACGAACAACATGGTGGGCTTCTGTTCACGCCACCGACACGGGAAGCACACACCACGAACAACATGGTGGCTTCTGTTCACGCCATCGACACGGGAAGCACACGCACAACACAAACAACATGGTGGCTTCTGTTCACGCCATCGACACGGGAAGCACACGCACAACACAAACAACATGGTGGCTTCTGTTCACGCCATCGACACGGGAAGCACACGCACAACACCAACATGGTGGCTTCTGTTCACGCCATCGACACGGGAAGCACACGCACACACAAACAACATGGTGGCTTCTGTTCACGCCATCGACACGGGAAGCACACGCACAACACAAACAACATGGTGGCTTCTGTTCACGCCATCGACACGGGAAGCACACGCACAACAAACAACATGGTGGCTTCTGTTCACGCCATCGACACGGGAAGCACACGCACAACACAAACAACATGGTGGCTTCTGTTCACGCCATCGACACGGGAAGCACACGCACAACACAAACAACATGGTGGCTTCTGTTCACGCCATCGACACGGGGAGCACACGCACAACACAAACAACATGGTGGCTTCTGTTCACGCCATCGACACGGGAAGCACACGCCACAAACAACATGGTGGCTTCTGTTCACGCCATCGACACGGGAAGCACACGCACAACACGAACAACATGGTGGGCTTCTGTTCACGCCATCGACACGGGAAGCACACGCACAACACGACCAACATGGTGGGCTTCTGTTCACGCCATCGACACGGGAAGCACACGCACAACACAAACAACATGGTGGCTTCTGTTCACGCCATCGACACGGGAAGCACACGCACAACACAAACAACATGGTGGCTTCTGTTCACGCCATCGACACGGGAAGCACACGCATAACACAAACAACATGGTGGCTTCTGTTCACGCCATCGACACGGGAAGCTTCGCACAACACAAACAACATGGTGGCTTCTGTTCACGCCATCGACACGGGAAGCACACGCACAACACGAACAACATGGTGGCTTCTGTTCACGCCATCGACACGGGAAGCACACGCACAACACAAACAACATGGTGGCTTCTGTTCACGCCATCGACACCGGAAGCACACGCCACAAACAACATGGTGGCTTCTGTTCACGCCATCGACACGGGAAGCACACGCACAACACAAACAACATGGTGGCTTCTGTTCACGCCATCGACACGGGAAGCACCGCACAACACAAACAACATGGTGGCTTCTGTTCACGCCATCGACACGGAAGCACACGCTAACACGAACAACATGGTGGCTTCTGTTCACGCCATCGACACGGGAAGCACACGCACAACACAAACAACATGGTGGCTTCTGTTCACGCCATCGACACGGGAAGCACACGCTAACACAAACAACATGGTGGCTTCTGTTCACGCCATCGACACGGAAGCACACGCACAACACAAACAACATGGTGGCTTCTGTTCACGCCATCGACACGGAAGCACACGCTAACACAAACAACATGGTGGCTTCTGTTCACGCCATCGACACGGGAAGCACACGCACAACACGAACAACATGGTGGCTTCTGTTCACGCCATCGACACGGAAGCACACGCAACACAAACAACATGGTGGCTTCTGTTCACGCCATCGACACGGGAAGCACACGCTGCAACAAACAACATGGTGGCTTCTGTTCACGCCATCGACACGGGAAGCTAAGCAACACAAACATGGTGGCTTCTGTTCACGCCATCGACACGGAAGCACGCACACGCACAACATGGTGGCTTCTGTTCACGCCATCGACAGCTTCTGTTCACGCCAACGGGAAGCACACGCACAACATGGTGGCTTCTGTTCACGCCATCGACACGGGAGCACCGCACGCTAACACAAACAACATGGTGGCTTCTGTTCACGCCATCGCCGACACGGGAAGCACCGCACAACACACAACATGGTGGCTTCTGTTCACGCCATCGACACGGGAAGCACACGCACAACACAAATAACATGGTGGCTTCTGTTCACGCCATCGACACGGGAAGCTTACACGCACAACAAAACAACATGGTGGCTTCTGTTCACGCCATCGACGGGAAGCACCGCACAACACAAACAACATGGTGGCTTCTGTTCACGCCATCGACAGGAAGCACAAAACAACATGGTGGCTTCTGTTCACGCCATCGACACGAAGCACACAAACAACATGGTGGGCTTTGTTCACGCCATCGACCACGGGGCACGCACAACACAAACCACATGGTGGCTTCTGTTCACGCCATCGACGGGAAGCACACGCTAAAACAACATAACAACATGGTGGCTTCTGTTCACGCCATCGACACGGGGAAGCACACGCAACAACATGGTGGCTTCTGTTCACGCCATCGGGAAGCACAACAAACATGGTGGCTTCTGTTCACGCCATCGACCACGGAAGCACCGCACAACACGAACAACATGGTGGCTTCTGTTCACGCCATCGACACGGGAAGCACTCGCACAACACAAAACACATGGTGGGGTCTGGTCATGCCATCGACACGGGAAACAAACAACATGGTGGCTTCTGTTCACGCCATCGACACGGGAAGCACACGCAACGGTGGCTTCTGTTCAGCACGCACGGGAAGCACACGCACAACACAAACAACATGGTGGCTTCTGTTCACGCCATCGACACGGGAAGCACACGCACAACACGACCAACATGGTGGCTTCTGTTCACGCCATCGACACGGGAAGCACACGCACAAATAAACATGGTGGCTTCTGTTCACGCCGTCGACACGGGAAGCACAACACAAACAACATGGTGGCTTCTGTTCACGCCATCGACGGTGGCTTCTGTTCACGCCATCGACACACGGGAAGCACACGTTCACCGACCACGGGAAGCACAAACAACATGGTGGCTTCTGTTCACGCCATCGACACGGCTACGCTAACACAAACAACATGGTGGCTTCTGTTCACGCCATCGACACGGAAGCCACACAACACAAACAACATGGTGGCATCTGTTCACGCCATCGACACGGGATGCACACGCACAACACAAACAACATGGTGGCTTCTGTTCACGCCATCGACACGGGAAGCACACGCAACACAAACAACATGGTGGGTTCTGTTCACGCCTTCGACACGGGAAGCACGCCAACACAACAACATGGTGGCTTCTGTTCACGCCATCGACACGGAAGCACACGCACAACACAACAACATGGTGGCGGCTTCTGTTCACGCATCGACACGGAAGCACACGCACAACACAACATGGTGGCTTCTGTTCACGCCATCGACACGGGAAGCACGACAACACAAACAACATGGTGGCTTCTGTTCACGCCATCGACACGGGAAGCACACGACAACACAAACAACATGGTGGCTTCTGTTCACGCCATCGACACGGGAAGCACACGACACACAAACAACATGGTGGCTTCTGTTCACGCCATCGACACGGCACACGCACAAACAACATGGTGGCTTCTGTTCACGCCATCGACACGGAAGCACACGCACAACACAACAACATGGTGGCTTCTGTTCACGCCATCGACACGGGTACACGCACAACACAAACAACATGGTGGCTTCTGTTCACGCCATCGACACGGGAAGCACACGCGACAACACGAACAACATGGTGGCTTCTGTTCACGCCATCGACACGGGAAGCACCACGCACAACACGAATAACATGGTGGCTTCTGTTCACGCCATCGACACGGGAAGCACGACAACACAAACAACATGGTGGGTTCTGTTCACGACAACATTGGGAAGCACACGCACGCCAACACAAACAACATGGTGGCTTCTGTTCACGCCATCGACCACGGGAAGCACACGCACAACATAAACATGGTGGCTTCTGTTCACGCCATCGACACGGGAAGCACACAACAAACAACATGGTGGCTTCTGTTCACGCCATCGACACGGAAGCACACGCACAACACGAACAACATGGTGGCTTCTGTTCACGCCATCGACACGGGAAGCACACGACAACACAACAACATGGTGGCTTCTGTTCACGCCATCGACACGGGAAGCACCACAAACAACATGGGCTTCTGTTCACGCACACGACAACACAAACAACATGGTGGCTTCTGTTCACGCCATCGACACGGGCAGCACGCACAACACGAACATGGTGGCTTCTGTTCACGCCATCGACATCGGAACACGGGACAACACAAACAACATGGTGGCTTCTGTTCACGCCATCGACACGGAAGCACACATTTAACAACATGGTGGCTTCTGTTCACGCCATCGACACGGGAAGCACACGCAACAACAACATGGTGGCTTCTGTTCACGCCATCGAACGGGAAGCACACAACACAAACAACATGGTGGCTTCTGTTCACGCCATCGACACGGGAAGCACACGCAACACAAACAACATGGTGGCTTCTGTTCACGCCATCGAAGCACAACACAAACAACATGGTGGCTTCTGTTCACGCCATCGACACGGGAAGCACACGCAACACAAACAACATGGTGGCTTCTCACGCCATCGACACGGAAACACAAACAACATGGTGGCTTCTGTTCACGCCATCGACACGGAAGCACACGACAACACAAACAACATGGTGGCTTCTGTTCACCCCATCGACACGGGAAGCACACAACACGAACAACATGGTGGCTTCTGTTCACGCCATCGACACGGGAAGCACGCACAACACAACAACATGGTGGCTTCTGTTCACGCCATCGACGGGAAGCACACGCACAACACAAACAACATGGTGGCTTCTGTTCACGCCATCGACACGGGGCACGCAACACGAACAACATGGTGGCTTCTGTTCACGCCATCGACAGGAAGCACACACAACAACATGGTGGCTTCTGTTCACGCATCGACACGGAAGCACCGCTTGAACAACATGGTGGCTTCTGTTCACGCCATCGACACGGGAAGCACACGACAACACAAACAACATGGTGGCTTCTGTTCACGCCATCGACACGGGAAGCACACGCACAACACAAACAACATGGTGGCTTCTGTTCACGCCATCGACACGGAAGCACGCACAACACAACAACATGGTGGCTTCTGTTCACGCCATCGACACGGGAAGCACACGCACAACACAAACAACATGGTGGCTTCTGTTCACGCCATCGACACGGGAAGCACACGCAACACAAACAACATGGTGGCTTCTGTTCACGCCATCGACACGGGAAGCACACGCACAACAAACAACATGGTGGCTTCTGTTCACCATCGACACGGAAGCACACGCACAACACAACATGGTGGCTTCTGTTCACGCCATCGACGGGAAGCACACGCACAACACAAAACAACATGGTGGCTTCTGTTCACGCCATCGACACGGGAAGCACGCACAACACAAACAACATGGTGGCTTCTTCACGCGCCGACACGCACAAACAACATGGTGGCTTCTGTTCACGCCGCCATCGACACGGGAAGCACACGCACAACACAAACAACATGGTGGCTTCTGTTCACGCCATCGACACGGGAAGCACACGCACAACACAAACAACATGGTGGCTTCTGTTCACGCCATCCGTGGAAGCACACGCACAACAAACAACATGGTGGCTTCTGTTCACGCCGTCGACACGGGAAGCACACGCACAACACAAACAACATGGTGGCTTCTGTTCACGCCGTCGACACGGGAAGCACACGCACAACACGACCAACATGGTGGCTTCTGTTCTCGCTCCCAGACACGCGTGGGCAAGGTGCTCTGTTCACGCTCATGTTTCTGTTTTAATTGACGTAAGCTTAACGAGGACCTCCTGCTCAGGGAGTCCTCGTTGGAGCACTTTGGGTTCTTGTATTTTAACCCCCGTGTGACCCAGAGCGACACGCTGTCCTCACTGGTGACGTTACTGTAGCATACAGTGAATACAGTTTACCAGGGGGAGATCAAAGGCTGCAGGACAAACCATCTCTTAGCGGTCACCTCTGACCCCGCCTCCCAGGCTTAGCTCGCACGTGTCGGCTCATGTGTAAGTGAGTGACAGCGGAGGGGGGGGCGGCTGACATGAGATCCTTCTCTCAGAAGCCACACCACTGACACCCGACGCCGTGTTGCTTCAGTGAGAAGTTATTTAAGTGTCTCTGTGCTGGAGGAAGGCCCCTCGGGACATGCTGGGGGCCTCTCCTCCTCCTCATGAGGAACAGGGCCGGTCCGCTGGTTCCTGTTGATCGAGACATCTTCCTCAGTTCCATCTCTGGAGGATGTGGCCCGGTGTATGGAAGAGTCTCCGAGGCGATCCGGAGGTTTCACTGTCACCGGGCCTCTGGCCACGCCTCCTGAGTGAGCTCCTCCTCCTGCAGCTGGACGTGTGTGCAAATGGAAGATGCTCCCCCTCGTGTTCTTCTGCGTTCCCAATAAAAGGAGAACACACACTGCACCCCGATGAACCGGGGAACGCGGCGTGTGCAGCTGACGGGGTCATGGGAGACGACACATAGCTGGGCTCAACACTTCATTAATCCCCTGAACTCGTGCGTAGATCGCAGCTCCCCCCCCACAGTGGACGGCATGCGGCTGGTATAGCTTTCAGCGGGGCATGCCAAAAGCACCGGAGCCCGGCCCCTCCTCCGGGCCCCACCCCAGGCATACCGGCCCCTGACCCGGCGGCTCGCCCTCAGGGAGACTCTTCGGTCCCGTTGACGTGCAGAAGACAGCCGGGCTGTCACAATGACAAGAATCCCGATTTGGAAGTCGCCTGATACTTTGGGTAATCTGTGAGCAGCAGCTGTGGTGGAGCAACGAGGCAGGAGATATGCCCCCCCCCCCGTCTCTCACGGTGATTCATGCCGTGTGGCCTGAGCCCCACGCCGTCATCTCTTCTGTCAACAGCACTAATCCTCTCCCTCCTCCTCTAAATCGTTGGCGGTCTGGCGACCAGGACGCATTCCACTTTGACAGGTTTTGATTTGAAGTCGTTTTTAATGTGAGGCCACTCACACCAAACTACCCACAATGCACCAGACACTCAAACCTCACTCACTGCAGGAGGTCGACAGCCTCCATGTATTCTGTTGACTCGTCGACCTCGTGAGGAGAAGTCTGCCGAGGACGCGTACCCCCCCCCCCCCCCCCCCGCTAGACCCTCCTGGTTCTGCCCAGCCGCCCTGTTCTTGGGGAAGGCCCTGTTCCCCGTGCTCTGTCCCGGCTGACCCCAGAGCCCCTCCTCCTGAGCCCGGTCCCCCAGAGCCCCTCCTCCGGAGCCCGGTCCCCCAGAGCCCTCCTCCGGAGCCCAGTCCCCCAGAGCCCCTCCTCCTGAGCCCGGTCCCCCAGAGCCCCTCCTCCGGAGCCCGGTCCCCCAGAGCCCCTCCTCCTGAGCCCGGTCCCCCAGAGCCCCTCCTCCGGAGCCCGGTCCCCCAGAGCCCTCCTCCGGAGCCCGGTCCCCCAGAGCCCCTCCTCCTGAGCCCGGTCCCCCAGAGCCTCTCCTCCTGAGCCCGGTCCCCCAGAGCCCCTCCTCCGGAGCCCGGTCCCCCAGAGCCCCTCCTCCGGAGCCCGGTCCCCCAGAGCCCCTCCTCCTGAGCCCGGTCCCCCAGAGCCCCTCCTCCGGAGCCCGGTCCCCCAGAGCCCCTCCTCCGGAGCCCGGTCCCCCAGAGCCCCTCCTCCTGAGCCCGGTCCCCCAGAGCCCCTCCTCCGGAGCCCGGTCCCCCAGAGCCCCTCCTCCTGAGCCCGGTCCCCCAGAGCCCCTCCTCCGGAGCCCGGTCCCCCCCGGGCTCAGGGGGAGGGGCCTAAGTCGGGCGGTGAAGGTGGGTGGCAGCTGTGGAGGTGTGTGGGGGAGGGGACAGGTGCAGCAAATGGGCCTAATTGGCCCCAGATGTGGGGGATCTGTCTGATTGGCCCTCAGCTCTATGAGCTGGAGGGAGAGGGGAGCAGAGGCTCAGCCTGCGGCCTGAATAGAGTCCAATAGAACCTGCTGTTGGCTCATCCTGTGGTGCTTGGGGGTAAACCTAGAGGTGACGGCATGAGACCTGCCACAGGTGTGTTGCTCTTCATCCCGTTGGTACCGACGTGTTCATCACCTCGTCTGAAGCCTCTGTTTGTTCCCAGGGCCGCCGCCGACGCCTTGGCTGCTCTGCTCTGCACAAGTAAGTTCTCATTTCTCCTTCATCATAAAGAAGCTGATGTTTTCCATCATCATCATCATCACTACCACATGACTCGTGCTCTTCCTCTCGCGGCCCACTAGCCACGCCCGTGTTCCTAAGGACACTTCTTTCTTCTTTCTTAATGTGTTTCTCTCTCTGCGTGGATAGCTGCTAATGCTAAAGCTGCTCATGCTAAAGCTGCTCATGATGTAGCTGCAGCTCTGATGCCCCTCCCCCACACAGGAAGTAGCTCTGACGCCCCTCCCCCACACAGGAAGTAGCTCTGATGCCCCTCCCTTGAACAGGAAGTAGCTCTGACGCCCCTGCCCCACACAGGAAGTAGCTCTGATGCCCCTCCCTTGAACAGGAAGTAGCTCTGACGCCCCTCCCCCACACAGGAAGTAGCTCTGATGCCTCTCCCTTGAACAGGAAGTAGCTATGACGCCCCTCCCCCACACAGGAAGTGGCTCTGGCGCACCTCCCTCACACAGGAAGTAGCTCTAACGCCCCTCCCCCACACAAGAAGTAGCTCTGACGCCCCTCCACCACACAAGAAGTAGCTCTGGCACACCTCCCTCACACAGGAAGTAGCTCTAATGCCCCTCCCTTGAACAGGAAGTAGCTCTGGCACACCTCCCTCACACAGGAAGTAGCTCTGACGCCCCTCCCCCACACAGGAAGTAGCTCTGACGCCCCTCCACCACACAAGAAGTAGCTCTGACGCCCCTCCCCCACACAGGAAGTAGCTCTGATGCCCCTCCCTCACACAGGAAGTAGCTCTGACGCCCCTCCCTCTCATGTGCCCCTCCCTCACAGAGGCCAACGTTCGCTCGGCGGTATCCAAGGGTTACGTCTCCGGCCTCTTGTGGCTTTACGAGGACTGGCACGCCAAAGCAAGTCAGCCGGCCTCCGTGGCCGTCTGCCACTCGCTGCTGCGCTGCCTCCACAAGGTCACCTGCAGTACTGCGGGCAGACAGGCACTCGTATCCCAGGGAGGCATCCGGCTGCTGTACAGAGCGACTCAGGTGAGCCGCAGCACCGGCTGCTTCCTCGCTGTCTTGTCCACTTCCTCCTTGTAGACTCTGTTGGGTCGGGATGACCGATGTCTTCACACGGCAGTGTCCCGGTCCTCTTCATGGAGGTGTTCCTCGTCTTTAGGGCTGTGTGTTCCAGCCCAACAGACTCATGACTCACCCTTTAGCATCTTCATGACTCACCCTTTAGCGTCTTCATGACTCACCCTTTAATGTCTTCATGACTCACCCTTTAGCGTCTTCATGACTCACCCTTTAGCATCTTCATGACTCACCCTTTAGCGTCTTCATGACTCACCCTTTAGCGTCTTCATGACTCACCCTTTAGTGTCTTCATGACTCACCCTTTAGCGTCTTCATGACTCACCCTTTAATGTCTTCATGACTCACCCTTTAGCGTCTTCATGACTCACCCTTTAGCGTCTTCATGACTCACCCTTTAGCGTCTTCATGACTCACCCTTTAGCGTCTTCATGACTCACCCTTTAGCGTCTTCATGACTCAACCTTTAGCATCTTCATGACTCGCCCTTTAGTGTCTTCATGACTCACCCTTTAGTGTCTTCATGACTCACCCTTTAGTGTCTTCATGACTCACCCTTTAGCGTCTTCATGACTCACCCTTTAGTGTCTTCATGACTCACCCTTTAGCGTCTTCATGACTCACCCTTTAGCGTCTTCATGACTCACCCTTTAGCATCTTCATGACTCGCCCTTTAGTGTCTTCATGACTCACCCTTTAGTGTCTTCATGACTCGCCCTTTAGTGTCTTCATGACTCACCCTTTAGCGTCTTCATGACTCACCCTTTAGCGTCTTCATGACTCACCCTTTAGCGTCTTCATGACTCACCCTTTAGCGTCTTCATGACTCACCCTTTAGCATCTTCATGACTCGCCCTTTAGTGTCTTCATGACTCACCCTTTAGCGTCTTCATGACTCACCCTTTAGCGTCTTCATGACTCACCCTTTAGTGTCTTCATGACTCACCCTTTAGCGTCTTCATGACTCACCCTTTAGCGTCTTCATGACTCGCCCTTTAGCGTCTTCATGACTCACCCTTTAGTGTCTTCATGACCCGCCCTTTAGCGTCTTCATGACTCACCCTTTAGCGTCTTCATGACTCACCCTTTAGTGTCTTCATGACTCACCCTTTAGCGTCTTCATGACTCACCCTTTAGCGTCTTCATGACTCACCCTTTAGTGTCTTCATGACTCACCCTTTAGTGTCTCATGTTTCTGCTTTGACCTTGTTGGTGGTTGACATGACTCATGTTTCTGCTTTGACCTTGTTGGTGGTTGACATGACTCATGTTTCTGTTTTGACCTTGTTGGTGGTTGACATGACTCATGTTTCTGCTTTGACCTTGTTGGTGGTTGACATGACTCATGTTTCTGCTTTGACCTTGTTGGTGGTTGACATGACTCATGTTTCTGCTTTGACCTTGTTGGTGGTTGACAACATGTTTCTGTTTGGAGTGGATCGTGTGTGACTTCTAGGTGTAAGCATATGGACTCTCAGTGGTTGATGCGTCAGGCTGTGATGGTCACGGTGGACCCACAATGCAACACAGCGGGCCTGGAGCTGGCCCTATGGGGGCGGAGCCCTGCTCATCATGCTCATGGAGCATCTGACCTCTGACTCTCGCGGTTGCTCTACAGACGTGTCTGAGGAGTGGCCTGCAGTCCCTGGTGGAGCCGTCGGTGCAGCTGGTGAGGAAGAGTCTACCTAGGACTCCTCTTCCTCTGACGTCGGACCGGTCCACTCACACCTTCCTCGTGCCCGGAGCACCGCAGGCGACCCCTGACCCGGAGGAGGAAGCAGGTATGAGCGCATGAGGAGGGAGGGCCCTACGCTGTGGAGCGGTCTGTATTTACTCTTCATTTTGTGTTCTGGATGACGTCCAACGTTTACCCTCGTCTTCAGGTCAGTTTGAGTCATGTGTTACGTAACCTCCCAGACCTGAACCTTGAGACTGTGTTGTGTTGAGGGACTCTGACTCTGGACGCTCTGCCGGTTCCAGAAGAGAGCGGCGAGGAGAGCGGCGCCGACCCGGCTGGAGGCGACGAGGAGGAGGAGGAGGAGGAGGAGGAGGAGGAGGAGGAGGCCGGCTTTGTGAGTTCTGTGTGGCCGTGTTCTGATGGGGTCTACGGGGTCTACGGGGTCTACGGGGTCTATGGGGTCTAAGAGGGTCTATGGGGGTCTATGGGGGTCTATGGTGTCTATGGGGGTCTATGAGGGTCTATGGGGGTCTATGGGGTCTATGAGGGTCTATGAGGGTCTATGGGGGTCTATGGTGTCTACGGAGGTCTATGGGGTCTATGAGGGTCTATGAGGGTCTATGGGGGTCTATGGTGTCTATGGGGTTCTATGGGGGTCTATGAGGGTCTATGGTGTCTATGGGGGTCTATGAGGGTCTATGGGGTCTATGAGGGTCTATGAGGGTCTATGGGGGTCTATGGTGTCTATGGGGGTCTATGGGGTCTATGGAGTCTACGGAGGTCTATAGGGTCTATGAGGGTCTACGGAGGTCTATGGTGTCTACAGAGGTCTATGGTGTCTACGGGGGTCTATGGGGGTCTATGGTGTCTACGGAGGTCTATGGGGGTCTATGGGGTCTATGGGGGTCTATGGTGTCTACGGAGGTCTATGGGGGTCTATGGTGTCTACGGAGGTCTATGGGGGTCTATGGTGTCTACGGGGGTCTATGGTGTCTACGGGGTCTATGGGGGTCTATGGTGTCTACGGAGGTCTATGGGGGTCTATGGTGTCTATGGAGGTCTATGGGGGTCTATGGTGTCTACGGAGGTCTATGGGGGTCTATGGGGGTCTATGGTGTCTACGGGGTCTGTGGGGATCTCTGGTGTCTACGGAGGTCTATGGTGGTCTATGGGGGTCTATGGGGGCCTATGGTGTCTACGGAGGTCTATGGTGGTCTATGGGAGTCTACGGAGGTCTATGGGGTCTACGGAGGTCTATGGGGGTCTACGGGGGCCTATGGTGTCTACGGAGGTCTATGGGGGTCTATGGGGGCCTATGGTGTCTATGGGGGTCTATGGGGGCCTATGGTGTCTACGGAGGTCTATGGGGTCTACGGAGGTCTATGGGGGTCTATGGGGGCCTATGGTGTCTACGGAGGTCTATGGGGTCTACGGAGGTCTATGGGGGTCTATGGGGGCCTATGGTGTCTACGGAGGTCTATGGGTCCATCCCAGTGCTCCTTGACCTGTGCCCCGCTCCATTGTGGAGCTTTCGTTGTTCAAGCCGACACTACGGATGTTCTCCTGCAGGGGGAGCACTTCGTAGAAAGGCTTGATATATGACGCAAGGGACAAATCCAGACAACAGACATAAAACGTTCTTCATGTTTTCTTTACCGTTTGTCTTTTTACTAAATGTAGAAGAACAGACTCGTGTCGCTAGTGTTGGCTCTTTGATAATATGGTGAAAGCAACGCATGAGAACAGTCTGACATTTGGTACCGCCGGTCAGAGCTTTGCCTTACAGCCAGTAAAGTCCAGCAGGAGGGCGTCACCAACACCTGTGAGGGAGACACCAAGTAACACAGAACGATGGGGCGTCAGACCCGACAAGCCGAGTGGATCAGGATGAGGCACCAGACAGATGGATGGAACTATAGCGGAAGAAGAGTCAGAGGAGGTCAAAGTGGGAAATATCTATCTCATATGTGGAGAAGATGGCTGCAGTCTTCGCTAAGAGGGCCTGTTAAACATGGACACCTGCACACGTACATGAGTGCATCTCTACCGCCCGACGAGGCGGAGCAGGAGGGTCTGAACCATACGCTCCCAGGGAGATGATCTTGGTGCAGATGCTGTCCACTTCCAGCTTTGGTGCCAGGGCCATGTGGTCTACAGAGACCACTCCACCTGACCTATGACCTCTGAGCTGCTCAGTCAATCACTTCAGTTTCTCAGTTTAACTTCAAGAAGTTTCAGCTCCTCATGTTTTATGTCTTGAAGACATCTTGAAGTCCAGAGAGCTGGTTGGTCTCCTCTGGTTGACCAGAGAGATGATGATGATGATGGTGATGGTGGTGATGGTTGGTCTCCTCTGGTTTTATCGATAGATATAGTTGAGTATCATCTGCATAACAATGAAAGTTTATGGAGTGTTTCCTGATAATATTGCCCAAAGGAAGCATGTATAAGGTCAATAAAATTGGTCCAATCACAGAACCTTGTGGAACTCCGTGATTAACGTTGGTGGTTATCGAGGCGTCATCGTTTACAAATACAAACTGAGATCGATCTGAGAAATAGGATTTAAACCAAATTAGTGCCGTGCCTGAAATGCCAATCGACTGCTCCAGTCTCTGTAATAGGATGTCATGGTCAATGGGTGTAAGACTAGCTTCTCATGAACAGGTGCCCATCCTGTGGAACCACTGGACCAAGCAGAACATCTCAACCCCTCCTCCTGCTCACAGCTTGCTTAGATCTCAGAGGATGCAGGAGAGGCTCTGTTCCATTCCTATTAGAGCATGAGACTCGTATCAGAGAGACGACTCCGCTCCATTACAGGGGACGGCTAACATCTTCCATGGGCTCTTGCTTCTCCCACTTGTATTGAAAGCTTGTCATCTGTGCTGAAGTCCACCTCTGACCTCGGACCGGGCCTGGTTCCGTTCCAGTCTGCTGACCCTCCCAGACGGTAGCTCGTAGTCAGACGTCCGCCCCGTGTCTCTCTCCAGGACGACGACTTGGAGACGGACCTGAACAAGCTTCGTGTTCGGCCGGAGCCGGACCGACCCACAGAGCTGCTGCCACAGTACAGCCGCCTCTGTCCCGAGCTGTCACATGACTTCCAGGTACAGCCGTGTGTGTGTGTGTGTGTGCATCTCACTTTGGGACAGACTCTTTATAAAGGATCAGGTTGGAATAAGGTTTGTGTTGCGTCTGGCATTTAGTTAAGGCCTTATGTGAAGGAATGTCCTCACAAAGGTAGCAGTACAAGGTTGTGTGTGTTTGACAGGATGTCAAATAACACACACACACTCACCTCCCTGACCTTCAAACACACACACCTCCCTGACCTTCAAACACACACACACACCTCCCTGACCTTCAAACACACACACCTCCCTGACCTTCAAACACACACACACACCTCCCTGACCTTCAAACACACACACTCACCTCCCTGACGTTCAAACACACACCTCCCTGACCTTCAAACACACACACTCACCTCCATGACCTTCAGACACACACACACCTCCCTGACCTTCAAACACACACACACACACCTCCATGACCTTCAGACACACACACTCACCTCCATGACCTTCAAACACACACACCTCCCTGACCTTCAAACACACACACACACCTCCATGACCTTCAGACACACACACTCACCTCCCTGACCTTCAAACACACACACACACCTCCATGACCTTCAGACATACACACTCACCTCCATGACCTTCAAACACACACACACACACCTCCATGACCTTCAGACACACACACTCACCTCCCTGACCTTCAAACACACACACACACCTCCCTGACCTTCAAACACACACACTCACCTCCCTGACGTTCAAACACACACCTCCCTGACCTTCAAACACACACACTCACCTCCATGACCTTCAGACACACACACACACACACCTCCCTGACCTTCAAACACACACACACACACACCTCCCTGACCTTCAAACACACACACTCACCTCCATGACCTTCAAACACACACACCTCCCTGACCTTCAAACACACACACCTCCCTGACCTTCAAACACACACACACCTCCATGACCTTCAGACACACACACTCACCTCCCTGACCTTCAAACACACACACACACACCTCCATGACCTTCAGACATACACACTCACCTCCATGACCTTCAAACACACACACACCTCCATGACCTTCAGACACACACACTCACCTCCCTGACCTTCAAACACACACACACACCTCCATGACCTTCAAACACACACACTCAGCTCCCTGACCTTCAAACACACACACACACACACACACCTCCATGACCTTCAAACACACACACTCACCTCCCTGACCTTCAAACACACACACACACCTCCATGACCTTCAGACACACAAACACACCTCCATGACCTTCAGACATACACACTCACCTCCATGACCTTCAGACACACACACACCTCCCTGACCTTCACACACACACACACCTCCATGACCTTCAGACACACACACACCTCCATGAACTTCAGACACACACACCTCCATGAACTCACTGAAACACACACACACCTCCATGACCTTCAGACACACACACTCACCTCCCTGACCTTCAAACACACACACACACCTCCATGACCTTCAGACACACACACACCTCCCTGACCTTCAAACACACACACACCTCCATGACCTTCAGACACACACACACTCACCTCCATGACCTTCAAACACACACACACACCTCCATGACCTTCAAACACACACACACACCTCCCTGACCTTCAAACACACACACACACACCTCCCTGACCTTCAAACACACACACCTCACTGACCTTCAAACACACACACCTCCCTGACCTTCAAACACACACACACCTCCCTGACCTTCACGCCTGATACCTTCAATTCAGGTTATTTTGTCGAGCCCCAAACCAAACATTACACATTCTTCTCAGAGGGCTTTACAATCTGTACACAGAGACATCCCTGACCTTTGACCTCGGATCAGGAACAACTCCCAAGAAATTAAGAAAACATTTCAGTGTGAACAAAGGTAAAACACCTTCAGGAGAGAAAATTAATAGATGTCATGTGACCAGATGATCAATAGATGTGATCAGATGATCAATAGATGTCATGTGACCAGATGAACAATAGATGTCATGTGACTAGATGAACAATATATGTCATGTGACCAGATGAACAATAGATGTCATGTGACCAGAAGAACAATAGATGCCATGTGACCAGATGAACAATAGATGTCATGTGACCAGATGAACAATAGATGTCATGTGACCAGATGAACAATAGATGTCATGTGACCAGGTGAACAATAGATGTCATGTGACCAGATGAACAATAGATGTCATGTGACCAGATGAACAATAGATGTCATGTGACCAGATGAACAATAGATGTCATGTGACTAGATGAACAATATATGTCATGTGACCAGATGAACAATAGATGTCATGTGACCAGAAGAACAATAGATGCCATGTGACCAGATGAACAATAGATGTCATGTGACCAGATGAACAATAGATGTCATGTGACCAGATGAACAATAGATGTCATGTGACCAGGTGAACAATAGATGTCATGTGACCAGATGAACAATAGATGTCATGTGACCAGATGAACAATAGATGTCATGTGACCAGATGAACAATATATGTCATGTGACTAGATGAACAATATATGTCATGTGACCAGGTGAACAATAGATGTCATATGACCAGATGAACAATAGATGTCATGAGACCAGATGAACAATAGATGTCATGTGACCAGGTGAACAATAGATGTCATGTGACCAGATGAACAATAGATGTCATGAGACCAGATGAACAATAGATGTCATGTGACCAGGTGAACAATAGATGTCATGTGACCAGATGAACAATAGATGTCATGTGACTAGATGAACAATAGATGTCATGTGACTAGATGAACAATAGATGTCATGTGACCAGGTGAACAATAGATGTCATGTGACCTGATGAACAATAGATGTCATGTGACCAGATGAACAATAGATGTCATGTGACCAGGTGAACAATAGATGTCATGTGACCAGATGAACAATAGATGTCATGTGACCAGATGAACAATAGATGTCATGTGACCAGATGAACAATAGATGTCATGTGACCAGGTGAACAATAGATGTCATGTGACCAGATGAACAATAGATGTCATGTGACCAGATGAACAATAGATGTCATGTGACCAGATGAACAATAGATGTCATGTGACTAGATGAACAATAGATGTCATGTGACTAGATGAACAATAGATGTCATGTGACCAGGTGAACAATATATGTCATGTGACCAGATGAACAATAGATGTCATGTGACCAGGTGAACAATAGATGTCATGTGACCAGGTGAACAATAGATGTCATGTGACCAGGTGAACAATAGATGTCATGTGACCAGGTGAACAATAGATGTCATGTGACCAGGTGAACAATAGATGTCATGTGACCAGGTGAACAATAGATGTCATGTGACCAGATGAACAATAGATGTCATGTGACCAGATGAACAATAGATGTCATGTGACCAGATGAACAATAGATGTCATGTGACCAGATGATCAATAGATGTCATGTGACCAGGTGAACAATAGATGTCATGTGACCAGATGAACAATAGATGTCATGTGACTAGATAAACAATAGATGTCATGTGACCAGATGAACAATAGATGTCATGTGACTAGATGAACAATAGATGTCATGTGACTAGATGAACAATAGATGTCATGTGACCAGATGAACAATAGATGTCATGTGACTAGATGAACAATAGATGTCATGAGACTAGATGAACAATAGATGTCATGTGACCAGATGAACAATAGATGTCATGAGACTAGATGAACAATAGATGTCATGTGACCAGATGAAGAATAGATGTCATGTGACCAGATGAACAATAGATGTCATGTGACCAGATGAACAATAGATGTCATGTGACCAGATGAACAATAGATGTCATGTGACCAGATGAACAATAGATGTCATGTGACCAGATGAACAATAGATGTCATGAGACTAGATGAACAATAGATGTCATGTGACCAGGTGAAGAATAGATGTCATGTGACCAGGTGAAGAATAGATGTCATGTGACCAGATGAACAATAGATGTCATGTGACCAGGTGAACAATAGATGTCATGTGACCAGATGAACAATAGATGTCATGTGACCAGATGAACAATAGATGTCATGTGACCAGGTGAACAATAGATGTCATGTGACCAGATGAACAATAGATGTCATGTGACCAGGTGAACAATAGATGTCATGTGACCAGATGAACAATAGATGTCATGTGACCAGATGAACAATAGATGTCATGTGACCAGATGAACAATAGATGTCATGTGACCAGATGAACAATAGATGTCATGTGACCAGATGAACAATAGATGTCATGTGACCAGATGAACAATAGATGTCATGTGACCAGATGAACAATAGATGTCATGTGACCAGGTGAACAATAGATGTCATGTGACCAGATGAACAATAGATGTCATGTGACCAGATGAACAATAGATGTCATGTGACCAGATGAACAATAGATGTCATGTGACCAGATGAACAATAGATGTCATGTGACCAGATGAACAATAGATGTCATGTGACCAGATGAACAATAGATGTCATGTGACCAGATGAACAATAGATGTCATGTGACCAGATGAACAATAGATGTCATGTGACCAGATGAACAATAGATGTCATGTGACCAGATGAACAATAGATGTCATGTGACCAGATGAACAATAGATGTCATGTGACCAGATGAACAATAGATGTCATGTGACCAGATGAACAATAGATGTCATGTGACCAGATGAACAATAGATGTCATGTGACCAGATGAACAATAGATGTCATGTGACCAGATGAACAATAGATGTCATGTGACCAGATGAACAATAGATGTCATGTGACCAGATGAACAATAGATGTCATGTGACCAGATGAACAATAGATGTCATGTGACCAGATGAACAATAGATGTCATGTGACCAGATGAACAATAGATGTCATGTGACCAGGTGAACAATAGATGTCATGTGACCAGATGAACAATAGATGTCATGTGACCAGATGAACAATAGATGTCATGTGACCAGATGAACAATAGATGTCATGTGACTAGATGAACAATAGATGTCATGTGACCAGATGAACAATAGATGTCATGTGACCAGATGAACAATAGATGTCATGTGACCAGATGAACAATAGATGTCATGTGACCAGATGAACAATAGATGTCATGTGACCAGATGAACAATAGATGTCATGTGACCAGATGAACAATAGATGTCATGTGACCAGATGAACAATAGATGTCATGTGACCAGATGAACAATAGATGTCATGTGACCAGATGAACAATAGATGTCATGTGACCAGATGAACAATAGATGTCATGTGACCAGATGAACAATAGATGTCATGTGACCAGATGAACAATAGATGTCATGTGACCAGATGAACAATAGATGTCATGTGACCAGATGAACAATAGATGTCATGTGACCAGATGAACAATAGATGTCATGTGACCAGATGAACAATAGATGTCATGTGACCAGGTGAACAATAGATGTCATGTGACCAGATGAACAATAGATGTCATGTGACCAGATGAACAATAGATGTCATGTGACCAGATGAACAATAGATGTCATGTGACCAGATGAACAATAGATGTCATGTGACTAGATGAACAATAGATGTCATGTGACCAGATGAACAATAGATGTCATGTGACCATGAACAATAGATGTCATGTGACCAGATGAACAATAGATGTCATGTGACCAGATGAACAATAGATGTCATGTGACCAGATGAACAATAGATGTCATGTGACCAGATGAACAATAGATGTCATGTGACCAGATGAACAATAGATGTCATGTGACCAGATGAACAATAGATGTCATGTGACCAGATGAACAATAGATGTCATGTGACCAGATGAACAATAGATGTCATGTGACCAGATGAACAATAGATGTCATGTGACCAGATGAACAATAGATGTCATGTGACTAGATGAACAATAGATGTCATGTGACCAGATGAACAATAGATGTCATGTGACCAGATGAACAATAGATGTCATGTGACCAGATGAACAATAGATGTCATGTGACCAGATGAACAATAGATGTCATGTGACCAGATGAACAATAGATGTCATGTGACCAGATGAACCATAGATGTCATGTGACCAGATGAACAATAGATGTCATGTGACCAGATGAACAATAGATGTCATGTGACCAGATGAACAATAGATGTCATGTGACCAGATGAACAATAGATGTCATGTGACCAGATGAACAATAGATGTCATGTGACCAGATGAACAATAGATGTCATGTGACCAGATGAACAATAGATGTCATGTGACCAGATGAACAATAGATGTCATGTGACCAGATGAACAATAGATGTCATGTGACCAGATGAACAATAGATGTCATGTGACCAGATGAACAATAGATGTCATGTGACCAGATGAACAATAGATGTCATGTGACCAGATGAACAATAGATGTCATGTGACCAGATGAACAATAGATGTCATGTGACCAGATGAACAATAGATGTCATGTGACCAGATGAACAATAGATGTCATGTGACCAGATGAACAATAGATGTCATGTGACCAGATGAACAATAGATGTCATGTGACCAGGTGAACAATAGATGTCATGTGACCAGATGAACAATAGATGTCATGTGACCAGATGAACAATAGATGTCATGTGACCAGATGAACAATAGATGTCATGTGACCAGATGAACAATAGATGTCATGTGACCAGATGAACAATAGATGTCATGTGACCAGATGAACAATAGATGTCATGTGACCAGGTGAACAATAGATGTCATGTGACCAGATGAACAATAGATGTCATGTGACCAGGTGAACAATAGATGTCATGTGACCAGGTGAACAATAGATGTCATGTGACCAGATGAACAATAGATGTCATGTGACCAGGTGAACAATAGATGTCATGTGACCAGATGAACAATAGATGTCATGTGACCAGATGAACAATAGATGTCATGTGACCAGATGAACAATAGATGTCATGTGACCAGGTGAACAATAGATGTCATGTGACCAGATGAACAATAGATGTCATGTGACCAGATGAACAATAGATGTCATGTGACCAGATGAACAATAGATGTCATGTGACCAGATGAACAATAGATGTCATGTGACCAGATGAACAATAGATGTCATGTGACCAGATGAACAATAGATGTCATGTGACCAGATGAACAATAGATGTCATGTGACCAGATGAACAATAGATGTCATGTGACCAGGTGAACAATAGATGTCATGTGACCAGATGAACAATAGATGTCATGTGACCAGATGAACAATAGATGTCATGTGACCAGATGAACAATAGATGTCATGTGACCAGATGAACAATAGATGTCATGTGACCAGATGAACAATAGATGTCATGTGACCAGGTGAACAATAGATGTCATGTGACCAGATGAACAATAGATGTCATGTGACAGATGAACAATAGATGTCATGTGACCAGATGAACAATAGATGTCATGTGACCAGGTGAACAATAGATGTCATGTGACTAGATGAACAATAGATGTCATGTGACCAGATGAACAATAGATGTCATGTGACCAGATGAACAATAGATGTCATGTGACCAGATGAACAATAGATGTCATGTGACCAGATGAACAATAGATGTCATGTGACCAGATGAACAATAGATGTCATGTGACCAGATAGACAACAGATGTCATGTGACCAGATGAACAATATATGTCATGTGACCAGATGAACAATAGATGTCATGTGACCAGATGAACAATAGATGTCATGTGACCAGATGAACAATAGATGTCATGTGACCAGATGAACAATAGATGTCATGTGACCAGATGAACAATAGATGTCATGTGACCAGATGAACAATAGATGTCATGTGACCAGATGAACAATAGATGTCATGTGACCAGGTGAACAATAGATGTCATGTGACCAGATGAACAATAGATGTCATGTGACCAGGTGAACAATAGATGTCATGTGACCAGATGAACAATAGATGTCATGTGACTAGGTGAACAATAGATGTCATGTGACCAGATGAACAATAGATGTCATGTGACCAGATGAACAATAGATGTCATGTGACCAGATGAACAATAGATGTCATGTGACCAGATGAACAATAGATGTCATGTGACTAGATGAACAATAGATGTCATGTGACCAGATGAACAATATATGTCATGTGACCAGATGAACAATAGATGTCATGTGATCAGATGAACAATAGATGTCATGTGACTAGATGAACAATATATGTCATGTGACCAGATGAACAATAGATGTCATGTGATCAGATGAACAATATATGTCATGTGACTAGATGAACAATAGATGTCATGTGACCAGATGAACAATAGATGTCATGTGATCAGATGAACAATAGATGTCATGTGACTAGATGAACAATAGATGTCATGTGACCTGATGAACAATAGATGTCATGTGACCAGATGAACAATATATGTCATGTGACCAGATGAACAATAGATGTCATGTGACCAGATGAACAATAGATGTCATGTGACCAGATGAACAATAGATGTCATGTGACTAGGTGAACAATAGATGTCATGTGACCAGATGAACAATAGATGTCATGTGACCAGATGAACAATAGATGTCATGTGACCAGATGAACAATAGATGTCATGTGACCAGATGAACAATAGATGTCATGTGACGAGATGATCAATAGATGTCATGTGACCAGATGAACAATAGATGTCATGTGACCTGATGAACAATAGATGTCATGTGACCAGATGAACAATAGATGTCATGTGACCAGATGAACAATAGATGTCATGTGACCAGGTGAACAATAGATGTCATGTGACTAGGTGAACAATAGATGTCATGTGACCAGATGAACAATAGATGTCATGTGACCAGGTGAACAATAGATGTCATGTGACCAGATGAACAATAGATGTCATGTGACCAGGTGAACAATAGATGTCATGTGACTAGATGAACAATAGATGTCATGTGACCAGGTGAACAATAGATGTCATGTGACTAGGTGAACAATAGATGTCATGTGACTAGGTGAACAATAGATGTCATGTGACCAGGTGAACAATAGATGTCATGTGACCTGATGAACAATAAATGTCATGTGACCAGATGAACAATAGATGTCATGTGACTAGGTGAACAATATATGTCATGTGACTAGGTGATCAATAGATGTCATGTGACCAGATGAACAATAGATGTCATGTGACTAGATGAACAATAGATGTCATGTGACTAGGTGATCAATAGATGTCATGTGACCAGATGAACAATAGATGTCATGTGACTAGATGAACAATAGATGTCATGTGACCAGATGAACAATAGATGTCATGTGACTAGGTGAACAATAGATGTCATGTGACTAGGTGATCAATAGATGTCATGTGACCAGATGAACAATAGATGTCATGTGACTAGATGAACAATAGATGTCATGTGACCAGATGAACAATAGATGTCATGTGACTAGATGAACAATAGATGTCATGTGACTAGGTGATCAATAGATGTCATGTGACCAGATGAACAATAGATGTCATGTGACTAGATGAACAATAGATGTCATGTGACCAGATGATCAATAGATGTCATGTGACTAGGTGAACAATAGATGTCATGTGACCAGGTGAACAATAGATGTCATGTGACCTGATGAACAATAGATGTCATGTGACTAGATGAACAATAGATGTCATGTGACTAGATGAACAATAGATGTCATGTGACTAGGTGATCAATAGATGTCATGTGACCAGATGAACAATAGATGTCATGTGACTAGATGAACAATAGATGTCATGTGACCAGATGAACAATAGATGTCATGTGACTAGGTGAACAATAGATGTCATGTGACTAGGTGATCAATAGATGTCATGTGACCAGATGAACAATAGATGTCATGTGACTAGATGAACAATAGATGTCATGTGACTAGATGAACAATAGATGTCATGTGACTAGATGAACAATAGATGTCATGTGACCAGGTGAACAATAGATGTCATGTGACCAGATGAACAATAGATGTCATGTGACTAGATGAACAATAGATGTCATGTGACTAGATGAACAATAGATGGTATGAGACTAGATGAACAATAGAGGTCATGTGACCAGGTGAACAATAGATGTCATGTGACTAGATGAACAATAGATGTCATGTGACTAGATGAACAATAGATGTCATGTGACTAGATGAACAATAGATGTCATGTGACCAGGTGAACAATAGATGTCATGTGACCAGATGATCAATAGATGTCATGTGACCAGATGAACAATAGATGTCATGTGACTAGATGAACAATAGATGTCATGTGACCAGATGAACAATAGATGTCATGTGACCAGATGAACAATAGATGTCATGTGACCAGGTGAACAATAGATGTCATGTGACCAGATGAACAATAGATGTCATGTGACCAGATGAACAATAGATGTCATGTGACTAGATGAACAATAGATGTCATGTGACTAGATGAACAATAGATGTCATGTGACTAGATGAACAATAGATGTCATGTGACCAGATGAACAATATATGTCATGTGACCAGGTGAACAATAGATGTCATGTGACCAGATGAACAATAGATGTCATGTGACTAGATGAACAATAGATGTCATGTGACCAGGTGAACAATAGATGTCATGTGACCAGCCTCGTGTCTCATTCTGATGTCACGGTGAAAACATTCCTCTGGGCAGGACCCAGGTTTTTTGTTGTTTTGGTGTATTGTTGTTGTTTTGTTTTGTGGTTGTTTAGGTGTATTGATGTTTTGTTGTTATGTTGTTTTTGTGTTTTGTTGTTATGTTGTTTTGGTGTGTTTTGTTGTGTGTGTGTTTTGTTGTTATGTTGTTTTGGTGTGTTTTGTTGTTATGTTGTATTGTTGTTTTGGTGTTTTGTTGTTTTGGTCTTTTGGTGTATTGTTGTTTTGGTGTCCTTGGATGCCGGGGGCGACTTTGCCTTTGAGCAACCCGACGTCTGTGTCCACAGCAGCGCGGCTCGGGTTCGGAGCCGGAGGAGAGTTCAGCGTCGTCGTCGGATGAGGACGCCGCGCTGCTCAAAGGTTCCCGGGCACACGGCTCCGGGAGGGACGCGCCGGAGGGACAGCAGGCCGGTCAGAGACCTCATGTTGAGATAACCTTTTGACCCCCAGCTCACAACCACTGCTTCACCGAGTCACCGGCGGGTCGAATCCCTCGCGGCAGGGCCTGCACCGAGGAGACACCGCCAAGCTTTGGGTTAAAACACCCCCGGACCCCGCTTTGCATTGTGGGATGCCTCATGCTCCTTCATTCAAGCATTCGGAGGCCTTTGGACGTCAGCAAGTGGTCCGGAGTTGTGCTTGTGTCCACCTGGTGACCACCTTGTGATGGTCCAAAGGTCAAAAGGTCATGGGTCAATTTCCCTGTGACCTCACATCCGTCCCATTCTCGTGACGACTCAGAAACTCTCGGAGAGAATTTCCTCAAATGTTTGACAAACTGAGGTCAAAGGTCACGTAGCTTTTGATAGGGTGGAGTGGAGCTACCTGTTCCTCATTTTAGAAAAATTCGGCTTTGACTCAAAATGTATTTCCTGGATTAAGCTTTATCGCCTCCTTCTGCATCAGTAAACACAAATGGCATTCAATCGTCTTCCTTCCATCTCCAACGTGGAACACGTCAGGGCTGCCTGCTTTCTCCCCTGTTGTTTAATTTATCCATCGAGCCTCTAGCTATATGGCTTAGAGGCCACAATGGGTTTGAGGGCATCACTCGCTATGGTACAGTTCACAAACTTTCCCTTTACGCGGATGACCTTCTCCTATACGTCTCCAATCCTGCCTCCTCTCTCCCTCCTATATTGTCAATCCTTGAGCAGTTTGGTCGTTTATCAGGCTACAAATTAAATCTCCATAAGAGTGAACTATTTTTTGTGAACCAACTGGCGAAGACACTCCCCCCAACCACTTTCCCTTTTAATATTGCTTCAGACGGCTTCAGATACTTGGGGGTGTCCATCACTAGCTCCTTTAAAGATCTTTTTCCCAAAAACTTTCAAACACTCTTAGCTAAATGCAAATCTGACCTATCTAGGTGGTCTTCACTTCCCATATCCCTTGCTGGCCGTGTCAATCTTATTAAAATGGTAATTCTGCCGAAATTCTTATATCTCTTCCAACATATCCCAATTTGCATCAATAAATCCTTTTTCACCAGTCTTGACAGCCAACTAAATGCGTTCATTTGGGATGGCAAACCTGCCCGTCTTAAAAGATCTATTCTTCAGCTCCCCAAGTCGGAGGGTGGTTTGGCACTCCCGAACTTCCGCCACTACTACTGGGCCTCTAACATTATCCGACTCCTTTACTGGACTGTCCAAAAGATTCCTAACCTCAGCCCACCATGGGTTCACATGGAGATCTCCTCTTCTTCTAGCTCCTTACACTCTGTGATATGCTCCCAACTTCCCATAATGGCGCACAAAATTTCAGCCAACCCAATTGTTACCAGTACCATTAAGATTTGGCTTCAATTCAGAAGACAACACGGCTTACACAGAGCCTCAATCCAAGCTCCGATATTAAATAATCACTTATTTTTTCCATCCTGCTCGGACCCCACCTTCCAAATGTGGGCTGCCAACGGGCTTGTCACAATCAACAATCTTTACAAAGATGGGGTTTTCTCTGACTTTTCATCCCTGTCAGCCAAATATCACCTGCCAAACAATCATCTTTTCCGCTTCTTCCAAATTAGGCATTTTGCTCAAAAGCAGTTCCACCATTTCCCCAACCGCCCCCCTGAATCAGGAATTGACCAGTTTCTCACCCTTGATTGCGACCAAAAAAGGCTGGTATCTACTATCTATGGGAAACTTGCCTCCTTGGACCTAGCCTCTACTACATCTGTAAAAGAGTCTTGGGAGGGTGAGCTGGGTGTAGACATATCTGACATTAAGTGGAGGGACATTCTTCATTTGGTGCAAACCTCATCTATCTGTGCTAGGCACAGTCTAATGCAGTGCAAGGTGCTACACAGGTCTCACTTTACCAATGCTAAACTAGCCAGAATATTCCCTCTTAGAGGCGATGCCTGTAACAGATGCAAGCAGTCTCCTGCCAATCACACACATATGTTTTGGTCATGCCCCAGCCTGAAGGCCTTCTGGTCTAGTATTTTCAATACCCTTGAACAGGCCCTTAACATACCCATACCCCTTAACCCTCTAACTGCCTTATTCGGCATCCCCCCAACACAGAACATGCCCACCACGACCCAGCGGGTCATCGCCTTCACAACCCTGCTGGCCAGGCGCCATTCTCCTTAAATGGAAGCACGTCTCTCCACCCACACATGACAGGTGGATACAGGACCTATTACAGTGTATTAATCTCGAAAAGATAAGATTTTCACTACAAGGATCCCTGACACTCTTCCACAAGACCTGGACTCCCTTACTACTGCTAATCAATGACCTTACGATTAACCCTGATGCTGATGAGGTGTGAATGAGATCTGGTGGGAGGGAGAGACTTTTCAATTCCCCTTTCCTTGTCTCCTTAATACACTGATCATTACTCTATTTGCTTTCTCTGTTTACTCTTATTAACTATTAATTTGAAGAAGCACCCGTATTTTTATTTCATGTAATTTTGACCCCCTTTTATTTAATTCCCTTTCTTTTTCGCTTGTTTGTTATGTCTTTTTTGTTTGTTATGTTTTTTTTCTTTTTTTTCTTTTTCTTTTGTGACCATAGGGGTGGGGGGAGGGTGGGATGGATGGGGTAACTATGCAATTCTCCTACAGACCATCTTTTCTACGTTGTATACCTACTGTATCGTTATTGTGATGTCTGTCAAAAATCCAATAAAAAAGATTTGGAAAAAAAAAAAAGGTCACACAGCACAAGAGGTGCACCTGCTCTAACAGGGCCAGGTCACGAGGTGAAGACGTCCTCTCTCTGCTGCTCTGTGATTGGTCAACATGCAGACCCCTCCGTCTCTTCACCTTCCTCCTCATGTTCTCAGAGGAAGAGGAGGGAGCTCCACTGGTGAATATCCTTTGGGGATTCTTCACAGCAAGCAACTCGTTTCACATTCATAGTTCTGAGAGTCATCGTCAAGTAGAGTAGAGTAGAGTAGAGTCCGCTCAGCTCCAGACTGTCAACAGCCTGATCAGACACAATGTAAACTAGAAGGGCCTCTGTGGAGCGCATACCTTCGCATATCACAAGATTGGGCATTGAATTATGAACATGTTGGCATGAGTTGCCAATTGGACAAAAATTGACCGTGCTATCGTAAAAAGAAGATTTTGACATTTCCATGACCTTGACCTTGATCTTTGACCCGATCAATCCCAAAATCGAATCAAATGGCCCCCGGATAATAAGCAATCATCCCACCAAATGTTATGCGATTCGGTCTAAAACTTTTTGAGTTAGGCGAGTAACACGCATACAAATAAATAAATACACAGCGATCAAAACATTACCTTCGCCTAGTCTCTGCATCTCACTGGTTATATATATTGATATATATGTATAAATATATATATCAATAAATATATTTATATATATTTATATATATATATTTATTGATATATATATTTATATATAAATATATATATATTTATATTTTTATATTTAACCCCCTCTCTTTCCAGCTGCTGCCCACCTAGAGGCCCGTGACTTCCACAGTCCCTGCAGCATCCTCAGCACCAGCCCCGGCTCCAGGACCAGGACCAGGACCCGGTCCAGAGAGGACAGGTAGGCTCACTGTCTTCCTTCATGTCTGGACACGTTGGTCCCCATGTGGTCCTGATGGAGGACTTCAGCCAGGTCCTTAAAGACCTCCTCCAGGCAGGAGCCATGTTTGGCTTCTCTGCTGGTCTTTGATGGTCCCTGCTAGTCCCTGCTGGTCCCTGCTGGTCTCTGATGGTCTCTGCTGGTCCCTGCTGGTCTCTGCTGGAGACCAGCAGGGACCCAGTACTGTTACGCCCGGTAGGGAGAAGGGAGGCACGGGAGAACCAGAAGCAGTACTCGTTGGGTTACTGGTACTTTGAAAGCAGCTGGAGATGAAGGTTCCTCGTGGTCAGGGGACATCGAGACGTCTTCATGTGGTTTCCATACCAGAATCAGAAACAGTTTTAATTGCCAGGAATGTTTACACAAACAAGGATATTTTTTTGGCGGAAGGTGCAACATTTAGACATGACAAACATGACAAACAACTATCAACACGAGTCCTGGGGGTGACAGTCAGTCAGTGGGGGACCCGGGCTCCATTGATGAGCCCGACTGCCGACGGGAAAAAGCTTTTGGTGTGGCGGGAGGTCTTTGTCCTGATGGACTCGAACAGGGAGTGTCCAGGGTGGGAGGGGTCAGCGACAATCTTTCTGGCCCGCTTCAGTGACCTGGAAGTGAACAGGACCTGGAGGGAAGGCAGATTGCAGCCGATAACCCTCTCGGCCGAGCGGATGATGCTCTGCAGCCTGCACTTGTCTTTGGCTGTGGCTGCAGGGTGCCAGACGGTGATGGAGGAGCAGATGATGGACTCAACGATGGCCGTGTAGAATTGTACCATCATTCTCCCTGGCAGGTTGAATTTCCTCAGCTGCCTCAGGAAGAACATCCTCTGCTGGGCGGTGTTGTTGGTCATGACTGTGGTCCCTGTGGGTCTCTGGGTCCCTGTGGGTCCCTGTGGGTCCCTCTGGGTCCCTGTTGGTCTCTGGGTCCCTGTGGGTCTCTGGGTCCCTGTGAGTCCCTGTGGGTCCCTCTGGGTCCCTGTTGGTCTCTGGGTCCCTGTGGGTCTCTGGGTCCCTGTGAGTCCATGTGGGTCCCTCTGGGTCCCTGTGGGTCCCTGTTGGTCTCTGGGTCCCTGTGGGTCTCTGGGTCCCTGTGAGTCCATGTGGGTCCCTCTGGGTCCCTGTGAGTCCCTGTTGGTCTCTGGGTCCCTGTGGGTCTCTGGGTCCCTGTGAGTCCCTGTGAGTCCCTGTGGGTCCCTGTGGGTCCCTGTTGGTCTCTGGGTCCCTGTGGGTCTCTGGGTCCCTGTGAGTCCATGTGGGTCCCTCTGGGTCCCTGTGGGTCCCTGTTGGTCTCTGGGTCCCTGTGGGTCTCTGGGTCCCTGTGAGTCCATGTGGGTCCCTCTGGGTCCCTGTGAGTCCCTGTTGGTCTCTGGGTCCCTGTGGGTCTCTGGGTCCCTGTGAGTCCCTGTGGGTCCCTGTGGGTCCCTCTGGGTCCCTGTTCGTCTCTGGGTCCCTGTGGGTCTCTGGGTCCTTGTGAGTCCATGTGGGTCCCTCTGGGTCCCTGTGAGTCCCTGTTGGTCTCTGGGTCCCTGTGGGTCTCTGGGTCCCTGTGAGTCCATGTGGGTCCCTCTGGGTCCCTGTGAGTCCCTGTGGGTCCCTGTGGGTCTCTGGGTCCCTGTGGGTCCCTCTGGGTCCCTGTGGGTCTCTGGGTCCCTGTGAGTCCATGTGGGTCCCTTTGGGTCCCTGTGAGTCCCTGTTGGTCTCTGGGTCCCTGTGGGTCTCTGGGTCCCTGTGGGTCTCTGGGTCCCTGTGAGTCCCTGTGGGTCCCTGTGAGTCCCTGTGGGTCCCTCTGGGTCTCTGTGGGTCTCTGTGGGTCCCTGTGGGTCCATGTGGGTGTCTCTGGGTCCCTCTGGGTCCCTGTGGGTCTCTGGGTCCCTGTGGGTCTCTGGGTCCCTGTGGGTCCCTGTGGGTCTCTGGGTCCCTGTGGGTCTCTGGGTCCCTGTGGGTCCCTGTGGGTCTCTGGGTCCCTGTGGGTCCGTGTGGGTCTCTGGGTCCGTGTGGGTCCCTGTGGGTCTCTGGGTCCCTGTGGGTCTCTGGGTCCCTGTGGGTCCCTCTGGGTCCCTGTGGGTCTCTGGGTCTCTGGGTCCCTGTGGGTCCCTCTGGGTCCCTGTGGGTCCCTGTGGGTCCCTCTGGTCCCCGAGTCAAACACACACAACACAGAGGCAACAATGACGTCACAGCAGCCCAGCAGTGTGTAGGACCAAATGATGATGTCATCGACTAAAGGACCCCTGTGGACTCGTCCCTGTTCCCTGTAGCTGCTCCCTGTAGCTGCTCCCTGTAGCTGCTCCCTGTAGCTGCTCCCTGTAGCTGCTCCCTGTAGCTGCTCCCTGTAGCTGCTCTCTGTAGCTGCTCTCTGTAGCTGCTCTCTGTAGCTGCTCCCTGTAGCTGCTCTCTGTAGCTGCTCTCTGTAGCTTCTCTTTGTAGCAGTCTCACAGAAAAGACAAAGGTGTATCAAAGCCCCTGGCCTCCCGTTGCTCAGTGTGAACATGTGACTGCTCCTCCCTGTAGGGATGAAGGCCTCGTGGGAGGAAGAGGAGGCGATGAGGAGGAGGAGGAGGAGGAGGAGGAGGAGGACCACCGCTCCCTGATCGACGGCTTACTGCAGCGCCATGGCGCCTGTGTCCCGCACCACGAGCCCCGGCTGTACCGCGCCGCCGCCGCCAGCATCAGCTCCATCCCGGGGTTCAGCGTCATGGCCTTCCCCGACTTCTGGGGTCACCTCCCACCGCCGGGCCACGAACCCATGAGCCCACGCACCCCCCACATCCAGAGGTACACACCCCCCACATCCAGAGGTACACACACCCCACATCCAGAGGTACACACACCCCACATCCAGAGGTACACACACCCCACATCCAGAGGTACGCACCCCCCACATCCAGAGGTACGCACCCCCCACATCCAGAGTCCTTTCACACCCCACATCCAGAGTCGCACCCCACATCCAGAGGTACGCACACCCCACATCCAGAGGTACGCACACCCCACATCCAGAGTCACCCCACATCCAGAGGTACGCCTTTACCCCACATCCAGAGTACGCACCCCACATCCAGAGGTCGCACCCCACATCCAGAGTCACCCCACATCCAGAGGTCAGCACCCCACATCCAGAGGTGCACCCCCACATCCAGAGTCACGCACACCCCACATCCAGAGGTACGCACCCCACATCCAGAGGTGCACCCCACATCCAGAGGTGCACCCCCACATCCAGAGGTCGCACACCCCACATCCAGAGGTACGCACCCCACATCCAGAGGTACACCCCACATCCAGAGTCACCCATCCACATCCAGAGGTGCACCCCACATCCAGAGGTCGCACCCCCCACATCCAGAGGTACCCCACATCCAGAGGTACGCACACCCCACATCCAGAGTCACCCCACATCCAGAGTCACACCCCACATCCAGAGGCACGCACCCCACATCCAGAGGTCCCACATCCAGAGGTACGCACCCCCACATCCAGAGGTGCACCCCACATCCAGAGGTCGCACCCCCACATCCAGAGGTACGCACCCCACATCCAGAGGTACGCACCCCACATCCAGAGGTCACCCCCACATCCAGAGTCCACCCCACATCCAGAGGTACACACACCCCACATCCAGAGGTACGCACCCCACATCCAGAGGTACGCACCCCCCACATCCAGAGGTACGCACACCCCACATCCAGAGGTACGCACACCCCACATCCAGAGGTACGCACCCCCCACATCCAGAGGTACGCACACCCCACATCCAGAGGTACGCACACCCCACATCCAGAGGTACGCAGCCCGCACATGCAGATGTACGCACCCCATCCAGAGTCGCACCCCACATCCAGAGTACGCACCCCACATCCAGAGTCGCACCCCCACATCCAGAGGTACGCACCCCACATCCAGAGGTCGCACCCCACATCCAGAGTGCACCCCACATCCAGAGTGTCACCCCACATCCAGAGTACGCACCCCCACATCCAGAGGTCGCACCCCCACATCCAGAGGTACGCACCCCACATCCAGAGGCACGCACCCCCACATCCAGAGGTGCACCCCACATCCAGAGGTACGCCCCCACATCCAGAGGTACGCAGCCCCCACATCCAGAGGTACGCACCCCCCACATCCAGAGGTACGCACCCCCCACATCCAGAGGTACATCCCCCCACATCCAGAGGTACGCACAGCCCATATCCAGAGGTACGCAGCCCCCACACCCAGAGGTACGCACCCCACATCCAGAGGTACACACCCCACATCCAGAGTACGCACCCCACATCCAGAGGTACGCACCCCACATCCAGAGGCACGCACCCCACATCCAGAGGTACGCACACCCCACATCCAGAGGTACGCACCCCCCACATCCAGAGGTACGCACAGCCCACATCCAGAGGTACGCACACCCCACATCCAGAGGTACGCACACCCCACATCCAGAGGTCGCACCCCACATCCAGAGGTACGCACCCCACATCCAGAGGTCGCACCCCACATCCAGAGTACGCACACCCCACATCCAGAGGTACGCACCCCCCACATCCAGAGGTACGCACACCCCACATCCAGAGGTACGCACACCCCACATCCAGAGGTACGCACCCCCACATCCAGAGGTACGCACCCCCCACATCCAGAGGTACGCACACCCCACATCCAGAGGTACGCACACCCCACATCCAGAGGTACACCCCACATCCAGAGGTCGCACCCCACATCCAGAGGCACGCACCCACATCCAGAGGTACGCACCCCACATCCAGAGAATCGCACACCCCACATCCAGAGTCGCACCCCCACATCCAGAGTCGCACCCCACATCCAGAGGTGCACCCCCACATCCAGAGGTCGCACCCCACATCCAGAGGTCGCACCCCACATCCAGAGGTCCACCCCCACATCCAGAGGTCGCACACCCCACATCCAGAGGTCGCACCCCCACATCCAGAGGCACGCACCCCACATCCAGAGGTACGCACCCCACATCCAGAGGTACGCACCCCACATCCAGAGGTGCGCACCCCACATCCAGAGGTACGACACCCCACATCCAGAGGTACGCACCCCACATCCAGAGGCACACCCACATCCAGAGGTACGCACCCCCCACATCCAGAGGTACGCAGCCCCCACATCCAGAGGTACACCCCCACATCCAGAGGTACGCACACCCCACATCCAGAGGTACGCACCCCACATCCAGAGGTGCGCACAGCCCATATCCAGAGGTACGCACCCCCCACATCCAGAGGTACGCACACCCCACATCCAGAGGTACGCACCCCCCACATCCAGAGGTACGCACCCCACATCCAGAGGTACATCCCCCCCACATCCAGAGGTACACACCCCCCACATCCAGAGGTACACCCCACATCCAGAGGTGCACCCCACATCCAGAGGTACATCCCCCACATCCAGAGGTCGCACCCCACATCCAGAGGTACGCACCCCACATCCAGAGGTGCACATCCCCCACATCCAGAGGCACACCCCACATCCAGAGGTACACCCCCACATCCAGAGGTACGCACCCCACATCCAGAGGTCACCCCACATCCAGAGTGTACGCACCCCCACATCCAGAGGTACGCACCCCACATCCAGAGGTCCCACATCCAGAGGTCGCACCCCCACATCCAGAGGTGCACACCCCACATCCAGAGGTACATCCCCACATCCAGAGGTACATCCCCCACATCCAGAGGTACGCACCCCCCACATCCAGAGGTACGCACACCCCACATCCAGAGGTACATCCCCCCCACATCCAGAGGTACACACCCCACATCCAGAGGTACGCACACCCCACATCCAGAGGTACATCCCCCCCACATCCAGAGGTACGCACCCCCCACATCCAACACACACCCCATATACATACATACATATATATATGTATGTATATATGTATATCTATACATATATATGTATATCTATACATATATATATATTCTATATCTATATATACATACATATTGTTAAGACGTGCGTAAACGATTCGATCGCCGCTTATTCTCGTGTGGGGGAAACGGGAGAGGAGAGGAGCGGGGAGGGGGGGGGGGGAGACGGGAGAGGAGAGGAGAGGAGGGGGGAGAGGAGGGGGGAGGTTTGAGGGGCGAGTCGGCTCACACCGGTACCTTCATTGAGGGCAATAAGCTCTAAGGACAGAAGTGTAGAAAACTGTCGTAAAAGCCCGTCGGCGACGCCCAGGCGCAGCGCTTCACCGGCGCTGACCACCTGCGCTCCGGAGAGGACACGGGTCCACGGGTCACGATGCCCGGCCTCTCGTCTGACGGTCACCCCGGTCACGGTATCCTCGCCTTGCGCTTCGAGGGGGAAAGAGGAGCTCGAGCGAGAGCGAAGACCGAGTTAAGGGGGAGGGAGGCGGAGATCAGTAACTCCCTCTCTATGATTCTGCGACCGTTCGGGCCTGATGAGCGACGTGCACCTCGACAGTGGTGGCTGCTCTGCTCGGCGCGCGACACCCCGAGAGGATGTCAGAACTCAGAACGATCTCCGCGGAGAGAAACGCTGGGTATTCAATTCTCTGGTCTCACCCCAACACGCTCGAGGGTACAAGGCTCGTAGAGCGGCTGGCGGGACACTTATTAATATTCTATTTTTAGGACAAACTCCGCGACGAGGACTCGTGGGTCACGAGTCCCTCTCTCGGTCCCGGAACCAACCACGGCTCGGCCGAGAGCCGGAGGTCTACCAGCTGCAGCGATTTCTCTCGTCAGTACAAAATGTCAGTGGAGGTGTGTGAGGACTCAGTCTGTGCCCTGGCAGCTGAGGTCAGTGGGTGTAGCCGTGTGGACGTAGCTCACTCACCTCGGGGGCTGCGGGGTCCGCTCTCGGGTCTCCGCCTTCGGTCTCTTCGGGTGGGTCGACAGGTGAAGAAATAGGTCTCACAAAAAGTAGGTCCACAACCCGAGTTTAAAGTTAAGACTGCAAGGCAGCAAGTATTTTATTCAAAAACAGGAAGAAGAAAAATAGACAAAGTACGTCAGGCGTCCGTGAGAGAACTCACGGACGCCTGACGCAAACCACAACATATGAAAAAACCTCTTTTTTTCCCCTCTCTGTTCGTCACCTTTATACCCTCTGGCTCTTCCTACTTTTACCGGACCTCCGTTCCCCCCGGGGTGCTGATGGGGGTTCATCCCCCCCTCTTCCTGAGAGGTCCTGGGGAGACTCTCTGTCTCCCCATCAAAGAGGAGGACTGTTGTCTTAGCTGGTGTAGATGAGCTGAGTCACCTCTGTGACCTGTCTCCGGGTGTCTCCTCTTATCTCTCAGGCACTTAGGGTACCCTCTTTATGAGTCTTTCAGACTTGGTGAGACTTCCCGTGGGCAGTGACATCAAACACACTCTAACCGGGGGTCAGGATACAGAACATATGGGAGACATAGATTACATTATCATATCAAAGAACATTGATCTACAGGCAGGTTAACATACATGAATCCAGGCTTGTGTTTATTCACTCCGCAGTCACATCACCTCTGGGCCCATATGGTTGGGATATGGGCTCCGAGCACACAATCAAACAAGTCTTCATTTGAATATCACAAGAGTTGCCATGTTTACATCTCGTGTCGAGTGGGGCCCCTGAGTGAGTTCAGTCAGAAGGTCACCAGTTGTAAACGCCTAAGATGACCACTCAGGACCCTTGTTCTTTTTGCAACTGGCCCTCTGCTTATCATCCCAGCGATGGCCTCAACGCTTTTATTTGATCTTACAGCCACTCTCCCCGTCGGCCTGATGGCTGCCTGGTTGCTTTCCTGCTGTTGTTGTCTAATGGAACTGGGGTCACCTTTGATCTGTTTTAGTACTAACATTCCGCGTTCGATACTTCCCCGAGATCCACGGATCCCTCTGCTAGACTTCCAATCCCAGAAAAATTCGCATTTATTTGTCCCACTTCTAACAATATGTATATGTGTATATATATATATATGTATATACAGGACTGTCTCAGAAAATTAGAATATTGTGATAAAGTTCTTTATTTTCTGTAATGCAATTAAAAAAACAAAAATGTCATGCATTCTGGATTCATTACAAATCAACTGAAATATTGCAAGCCTTTTATTCTTTTAATATTGCTGATTATGGCTTACAGCTTAAGAAAACTCTAAAATCCTATCTCATAAAATTTTAATATTTCCTCAGACCAAGTAAAAAAAAAGATTTATAACAGCTGAGTGTTTGTCAAGGCTCAGGAAACCCTTGCAGGTGTTTGAGTTAATTAGACAATTCAAGTGATTTGTTTAATACCCTACTAGTATACTTTTTCATGATATTCTAATATTTAGAGATAGGATATTTGAGTTTTCTTAAGCTGTAAGCCATAATCAGCAATATTAAAAGAATAAAAGGCTTGCAATATTTCAGTTGATTTGTAATGAATCCAGAATGCATGACATTTTTGTTTTTTGAATTGCATTACAGAAAATAAAGAACTTCATCACAATATACTAATTTTCTGAGACAGTCCTGTATATATATTAGGGCTGTCAATCGATTAAAACATTTTTTTACTAATCGCACATTTTGAAATTCATTAATCGCGATTAAAAGTGTTTGTTCTTCAAATGAAAATGTCTAAATGAACGAGTAATCCCTTCAGGCAGAGTGTATTTCAGACACTTGTTTAATTGTATTCTTTTTAAAGACTAAACTTCACACAGAGCTGTGTTTTCAAAGAGGCTCCTACCTATAAAGGGCCACCGAGGTATTTAATATCGTGGATGATAAATTGTTTCTTCAGTGAAACATCAGATTAGTAAGTAAAGGTGTATTAGAGACACATTGGTCCTGTCATCTTTAACATTGAACAGCAGAACCAGTGGCCTTGGGAAACTGACAATATGTCACGTGACCCTCTGGAGGCTGGGGGCATTTTCTCCATTTTACAAAAACATGTAAATTCACCTTTTTAAAGTCTTTTGCATGTGACACATCCCAGTGTTCCCCCACCATTCTATCAGGGTGAGGCCCCGCCCCCCTGTAATGTTCTCTGTAGCGCCAGATTACAGCAGAAGTAATGTCCGGTTCTTTCCTTCAAGACGTCTTTGTTCTTTATTAAACTAAACGTCTGTTGTTGGTCGTCTCTCCAGCAGAAGTAATGTACGGTTCTTTCCTTCAAGACGTCTTTGTTCTTTATTAAACTAAACGTCTGTTGTTGGTCGCCCTCCAGC